>NC_135628.1:4327500-4643750 GCF_053574225.1 Canis aureus | reverse complement strand
TACCTGTGTGAAGGGGTCTATGCAGAGGACTGGCCTTAGCGACTGAGTGGAACCAGAGACTCTGGTGCCATTTGGTATTTGCTTGTGCTGGTTTTATTCTCTCAGACCAGATTACCCCATGCAGTGGGTCCTTAGAACTCTGCTCATTTCCTTACAAATCACAAAGATAAGAGCCCTTTCTCCTTGGCCAAATGTGAAAAATCCCAGAGACTCTAGGGTCACATGCTCACTCCTTATACCAAAGGAAAAAAAAATAGAAAAGAAAAGAGAAGAAAAAGGTAAAGAAAAAGTAGCTACTAAATTATTGCCCCCAAATAAAAAAATGTTGGGACTTGTAACTTGTTTACCTTATTTTCATTAAACTCATTTCCCTTTAAAAAATATTTTCAAGGCAAAGTAAGATGTTCAGCCTTATTTTTCTTGATTTTATTCAAATAATTAGGCTAGTGGGAATAAGAGATTCTTCTTTGCAATGTCAAGGACCAATTCCTATTATTAGGCCCTAAGTAGGTGCAAGTGCCGAGAAAGCAAGGATATTTTGGTCTGTTTGGTTTGGGTTATTTATGATGTATTCCTCAGTGCTTAGAATAGGGTCTGGCATACAGTAGATGCTCAATAAAAATTTGCTAAGTGAATGATAATTGAATGTGAAATGACTAGCATTGTGTGAAAACCTTTAATATTGTTGCAAAGATAAAAATATATCAATTTAATACATTGTAGGTATATCAGCAAGTTCTCAATAAAACAATATATGTTGAATACCTAAGTTCTGAATGGATACCAAGGGAAAGATTAATCAGTGTAGGACTAGGTTAATAAGAATCTGTGTACTACAGATAAATTTTTATTTATTGCCAAATAGAGGACATTGGAATTGGTGGTATTATCTGGCCTAAGATTTTTTTTCCTGTTTTTATTGCATCTCCCATATCAATTCAAAGTATACCAAATTTTGTAAATTCAACAACTCTGTGCCAGTATAAGTCCATAAATTCTGTCTTTCTTACCCTTGTCTTTATTTTGTATCTCTTTTCACTCTATGCATTTCTTTTTGTAAAAAATAAAATTGTTATTTAGAATTTATTGAAACATTTTGGAAGAGTAACACGCCATTTATAGCACTTAGTACCTCTGCGCTCTTGGAAAGTGACCCTGGCCCCACATTTCATAATTGCCTGATGACAAAGGTCGGTAGGTGGTAACCACGTAGCTGAGGCACACTGGCCCATCTGGTTCAGTTTGTAACATTGAACCCTCTGTACAGACTGTGCAGACTGCACATCCATTTTTACGAAAAGCTACAGAATTGGTAAATATAGAGCTTCTTCCCTTGTGATTTAACTCTCAGTGTTTGGGATTCTTACAGGGTCTGTTATGGTGCTACCACCTCCTCTCCCTGCAAACTCCTTCTCTCAGGCTATAAATGGTTCAAATCCTGATCATTAAAATAAATTTCACCCACCTTGCCTTTCCCTCAGGTTGCTGCTCTATTCTCCCATTCTTTCTCCTCCTCCTCCTGCTTCTCCTCCTCCACCTCCTCCTCTTCTTCCTCTACTTCTCCTTCTTCTCCTCCTTTCCTTCTCCTTCTCCTCCTCCTCCTTCTCCTTTTCCTTCTTCTTCTATAGCTATTATTCCTTTGTTCTGCTGGTCCCTCCACTTCTTCACCTTTCTTTTACATCTCAGCTCCCTGAAATATAGTTTCCGTGTCTACCATGTTGCCAAAACAACATTGACCAGGGTCACCAGAGGTCTCTTAATGTCAAATAAAATGGCCTCTTCCTACATGATTTCAGGTTGACCACTTCCTCCCACCTTGAAATCATTTCTTTGGTCTATGTACCACTTCTTTTTCCTGACTTTCTCATCTGACTCATTCTTCCTTTGAAAGAGAGGCTGAATCTGCCTCCATCTTTAGCTTCTTAACCTGTTGTGAGCCACTGGATGATATGGACGGGAGCAAGCCCTGTGTAGGTGTGAAAGAGTGGAGAGGTGGGTAGACGGGATAGGTAATTAGGTGTTGTAGATAGTGAGCTTCTTGGGGCAGCCGTTTTCCTTTGCACTGAGACTGCCAGTTGTGTGTTCTTCCTTTGGGGTAACTTAAAACCACCTCTAATTATCACAGATGAATAGTAATGGACCTAGCTCTTAATGAAATGCAAAATACTTATCTAGTTCTTGCCCGTGAAACTTTTCATCTCTGTACAGTTTAGTAATGCAGATCAGGGTGACATTTAGAGATGTATTTTAACCACTGGGAAGAGAAAGGACTTTCATTAACAGACAGAAGTGCCTATAATGTAAATATAATCCACTGATGAATTTCCAGTTTTTAAAAGAAAGCTTATTTGATACCACCATTCCTTCAGACTATGTGGCTTCTTTTCCCCAAAATATAGAATTTAATTCTCTTCTAGTTTTCCAAAGACTATTACTCTAATAACTGACTTTAATAGCTGAAAATGAAGTTTGGCAGTATTTGTTTTATACCCCTACATTCAAAAGCAGTCATTTAGACGAGTTCTTCTAATGTTAAATAAAAGAAAAATCCACCTGACTTTTATGTTGGGTTTTTTTGGCAGTTAAATTTTGTAAAATTCACTACAGATCTAAACAAGTAAAGATCAAAAGGTGAAGGGGCGGGGTGAGAGTTGAATTTTTGTTTATTTTTCACTGTCTCAAGCACATTAACATATGTTCATAAGAGTCATACTCTATTTGTCCACCTCTTGCATTGCTTTTAAGAAGCCCAGTACCTTCCTTTAATACATAAATCTGGCCTTGTCACCAAGTCAACTCCCTGAAAATTGATCTATGGTAAAGCATCAAATTCTGCCAAATATCTGAGTGTTGGTGTTGGAAGATCTCCACAAGGTTTGTCTCTTCAGTCACTTGGGTTAATCTCCTTGGATGTCTTTGGGAGAGTAAAACTATATGAAGGGAAATAGAATAGCTCAAATATTTGCACATGCAACTTATTGGTCCTACTTTTTATTCTTTTGCAGAGAATGGGACAGAGAGCTGGCATCAAAGAAGAACCCCAAACTTATTAATGCCCTTCGGCGATGCTTTTTCTGGAGATTTGCGTTCTATGGAATCTTATTATATTTAGGGGTAAGGATCTGATTTGTAAATTCATTATGGATAATAAGTGTATTCATTATTACAATTTTCTTAATCTAAAGTAATTATATTCATTCTTATGACTAGGGTAGTCTCATGTTCAGATAAAAGGACTAATTCAACTCCAAATACAAAGAAACCACTATAATAAAGACAAGTAAAAATACACTAAGGTGCCCTGGAATCCAGGTGGCAGTCTATAAATTGAAATGGGTTTGAAATAAATAGAAAAATAAATAGGTTCAGTAAAATAAATTTCTTTGAAAAGATTTATTTTTTGTTATGATCCCAAATCACATTCTCTTACTAGTATATAAGATTGCTGGCACTTTTATTTTTCTGTATTTGACAGTATGTCATATGACACAATGTCAGAGGAGAATTAAGTCGTTTAACCAATTACCTATTTGAACATCTCCAATATTTTGGAATCCTATCTGCAGACTGAGTTTCAGGGAAAAATAGCAAAAGTTTTAAATTTGGCAGTGAGGTACTCTTGCAGTAGATTTTCTCAGCCTCCTATGACTTCATCAGTGAGAAGAGAGCTCCATGTCTGAAAGCTTCAGGCTTTCCGGTGTTTAAGTATAGTCTGGGATGTTTCCCAGCTGCTGTTAAGTGTGACTCAGATCTATTATTTTTTACATCATCTCAAATTCTCGGTTGTAACCTATAAAAGGCAAAGATGAGTTGCAAACTTAGTCAAAGTAAAAACCGTGCATGATATTTTCTTCGGTATAAGTACCATCTAGATTCACATGTATTCATATTGGTCTTGCATTGGAGAATTAGTGCCATAATGTCTCCCCAAAAGATGCCATTTCAAGTTGCATGTTTTTAAGCATTTGTAGTTTGTACATACCAAGAAAAATGCATTTAGAAATTTATCTTGACAAAGATGATCACATTTAGATCCCGAATGTTTTGTAATGCTGTTGATAGTCACCTGGAAAAATTCTTCTGTCTTTGGAAATTATCTGTCATCCATCCATCCATCCATCCACCCACATCTACCTACCTACCCGCCAACCCACCTGTCTTTCTACCTGTCTATTCCTATAGAAATCTGCAATGGTTTGGGGGGAGGGCGATATTTTGTTCATAACTATGAGTAAGGCAGCTCAAGATTAAGATGCCTTTGAGGTGGTTTTTCTCAGTGAGAGCACTCAGAACTTTGGAAAACAATTTCGTCTATAGCATCTGGCTCTATTTGACTTAATCAAAATCTTTTGTTGGTTGTTTTAATGATTATACTGTATACATTTGAGTCAATGTGCCGAAGTACAATTCACTCTGGTCATTTATAAGAATGTGACATTCTCAGTAAGTTATTGTTGGATTGAAACGAGTGACACTTCAAACAACTATGTCATGACCAAGACTCTAGGGTGGGGACTGACAGTTCTCCTTGGTCATGGTCTCCATCACATGCTGCTTCCATTGATTAACATAAGTGCTACTGTGTAGAACTGGAAAGAGAGGCCTCACGATCAAGCACTTTTTGTGCCCTGGTTTCTGAAATAATTTATCCAGCAGCATTGAAGTTTCATGCAAACAAAAGCACTCACCTAAATGTGAAAGTTGAGATGATAAATGAACATATTTACCTATTTTTTTTGGTCGTGTATACAAAACAAAAAAGTAGCATAATATAGTTTAATACTTATTGAGTTTAATGTTTATTGTACCTAATCTATTCCAGATTCAGCAGTAAGCCCTTTCTGCAGATTGTTTTATTTAATTCTTCTAGTAATTCCACGGAGCAGATGTTATTATCTCTAATATTCAGAAAAGGATATGGAAACTCAGGGAAATTATGAAAGTTCCCAGAGTCACACATATGGTAAATTTGAGTGAGAGGTCTTTTTAGCTCCAAAGCCTATGACCCTTCTGCAAAATCAGATCATAATTGCCGTATAATTACATGTGTAATGATTGTATTTACCAATCCACAGAATGGAGTCTGTAGTAACCAGTCTTGAGTCTGCTGAGTTTCTTTGCATCATCCCAGGAGATACAGGTTTCACAGAAGCTGAAAGATTGAGGCTTCTTCCAGGGTCACTTCTGGGGCAAAGATGAAGAAAGATCCCAGTAGAAAGCAGGATAGAAAGCAAAGAGAATCTTGTCCTTTACTTATTATGCTCCAGAAGGAACTGTGTGAAATCCACCCAAGGGCCAGTAGTGCTAGGGTCAAACTTACAAACAAAATTAGGGGGTAGACAAATGGAGTGGGTGTGGAGAAGGACTTATTCTTAAACTTCTCAAGTCTTAAACGTGTCCCAGCAAAAGGGATGGGTGGTAGTGAGGGATGAGGTGCTCTCCAGCTAGGCTGAGCCCTGAGCTGCAGGTCTGGAGCCATCACCAAGTGTGAAGGGCAGAGCTCATTCCTGCCAGCTCACCTGCTACTGGTAACCAAGGGGATATTGGTGAAGAGTAGGAGGGATGGGAAAAGCAGCTGAAATACGTGTGGTGGGAGAGGAAAATTTACATTGGTCGTGGAACAGGTGTTGTGAGGCTGGAGTTTTCTCACCTTTGTCACGGAGAAAAAACCTCCCTGAGGTTGTGAAGTTCCAAGTCGTGAAAATGTTGAATACTTAAGTCTTAATAACTGTGTGGTCATTAAAATAAGTGCAGCTTTTCAGGGTGCCTCGTCTCGGGACCCCATGCTTCTTGTTACTTCCAGAAGAAAAGAGGGGGAGAAAATGTAGCCATCATTATAAGACTGCTGTCTTTTATACCAATGCCTTAGTATTGATGGTATTCTTTTTGGGCATCCCTTTTTTCCTCTGCATGTATCAGCTTGGTAATTGTTAAAGTCCATGAAATTAAAAAAAAAAAAAGGTCCATGAAATTGTCAAAATCTTTGGTAATTGTTAAAGTGAGGATCCTTTTTTTTTTTAAACATTTTATTTAGATTCAATTTGCCAACATATAGTATCACACCCAGTGCTCATCCTGTCAAGTGCGCTCCTCAGTGCCTGTCACCCAGTTACCCCATCCCCCCCACCCACCTCCCCTCCACAACCCTCTGTGTGTTTCCCAGAGTTAGGAGTCTCTCATGGTTTGTCTTCCTCAATGAGTGAGGATCTTTGAGATTGCTATACCACTGCTCTTGGTAAAAGGTGGACATGCTTTCAAAATATCCTGTACGTTCTTGGTCTCCCTGAATCAGGGTAATTGTGATGTTAAAGAGGTTTTGGTTGGTTTCAGGGCTGATAGAAAAAGTACTATGAAATTTGCTTTTGACTGTGAAAGGTTAAGGAAAAAAGGAAATGCCATCATAAAGGAGCTTGTCTCTCTGCAACAGTTGATGTAACTTTAAATCATATTAGCTATGGCCTCTCTTCATGTACTTGTTTTTTCTCCATCTGACTCAGCAGCCAGATACAACATGATCGTCACATTTAGGACTCTTAGCACCAAAGAGACACTGGCTGTTGAAAAACTGATTATTAGAGTCAATTAAGGATAGTGAGAGGCAAGCCAAGTGGAGAGAGTTCTGTAAGCAGATTATGGCGAGCACATGGCTGTCCTTTCTTGGGTCCTAGGTAGCCCTGGGCGTATTTCCATCATCAACATGGGATGAGCATCAGTGCAACTTCGGTCAAACTCCTTTTATTCATTAAACCCCAAGAAGGTTAAGGACACAAAGGAGTCCAAGTACTAATGTTGCTAGAGTCCTCAAGTCCCATGCATGGTCTGTACTGCAGAAGGTCTTTGTCCCTTATGTTTTGACAAAGACGTTGAGTGGGGACTCGAACACAAGCCCACGGCTAAGGAGAGTGTTTTGGGGGAATTCTGCACACGGTCCCTGGTTTAGGCTTCGACTTGTGTATGTCCCTTTCACATAATTAGCTACCTAAAGACAGCCATCTCCAGCAGATCTCCTCCTTCTAGATGCCTGTAGTCTAGGACCTCTTTCTCATCTTCCTTCCCATCTCTACCTCTCCCCATATGTAGCAGCCTCTCTAGCCCTCCCAGTGACTTGCATGCTATATCTCCTAAACTCCCCCCTATATACTATCTCTACTCCCTACTAGAACCCCCATCTCTAAACACACTTCCTTGTGCTACCCACCAGAATAAGCCATCTACACCTTTCTTCGGTTCTGGTGACAAGAAGAGTTTGAAGTTCTGGGTTTAGAGTTCTTTGAAATATAAGGAATTTTTATATCACTCTTTAAAGTATCCAGTAGCCCCACCCCAGATAATGTGATTTAATTGGTTTGGGATGGACCCTAGGATAATAGTAGCCTCATTAAGGTCCCCACGTGATTCTGATTCAGGTAGATAAGCACCAACATTATCACTGAATGCGTCTGACTTTTGCTAGAATCTCAGGGGAGCGGTTGGGTGGCACTGAGGCAACTTTCTAGTTTGGTTTTTTTTCTTAATGATAATATAGAAAAGTTTAAAAACGAATATTAACTCTTTAATGACAGAAGAGCTATGTTTCTGAAACTTTAAGATGCATACCAGTGACTCGGGATGGAGCCAAGATGCAGATTCTGATTCGGGAGGATTCTGGAGAGACCCTGACATTCTAAAAGCTCTCAGGTGAAGGCTTTGGAGGACTGTGGGAGAAAAATAGTCATGGAAAGAGAAGTAAATAGATTCACTGGGACCAAGGAGCCCCTGAATAAAAGTGATGGGGGGATCCACTGACACTAAAATGCAGCTGGAGGTATACTGGAAAGTCCCAAAGTGACTAGTGTTAACTTCCTGTGTCTTCCTGCGCCGCCGCCCCCCCCCCCCCCCCCCCCAGACTGCACTGGAGAGAAGCAGATGACAGGGCGCACGGAGAAGGCAAAGATACATGGCTAAGAGGGACTCTGTTTCTCTTCCAAGATTGCAGTAGGGGGAGACGTTACATCTTTTTCTGTAGAAACTTTGTTATACAGCTCGTTGGGTTTTATGTACCAAATTATTTGAATACTCTTTGGACAGAGTGATGCTCCAAGAACATTCGGCAGTATATGTACTTTTAAAAAAATATTTATTTGAGACAGAGAGAGAGAACAAGTGTGGGCAGTGGGGAAGTGGGGAAGGGGCAGAGGCAGAGGGAGAAGGAGAGACAGACTCTCAGAATCTCAAGCAGAGTCGCCACTGAGCAGAATGCCCGTCTCAGGGCTCAATCCCACAACCTTGAGACCGTGACCTGAGCCAAAGGCAAGCCAACGTTTAACCTACTGAGCCACCCAGGTGTCCCTAGCTGTATATGTGCTTTTTTTTTTTTTTAAGGTTTATTTATATATGAGAGAGAGAGCGAGAGCAAGCAAGCATGAGTGGGAGGGGCAGAGGGAGAGGGAGAGAGAATTTCAAGCCGACTCTAGACTGAGCCCGGAGCCAACACGGGGATTGATCGCACAATAGAGTCTGAGGCTTACCCAACTGTGCCACCCAGCCACCCCCCCCCCCCCCCCCCCGCCCCGCTTCCCCCTTGAAAGCTAACCTAGGAATCCAACACCATGTCCAGGAGAATCCTGTATGTAAGACAAAATGCATCTCCTGTTCTTTCATGTGGAATTTTGGAACAAAATTGACTTGTAAATTAGGAAGTTTGTAATCATGTTTGTTTTTGTTTTGTTTTGTTTTGTTTTTAAACTTAAACTGGATATGAGGACATCCAGGCCTCCCATTCCTGGTAAGAATATGGTGCATTTTTAGCTCTTGTAGTTAACCAGCATCCAGTAGTGACTAATGAAAAAAATGGTGAAATAAAGTAAAATATATGTGGTGCACTCAAGCATGTATCTTTTTTCAAAGGTAGAACATTTTTGTTGTTGTTTTTCCTTAACTCCCATGGGGCATGCTCATACCCTGTTGCCACAAGCTTGTTTTATGATCTTGGGGCAAATCAAAGAACTTGCCTGGATCTCCATTTCCTTGAGTATATTATAAAAAGGGGTTGTAGTAAAGTGTATCATCTCTATGATCTCTTCAGCCTTTTTTTAAAAAAATATTTTATTTATTTATTCATGAAAGACACAGAGAGAGAAAGGCAGAGATGTAGGCAGAGGGAGAAGCAGGCTCCAGGCAGGGAGCCCAACGTGGGACTCGATCCTGAGACCGCGGATCATGCCCTGAGCCAGGGGCAGGTGCTCAACCGCTAAGCCACCCAGGCGTCCCTCTTCAGCCTTTTAAATTATATGTCCATGCTACAGGTCCCAGAGAGGTGGCATTTATCTAAATCATGATGATCTAAACTTATAACTTGATCTTCCAGGTCGATGTTGAACTAATCATAATCCTTGCACTTATGTTTAACTGAGAGAGAAACTGGCCTGTTAATAACTTTTCCATTTCAATTTATGGTTATGAATAAGATGACGGCTTTAGAGCCAAACGTTTGGTTCAAAGCCTAGCTTTGCCACCTAATAGCCTTGGAACACTGGGTAAGTTATTTAAACTTGAATAGATCTGGGTACGTAGCAAGTGCTTCATAAATGATAGCTATTCCTCTGTCTTTAAATAGAAAATAGGCCTACCTGCACAAATTATTTGCATTTTCCTCTAAATGCTATAAGTAATCTTAAAGTGCCCTTTTGATTTTTATAGGGCACAGGACTGGGATCCCTGGGTGGCGCAGTGGTTTGGCGCCTGCCTTTGGCCCAGGGCGTGATCCTGGAGATCCGGGATCGAATCCCACATCAGGCTCCCGGTGCATGGAGCCTGCTTCTCCCTCTGCCTGTGTCTCTGCCTCTCTCTCTCTCTCTCTGTGACTATCATAAATGAATTAAAAAAAATATATATAGGGCACAGGACTATGTTACACCAGTGTTTAAAAATGATAGATTCTAAAAAAAAGAAAAAAAAAGATTCTAAGCATTACTTCAGAAATTAAAAGCGATATTTTAACACGTCTTCCCTTCCCTTATTTCATTTTCTGGATTGATCCTACTATTCCACTATATCAACAAATCCAAGAACTTTTTCTTATAAACCATGAAGACTATAGGTTAGATTTCTAGTGAGAGCATCGCTGGTAAGTTAATGTATCAATAAACACTAAAAGAAAAATAGCGAAGCAAAACATTTTGAGTTAGGCTTTGAATCTAAAAGCATGATTCGGAGGTAGACAGATGTTATGATAGTATTTTTTGAGATTCTATTCTTGATGAGGTATAGACATTTTAATAAAAACTAAACAACTGTGGTGGTGGATAGGTCTTATTTTCTATGCTTAATATGGAAAAATTCTTCCTTTAGCACTCGTATAAAGCCAGGAATTACCACCAGACTCTGGTATATCAAGATAAACAAAAATTTGACACCCTTGTTCACTCTGTCAAAAGCCAAATCATAAGACTTTGCTTTGGTAATATAAGCACAGTACTCTTTTTGTCTTATCTAGCATACCTGTGTTTATTTTTTTTTTGTACGCGCGTTTTCTTTTTACCATCTATTAATTATCCTAAGTGATATGCAACTTCCTATCCAAAATTTTATTCTTTTAAGTATTTTTTTTAGATTATGAAAGTAATCAGATAATTTCTGGTAGATTTAGGTCTATCCACTTTCCCACCGCCCGCCCCCCCATGGGAATATATACTTAATAAAGGGAGAGGAATCCTTGCTTTATATAATACGTTATAAATCCACTTCCCTTCTTAATGTGTTGTGAATGCCTTTTCATATCATTATATACTTGCCTACTGAATCACCTTAATGTTTAATGAATCACGTGGCTGTGTCATAATTTACCAGTTCCCCATTGTTAAATATTTACTTATATTGCCTCTGATTTTTCGTAATTACAAACAATCCTTCAATGCACATCCCTTTAAAAGCTAATTTTAGCAGATTTTCAAATTGCTTTCAAAAAGCAATTGTATTAACTGCCTTTCTTGCTACTCTACTGTGTAAATTCAATCCTCACCAATCACAGGTATTATCATTTAAAACATATTTTCAAATTGTTCAGTGAGAAAAAGTATTCTATTACTTTTACTTGCATTACCTTTGGTTTCCAGTGAGTTTAAACAGTTTTTATATATTAATTAAGCATTTACATATCTTTCTGCCTTTTTTGCATTTTTCTTTTTAGCATTTGTCTTTTTCTTGTGGATATATGAGAGAATGTTTTCCCCAGCGTGTAATTTGTTTCTAGTGAGTTTTTACCCGTTTTAATTTTTAAAAACTTGTTGCCAAATCTATATACCTTTTCCTGTGTTCTCTGCTTTTTGTCATCAGACATTTTTAAAAGTCCTTCCCCCCACCCCAAATATTTATGTTTTTACATGAAAATATCTAATCTATTTGGAATTTGTTTTAGTGGATGTTTGGGATAGAAATCTAATTTTAAAAATGAATATTCAGTTTCTTCATCATTTATTACATTATTTAGCCTTTCTCCACTGAATTAAAATGCCATATTATATATAAAATTATTATGGGTACTCTCTGTTCACAGATAAATCACTCTATTTCTTTGTCATGCCACATATTATAATAGCTATATAATATGACCTAATATCCAGTAATGTAAACCCTCTGACATTTTTCTTATTCCTCAAATGTTTTTGACTAGTTTCTCATTTTTTTCATATGGAATTTAGAATCATTTATTGACTCAACAAATATTTGCTGGGTGGATCTTCTGTGGTAGGTATTATATATCACGTTGAGGTTGTTTTAGAAATTTTTTTTTTTTAATTTATGATAGTCACAGAGAGAGAGAGAGAGAGGCAGAGACACAGGCAGAGGGAGAAGCAGGCTCCATGCACCGGGAGCCTGACGTGGGATTCGATCCCGGGTCTCCAGGATCGTGCCCTGGGCCAAAGGCAGGCGCCAAACCGCTGCACCACCCAGGGATCCCTGTTTTAGAAATTAAAGCGAAGGGTCCCTACTACTTTGGTGCTGAAAGTTCAGTTCCAAAGAATCTACTTGAAATTCTGATGAGGATTGTGTTAGTCTTACAAAATAACTTGGAGGGGAATGTAATCTTCACAATATCTGTTTTTTTTCTTTATTGGGAATTTTTCAAACCTTAAGACTTTTATTTAAAACTTTATGTGTTACTAACATTTGTAAAATGTATTTAAGGTACATATATTAATTACTTGTATTTATAATGTTTCATGTATTAAATTGTTATATTATCGAGATAATTAATTAATTGATTATTATGCTTGGCATATAGGAATCTATTTTCTTAGTATAGTTAGTTTTTAAACCTCTACCTATTAAACTCTTGATTCACTTAAATTTCTGGAAAAATGTTAAATTGTTCTAATAGCCAGTATTCCTATTGCTTGCGTTTGCCTAACCCTAAAAGTAACACTTCTAGAATTTTATTACTTAGTTTATTGGTATTAATTAATTTGGTGCTGATTGTGGTCTTGAGGGAGAATTTCTTTCTCAGGTTAACGAAACATCTTTATATCCAAGTATATTTAGAACATGTATCAGAAACCGGTATTGAAGTTTCATCAGATTTCTTGATAGTTGTTATTGAGATAACAATATTGGTATTCCATTAATTTTAATTGAAACCTTAACTTCTCAATATTTCTCAAATAATGTCCTAGTATTCATGGTAATAAAGACATAAAATATGTTCAAGACAAGTTGACATAATGATGGTGATGATTTTTCTGGCTACACACCATAGAAAGTCATGTAATCTTAGAAGTTCTTCAACTAATCATGTACTTGTATCAGAATAATCAACTATACTTTGGGTTTAGAAGTGTAATTTTTAAGGCAATTGTGTAATTGCAAACCTAAACCAAGTTTCTTGTTTTCACCTGAACTTGCAATTTTGTAGTCTGAATATCAGACAGACTTCTCTTTCTCTAGAAGCTTCTGGCCCGTCCTAGTTATGCAGGTAGGACAGAAATGGTGAAAGGATTTACATTCAGCCACAGCTGATGTTGAGTTTTGCTGTGGAGGGTCCTATGAAAGATATGTCTCCCAGGAGGTCTTTTCAGCCTACTTAAGTTTTCTCTGGGAGACTGATCTAAACTGGGACTGAAGATTATTCCCACCAGGAATGTGGTTCTCTAACCTGACTCTCTACCCAGATTGTCTTCTGAACCCACACTGTTCTGATCTGTATCTCCTTGAGTAGAAAATGCCAGTAGTCGTGGCAGGATGTGGGCCAGGACAATTGCCAAAGGAATCCCCAGTCTCTGTCAAGAGACTCCTCAGACTCAGATCATATAAACAGAGATGTTAGCACTGGAGGGGACCTTCAAGATCAGCTTGCCCCCACTTGGATTATCAATGAAGAACACATCAGAGAAAGGAAGAGACTAAGGTGACACAGATAGCATAGGTAATGTGGATAGGACCTTGGGTTTCATGACTTCTGAATTTCACTGTCACGCTAGCTTAAAAATAGATATCAGGCTTCTTATATTATCTAAATGAAACATTAGGTAAATTGCATCTTTATTTGTTCATAAAACATAATAAACATGTAATAATCAAGTAATGAAATGTAATCAAATTTTCAAATAAATTTATGTTACTCCTTGTGACATTCGAGTGTCAGTCTGCTTACATTATTTTATATGATGGCAAATTGGGAAATTTCTTGTATTTCAGAATAGTGCAAGCCATGGGTATACAAAACTTTCACATATTAAGAAGAGAGGACTTTGTTTTTCCCAGTCATTTTCAGGGATGATTTCTGTAAAGGACTCTACTTCATAGACTAAGCTGGTTACCATTGTTTTCCCTTCTAAAAAAAAAAAAAAAAAAAAAAATCAGGTGCTATCTGTAAGTGGTTCCATTATAAATATTAGAGAACACGCTGCTTCAAACAGATTAGGGAAAAACAGGGGTGGGGGGGCTGGGGAGGGGTTGGAGTGGTGATTTTGTCCTTGAATGTTGACGGTTCCATATTGTGGTGAGGTTTATGTCAGTTTGCTGTTTGCAGATGATGATGCTATTATTGGAATTTTTCTCTACCAAAAAGAAATTGCATTTTTTTTTGTATGAACATGTGCCCTCCCAGAGTACTACTACTGGTGTCTGTGGAATTGCCATTATTGTTCAAAGGATGAGCATGTCATCTGTCGATACAGGCAAGATGAGGACCAATTCAGCAATGAATATGTGTAAAATAGATCCCTGAATCAGACTAAGACACATTTTACTCATTTTGTTAAAAAATTGCAACTGAATAACTCCTTAGCAAGTAAGTCTGTTGTGATAGAGATGGCCGGTTATGGCAAAAATATACTGGCTAGACAGTGGTAGGGACTGTAGTTCAAATTACTCAGTAGGAAAAAAATTTCTACCTGTACATTTCCAATTCTAAAAATTCTGTGTATAGCTCAACTGCCAAAGTATTTTTCTTTTTTCCTCAGAATGCTCATTTTAACATTCCATGGGTAGATGTTGTTCCTTAGGAATACATACTGCGGTGTTGATCAGTGGTTCTGTATTCTCTGATGTATTATCAGGAGAATACCTATGTAGGCATATGGGCCTGGGAAAGGGTGAAAGATATTTGTGGAGATTATGATATAAGCATGGATTCCTGAGTAGCAATCAGAATCCTTACTTTCCCAGTTATTGTTGCCCTTTTTTTTTTTTTTAAAGATTTTACTTATTTATTCATGAGAGACACAGAGAGAGAGAGAGAGAGAGAGAGAGAGAGAGGCAGAGACACAGGCAGAGGGAGAAGCAGGCTCCCTGCAGGAAGCCCGATGTAGGACTCGATCCCAGGACCCCGGGATCACACCCTGAGCCAAAGGCAGACACTCAGCCACTGAGCCACCCAGGCGTCCCCCCCAGTGATTGTCTTAAAATGAGTAAGGAATGATGTTTTATCTGGTATACGTGGTAAACACCAAGGATCCTTACTCTCCACTGGTTGATGACACAGTACTTCTAACAAGGGTAGTGCATACGAATCCAGTGTTCTTAACTTCAACTCCAGAAAGCGTTTTAGCCAAGTGCAAACCCAATATTTGAGGATAAGGAAATTAAAGTAAATGTGGTATTGGCATTTGTCTACAAAGAATAACATAATACAGAAAAACTCTAGAATGAAATATTGATCTAAAAGTTATTTTGAGGATGAAATATTACCAAACACACCATGAAAATTATATTTATAGTACAGATAAATTTATACCTATATTTTCAAATCTAAGATTTGTTTTGACAGTTCATTTTCCTAGTCTAAGGAGGTATTTTGAAATAAAGTTATCTATTTTAGACAAGTCTGGCATGGGTCTCTGAAACTTAAAAAGAAATAGCCAGGGCATCACTTGCACAGATTGTAGTAGTTTAAGAATGGAAACAACCCATCTGCCCCAATGTAAGGCAATTGGACAAATCTTGATTTATTCGAGGATACCCTATTGAGCAGCACTTAGAGTAAATGTGGTAGATATACAAGTATCAATGGAAATAAATGCTAAAAACCGTTAAATACAGAGTAGTTGCAAAAAGCATACTATGATACCATTTATATAAATATAAAACCTAAGAACTAATTCTTTTCTGTATATTCTAAAGATGGATACATGAGCCATAAAAGCATAAACCATACACAAAATGATATGCACCAACAAGCAATAATTTCTGCACTTATTTACTTTTTATTTTTAATTTTTTTCTTATTTAATTTTTTAAAAAATAAATGCTTTTTAGCAGATATGGCAACTATAAACATGGTATATCCAGGTAGGTAAGTGATTTTTCTTTTTAGTACTTTTCTGTTTGCTATAATTCAAAGTTTTTTAATTTTAATTTTTAATTTTTTAGTTATAATTCAAACATTTTGAGAATATGGCTATGTGAGATGAGAAAACTATAGCCCATCTTGTGATTAGTCTGGAAACTTTTTTTTTTTTTAAAGATTTTATTTATTTATGATAGACATAGAGAGAGAGGCAGAGACACAGGCAGAGGGAGAAGCAGGCTCCATGCAGGGAGCCCGACGTGGGACTCGATCCCAGGATTCCAGGATCATGCCCTGGGCCAAAGGCAGGTGCTAAACCACACTGAGCCACCCAGGGATCCCCCAATAAGTTCTTTTTTTTTTTTTTAAGATTTTATTTATTCATGAGAGACACAGAGAGAGAGAGAGAGAGAGAGAGAGAGAGAGAGAGAGGCAGAGACACAGGCAGAGGGAGAAGCAGGCTCCATGCAGGGAGGCTGATGTGGGACTTGATCCCGGGTCTCCAGGATCACACCTGGGCTGAAGGCGGCACTAAACCGCTGAGTCACCTGGGCTGTCCCAGTTTGGAAACTTTTTAAAAAAGGTTTGACTCTTTCCTTATATTCAGAGCCTTGGTCTACACAGTTAATTTGAAATGAAACATTGAATGTAAGGTATAGTATGAATAGCTAGTGGTCAATCAATAACGGCTCTGTATAGGCTAGGATTCCTAATGGGGATGATTGTTGGTAGAGAAAAGCATTTTTATTTATTGGGAATAAGAAAGCTTGTTGTATTGGGCACTTGAGGTTTAGAAAAGAGGTTGTAGAAAATGGGCGAATCAAAGCAAATTAAGGGTCGGGGAGAGTAAACTGAACAATGCTGGCTTACCAGTCTGGCTGGAAAATATATCTTTGAAATGGAATCAGTTAGCATTGCATCCCGTCCCTGCAGGGTTTAGCCTCAGATCCCCATTTCACTGGGCCATCCTAGAACAAGGTGGGGAGATTATGTGTCTTTCCCTTTTGAAAGCAATTTAGTAAGATGGCCGAGACACCATTTGAATTCAAATCTATTCCCATATATTCAGGAGTGGTGGTAATGAATTTGATGGACAGTTTGATTTAGTAGTTAATTGAAGATCCTGATTAGATGCATTTGGAAACACAACTTTCGTCCTCCTGTGTTAACTCACAGGTCTTTGAAGAGTTGATAAACCACTGGAAACGGGCCTGAGGTTGGAATTGGTTATTTTGATTTAGTAGTTAATTGAAGATCCTGATTAGATGCATTTGGAAACACAACTTTAGTCCTCCTGTGTTAACTCACAGGTCTTTGAAGAGTTGATAAACCACTGGAAACGGGCGTGAGGTTGGAATTGGTTATAATGCTCCTTCCCTGAAGTCCATACCTATTCCAGACCAGGAAGGACATGACACTGGACGTGGAAGTGGCTAAATTTAAATGCCACCGGTGCCTGCATGCAGCTCCCCTTTTTGTGGTTGCCTTGAGAAGCTATTTTATTATAGAAATGCCACTACTCAGAATGCTTCTAGTTCTTTATCAGGTCACTTGGTGTCTTCTGCCTTAGTTTCTTCTTCTGCAAAGTGAAAATAATAATGCCTACTCTGACTCCTAAAGTTGTCATGAAAATCAAATGAAAGTATTTCATAAACTGTTCAGTGCTATGTCAATGTTACCAATGAACACACTATTCCAGAAACCATACCTTTACTTTATGGTCACTCTTCCCTTTTCAGAGATACCTTCCTTATATATAAACTTGTCTCCAAATGACTTTTGCTATAACCCAAATCAAATCTTATTTCAAAGTATAAAAATATTGATAATAATGTCAATATGGCGTGGCTCTCAATGTGAGCCCATCTTAAATCCTTCTCTAAAGATGGAAATTTTTGTGTGGAAATTGTGGGGCCATTTTATGACAAGGAAATGAAATCTAATTTCTTTGTTTTTCCTCTTTTTAGGAAGTCACCAAAGCGGTCCAGCCTCTCTTACTTGGAAGAATCATAGCTTCCTATGATCCAGATAACAAGCAGGAACGCTCCATTGCAATCTACCTAGCCATTGGCTTATGCCTTCTCTTTATCATGAGGCCGCTGCTCCTGCACCCAGCCATTTTTGGCCTTCATCACATTGGAATGCAGATCAGAATAGCTATGTTTAGTTTGATTTATAAGAAGGTAATGCTTTCTTGCAGCATGTTTTAAATGTCATGTTGATACACATAAGGGGTAAATGCTGAAATCAATTTTATATGCCTGCGAAGTAAATGGCAACAATAATTAATGTTTCTAATTTTCCTTGGTAATCAATACAGTTCATGTCAGCTAATAATTATTGAACATCTTCTATAAACTGCCTGTATTATGGATTTTTAAAAAAACTAGTCATGTCATAATTTTTTAGAATCTATGGCTTCCATTAAAACAATGCTTATTATCTACATAAAAGTCATTGGCATAATATCGTCCTGTGGTAAAATGCCAGGTTATCTTTAGGTCTCAATAACAAGAGTATAGTATGTAATTGTTAGTGCTAATCCGAGCATTAACAGTTTCTGCTTTAATTAGTTAAGACACAGTGGTGGCATCTGCTCATCCACTGCTTTGAGTTAGATTTTTGTCATTCTGTGAGTCCTGTAAATTAAGAATTTTTGCAACAGCACATGCACGGGAGCCATCAGAACCTCCTCTGCTTTTCTGTGTGCGTTGTCCAGACAAGAGCCCAAGTTTCTGAAGCATGATTTAGGGGAATGCAGATTAAGACTTACCTACCTTAGAAACACAATGTAAGGTCATTTCCATGCATGGCTTTCTAGACAACGTGTGACTGCTTGGATCTACCATCTCATTTTAGAAAGCTCTTTTTGGCTGAATCATTGGGATATTGCTTTACCTTTCTTCTCTTTTTCTTCCCCCAATGTAAAAACTTTATATACTTGGCTTACAAGGGACATGGATCTGAAATCACCTCAAGCAAATAACCCATAACACTCCATAACATAGAGGCAAGGTCAGTTGTGTTGTAAAACCTTGATAGTCATACTTTATTGTTCAAAACAGCCTTTTATGGAGGCATAAGAAAAAAAATGGAGTCCACAGTTTAGTCGGATCACCTCAGTTACAATCTCATCAGTTCACAAGTACCAGGAAAAGATGGGCAATAAATCAACAGAATTTTATTTTGATCCAGAAATTTTATGTAAGTGAACAAATTATTAGATATCACTTAGGAGATAGAGTGGCACAGCATGCACACCAAAGGAAGTTCAATTCAATTTAAAAAATATTTATGAAAAGTGCATATTATCATAATGATGGATAATAGCTAAGGACGTCCATGACAAGCTTCTAGGTGAACTGGATATATTATTTCATTTGATCTTCTCCAAAACTCTCTATGGTAAGAACTATTATCCCTGTTTTATGCCTAAAATGTTTTAAGAAACTAAGACCTAAAAAGTATGGAGAACTGTGCAAAAACTTCGAAATTTCTGAAATGGGTAAATCATAGTCCTTGACATGGGGGATTATCTAGATATCAGAGCGGGGAAGTACTGGGGTGATAGAGCAAGGCAAATTGTGTTATACAGGAGGAGAGAGGTATGAAGTACTCTGGGCTCAAGGGAAGGGGGGATCAAAGAAGGAGAGGGTTAGTTTGTAAATAAGTCCCTATATAACATTTAGCACAAATACAGCAATCTATGTACTTACAGATCCAGAACACATTCAGGAAAAGTTAGAGGCTATTGTATCTCTCCTTCCTCCTCTCATTTTTGAATAGCTGTGTTATTACCCAGTTGGTTTACCCCTCTAGGCACACTTATTGGCCTGCGTTGGCATCATCACCAGAGAATGCAATTGTATCTTCACCGTGGCTTTGGTTTGGTCCCTAAAGTGAGCCTAAAGTTAACTGGTCCCATATCTGACCAGCTCCATCCACATGGCAGGCAGCCACGAACTCTTTCCTACAATATCCCAATGTTTGTACTACAGTGCTGTTCTGCATTGTTTTAAGATCTGTGACTATTATGCATTCACATTATATTGTATTTATTTTCTAAAAGATTTTATTCATTCATTCATGAAGACAGAGAGAGAGAGAGATAGGCAGACACAGGCAGAGGGAGAAGCAGGCTCCCTGCGGGGAGCCCAATGTGGCGATTCAATCCAAGGACCCCAGGCAAAGGCAGATGCTCATCCCCTGAACCACCCAGGCACCCCCAAATTATATTTTAGATGATAAATCTAAATACATTTATAAATGTCAAATCATTATGTTGTACACCTGAAATTAAGACAGGATTGTATGTCAATTATATGTCGATTAAACTTTAAAAATGAAAGAAAATAATGAATACAAATTAAATTTATCCTTTGAATTCCTAGAAGATGGAGGTAATTAAAATGAACAAATATTCACTGAGTGCTCCCTGTGTGCATAGCTTCCTGTGAAGGCCTCTGGAGAGGACTCAAATCCCCTGAGACGGACAGTTTCTTACTGAGTCATGTGTTAACCAGCTCGATAGAATTTTCCCTGTCCTTCTGTTCTAATAGTGATTTGAAATGAAGTGCTTTGATTCCTTCTTCATCTGTGCTAATCTAACTGCTGTTCATTATTCTCCACCCATCTTAAATTCTATCTCCTCAATAAAGTGCAGATTTTTATAACCAGATGTGTGAACCTTCTCTTACCTACCCTATTATGTTCTGCACCCTTTAGCTCATTTACCATACCATATGTGGTTGTGTATGCTCCACCCTGAGGCAAGAATTATGTATTAGTGGGGACGCCTGGGTGGCTCAGCAGTGGAGCGTCTGCCTTCAGCTCAGGGCGTGAACCCAGGGTCCTGGGATCCAGTCCCACATCGGGCTCCCCTCAGGGAGCCTGCTTTTCCCTCTGCCTGTGTCTCTGCCTCTTTCTGTGTCTCTCATGAATAAATAAATAAAATCTTTAAAAAAAGAACAATGCATTAGTAAATCCTAATAATAATCCCTGAGCCTTGACTCCAGTGATTTGCATCACTTAAGTGCTCAATATAGATACATTCAGTTGAAACAATGCTGGATGGGTACTCTCCAATCAAAGGCATCTAATGGCTAATCAATTCTTACTGAATTTTACAGCCTAAGTAAAACTGTGATCTTTCATAATTGTGTTTGATTTATCTACTTAACAATTATATTTGTGTATAGGGGTATATTTTTCTTTGTACTATTTAAGGATTTTGTATCGTTAATACGGTCTTTCACAAAAAATCCTTAATGATTCATAATATACTTTTGTCGACTTCAACTGTAACTTCATTCAATAGAATTATTATAGAACTCTGTTATAGGTCAGTAGGGTTACTCTAAGGTTATGGTTTTTAAGTTTTTTATTTTAAAAGATTTTATTTATTTGTGAGGGAGAGAGAGTGTGTGAACACAAGCAGGGGGAAGAGGCAGAGAGAGAGGCTGAAGCACACTTCCCGCTGACCAGGGAGTCAGGGCTTGATTTCCTGACTCCTGGATTATGACCTGAGCTGAAGGCAGGCCCTTAACCCACTGGGCCACCCAAGTGTTCCAAAGTTATAGGTTTTAATCTCAAACTTTGCTTCCTATAAAAACAAAACAAAACAAAAAACCCTACCAAAACCTCTATACTATATAAATGGGCTGTATCATTCCTGTTTTGGAGTAGAAAACATGTCATTGCTGTCTAGATGCTGAAAAACGAAATAATCACAGGCATGCTAGTATAGTATTTTTTGTGAAGAGAAGTATTTATAAATCTGAGAAAATACCAAGGTAGATGAACATAAAGTAATAATTTTCATTACCTAAAAAAAAAAAATAATAATAATAATTTTCATTACCTTTACTTAAAAATACCTAATTCTTTAGCTGTGGTACTATGTTACTTATTCCTATATTTGTCTTCTCTTTGTCCACATCACCTAACTTCCCATTTTCCTTTTAGACTTTAAAGCTGTCAAGCCGTGTTCTGGATAAAATAAGTATTGGACAACTTGTTAGTCTCCTTTCCAACAACCTGAACAAATTCGATGAAGTATGTACCTACTGATTTAATGTTTTATGCATTATTATTAT
Source organism: Canis aureus (assembly GCF_053574225.1). Taxonomy (NCBI): domain Eukaryota; kingdom Metazoa; phylum Chordata; class Mammalia; order Carnivora; family Canidae; genus Canis; species Canis aureus. Next base: position 4,621,892 of record NC_135628.1, on the reverse strand, counting down.
AACTCCTACAACCCCAAGGGTTTTCCTGGGTCAGTTAACAGTATATATAATAATATATGTATATTATAATATATATCCCTACCTTCCCTATTTCTACAAGCTATGGTTGTATAGCAGAGTGTCATTCTGGGGTCTCATGGAACCACCCAATGCAAAGGCATCTCGGCTTGCTGAATATTTCATGAAGTTTTTTGAAATTTAATTTTTATCAGATCCCTTTTAATACTTTACTCTGTCCTTTTAATACTTTATTCTTTTTTTTTTAAAGATTTTATTTATTTGACACAGAGAGAAAGAGAGAGAGAGATAGGGAGCACAAGCAGGGGGAGCTACAGAGGGAGAGGGACAGGCAGACTCCCTGCTAGGCCGGAAGCCCAACATGGGACTTGATCCCAGGACCTTGGGATGGTGACCTGAGCCAAAGGTAGACACTTAACTGACTAAGCCACCCAGGTGCCCCTCCTTTTAGTACTTTAAATCAGTTATTTACTTTGGCTGAATATGATATGCTGAGCACTTCATGTTCAGTGCTGTCTTATGACACAAATAAATACAAGGTCTTTGAGGTCAGACAGTGTGTTTTATTTATTTTAGCATTCTTAGTATTTAACATAGTGTTAAACCCACAGCAGGTGCTCAACAAATTACTATTGAATTAAGCATGTATTTATTCTTAATATTTTGTCAGGAGATAGAGTTGTTATACTGAGCCTTTGGAGACTCTTTTGCTCTTTCATGTTTACACCATGGCTCTTGCTTTATCCAGATAGAAGTAAGTTATTTAAAATAAACCCCTGACATGATACTTATGCTATTTAATCTTAATTCCACTGAATAAAAATACTTAAAAGTGCAATGACTTGAAATTTGTTCCTTGGGAAATCCTAGTCTATTTGCAGAATGTTTAAGCACATTGCTATGTGCTGCACATAGCAAACACTCTGATTTTAGCATGCTGGGAACCATGATGTGTTTGATTTTATGACCTTGCTGTGCTCACTTTTTCTCATTCAGGCTCATTTGTTTGTCACTGGTTTTCACTGTTATTTTATTTTCCAGGGACTTGCACTGGCGCATTTCGTGTGGATTGCTCCTCTACAAGTGACGCTCCTGATGGGGCTGCTCTGGGATTTGTTACAAGCCTCTGCCTTCTGTGGTCTTGCTTTCCTCATAGTCCTCGCCCTTGTCCAAGCTGGTTTGGGAAGAATGATAATGAAGTACAGGTAGCACTCTTGTTACGGAGCTTGATAGCTTGGAAGGGTCTTAAATCAGATTTCCAAAGAGTCAACTCTAGTAGAATCAGGCCTGCTCTATTTACTGAACCGGGATCTACGTACTGGGTGTCACTGAAAAAGGAATTGTTTTTAAGGTGTGAATAATACTCCCTATATCAACAGGACATTTTTTGGCTTATCAGTCTATAGAATTTCTTTTTAAATAGGTGAAGATTGAGTTCAGTTTTATAGATCATAAGGTTCAGGTAGAATGGATAAAGCATATACGTACATTGGAGGGAATGCATATATTTTAGGTAGAGTCTTCTAGGTTTTTCATACTCTGGTTCATAGATCATCATACCGGGGCCTTAGTTATTTTTTTATTGCAGAATGAATCAGTGATACCAGTCCCAGCTTGTGATAGAGGCCTTCTAGAATTTGTCAGCTAGAAGATGATAAAACATATACAAAATTTGGAGTGTCTTTGTTAGCACTTGGCTTGAATCCCAGATTGTACTCTTACTAGTTATGTGACCTGACTCAGGCTACTTTGCCTCACAGAATCTCTGATTTTTCATCTTTAAAGTGGAGATAACCATTTCTCTTGGACTTCACCACCGTGAAGTGTCCTACACTGGACAGTCTATGGAATGTGTCTAGTAGTAAATAGCACATAGAGGGCATTTACTAAAAGATAGGTATTATTTTTGTTGTCATCTGTCAGATAATAACATAAATGTCCATCTGTTTAATAAGAAGTGTGGCTTTTTCTTTTTTTTTAAAGCTTTTATAGTTCTTGCTGACAGTTTAACTTGGTTTTACTAAGTATTTGATTGATTGATTGATTTACAGAGATCAGAGAGCTGGAAAGATCAATGAAAGACTCGTGATCACCTCAGAAGTGATTGAAAATATCCAATCTGTTAAGGCATACTGCTGGGAGGAAGCAATGGAAAAAATAATTGAAAACATAAGACAGTAAGTCTTTCTGATAATTTCAATATAATTAGCCTGTTAATGTTTAATATTTTATTTTTTAAGATTTTATTTATTTATTCATGAGAGACACAGAGAGAGAGGTTAGAGACACAGGCAGAGGGAGAAGCAGGCCCCATGCAGGGAGCCCGACGTGGGACTCGATCCCAGGACCCCAGGGTCACGATCTGAGCCGAAGGCAGGCACTCAACCTCTGAGCTATCCGGGTGTCCCTGTTTAATATTTTAAAAATAAGTATGTCACAACAGACTTACTCCCAGGTCATATTTGAAGTTTCTGACAATCAATTGTTTTAAGTTATATCAATATTCATGCATCAATATCAAGTGACATAAAGTCCTTTTCATGGGCTGTAGTTGTATATAGTTGGTTCAATATGTTATTTTTAATTCCAAGGATATTTATGCCTCATAAAAGAATTTCCTGTCTGAGTTTATAGCTGCTTATTATGCTTTATTTGACAAAAATAATGATCACAATGCTGGAAGCTGATTGAAACCTTAAATGAAACTACCAGAGTCATAATTCTGAACCAATGAAGTGATTTTTTGTTATTCCACTTCACTTATGTTATGGCTCATAAAAAAAAGAAAGAAATTCTTCTCTTTGGCTTAGATATCATTGTTTTTCCTTAACTTAATAATAATGCAGGGTAATATCCATAAATTGTGTTTCTAGAAACCCTGCATTTAAGAGGTCAGCTCAAGCAACAAAAGCCATCACCTGAGATAGAATCAGTGCTTGGCACCTGTCTCTAGCCTGTTTCAGGTCAGATAACCTCTCTTTCGCTGATTGGTAAAGATTATATCCAGCCAAAAAGTACAGCCCAGACTGAGGTATGGTAACTGTGACATATTTGGGGCACAATATAAATTAGGGTATTTCTGCAGCCACGAGACCATTTTTCTTTAGTCAAGGTCCATGTTTTACAAACTGCAATCAAAAAGGGTTCTAGAAAAAAAAAAAAAAAGCGTTCTAGGAGACTCAGTAATAGACATACTACTGTTGAAGACCAGATCATTTCAGCTCCTATGGCACACGAGAGTTTCACAGGGAAAAATATACTAAAGAGCAGAGTACCCTTTTAGATAGTGTGAATATGGCTATGAGGAATTGGGGTTGCTGATTCTGGTAGAGGGTGGTAACTGAGCTGCAGGTGTGTGATTGGAACAACAAAAGAAATGCTGAAATATCAAGTCCTTTTGCCATGTAAATAGAAAGAGTGAAAGAGTAAATATTTCCCAAACATTATTGGTCACCTGTTTTTATTATGCTTTTCAAAGCAAATCCAGGAAAGGAATTGTATTTTCTTTCCAGAAACATCCTTAAAGATCTTGGGGAATTGTTTAGTTGGTTGAAGTTGTTTTTCTTATTAACAAGTGAGTTCTCCATCATACTTGTCCCCTTGGTCACTTCTATGCCTATGAGCACAGGCATCCCAAGAATGGGATGAAATGTTCATCAGAGCATCTGCTTGTCTAGGGCGTCAAGATAAACTCCTGTTCAGGACACTCTAGGTGCTGACTTTTCCTGACTTTGATTTTTATTTTTCCTCTTCCTCAAAAGATGAAATTCGCCCTTTGTATTTTGTATTTCTGTCTGACCAATTCTAATAGCCAACGGTTGGTTGTAACTTGTATAATCTGGTTCCTTAACCTGGCATGAAATTGTTACCTGAAAAGGCTTGGAAGTGCTGACATAAATATGGGAAAGCAAGAATTGCTTCTGATACTCAAAAGAGCAAATATAATGTCTTGGAAGAGATTGGCAGGATGCGCTTCGAGGGGTGATTACCTCAGCCTGGGCCCAGATGGTCCTGGGCAGAGACTGTGTGAAACTCCTTGCCAATATATTTCTTTATTGCTCTCCTGTAATAAAGTCACTTTCAAGTTTTTTTTTTTATAAGAAACTAATAAAATATTTTTATGACTCATAAAGTACAAGTGATTTTATTATGGAGAGTACTGCTTTCTGCGTGATCCTTATAAATGTTCGTGAGTCCATTATTTTTTTCTTGTCATACCACTTCTTCCATTTTCCTCAACTGTTTCTAATACATTTCAACAATTATCACAAACCTGTGAACATTTTTGTAAACACTCTTTCTAGCATTTTATTAACATCAACCTAGCCAATGTTTCTCCTTTTGTTTTTTTCTGTTGAAGATTAAGGATTCTAAGTGCTAGGCCATCCGCTGAGCTCTCATTAACCTTGGCAGTGACTCTTCCAGGGAGATGGTATTGTTTCCATTCCGCACAGGCGGATTCTGTAGGAACCAAAGGGAAGAGCAGTTTACCAAAGATGGGTTGGCTGTAACTGGCAGAGCCAGGGGTCAAACCCCAGTGAGATTCTAAAATCACAATCTGCCTTCAGCTCCAAGTGATTGAAATAAGTAAGCATTAGACCACATTAGATTGTGAATCACAGTCTGGGATGGACACATTGAATTTTGTTTTCTGTATCAGAGTGCTCAGGATTATACTTTTTTTCAGACTAAAAAAAAAATAAAAGATTTTTTTTTTCCCCTGAATTCTACTACTTGAGAATGAAAACTTCTCTGAATTCTACAAATGTGTGAACTAGCACCCTAAATGCCAGGCACAGCTATTGCTGTTGCTCTCTCCCTCCAGAACCCTCTGCTCATCTGTTCATTGCTGCTTTTTTTCTTGCAAGAGCTGAATAGGAGGATCTCAATTGACTCTAAGTTTTCTAGTCCTGGAAGAGTGGGCTGGAGGTTGAAGGCAGCATTGTTCTCTTTCATTAGCAGCATCTGCATTCCCCGTTTTCTACCTGCTGGAGCATTGAAACTTCTTCTACATGTGTTAAAAAAAAAAAAAAAAAAAAAAAAAAGTTCACATTTACAGTTCAGACCAGAAGATCAGAAGTAAAAATGATTGTTGCAGGGGCACTTGGCTGGCTCAGTCTGTGGAGTGTGTGACTCTTGATGTTGAGATTGTGGGTTCGAGCCCCATTTTGGTTGTAGAGATTACTTAGAAATAAAATCTTTTAAAAAATGATTTTTTTTTTTTTTTTGCAAAGAATTATATAAAGTGAGAGACAGAAAGGATATAGTAGCTGTTCTTTTGTAATTTTTCAAGAACTACCTGCAACAGAATCACTTGGGTTCTTGTTTAAAGCATGGATGCTGGAAGCCTACGGACTTATTCAGTATCTCTGAGGGGTGGGCCTGAGACTGCATTTTAATAAGTTTCTCAGGTGATTTTCTCCTATGCTAAGATTTGGGAAACTATTCTTTTGTGGCTTCTATGTTATTTTTAGTGTTCTTCAAAGCCGAGCTAGCATTTCTAAAATGTTAAGAATCCACTAGGGAATCACAAAAGTGTATTTTTCCTTCATAAATTTGGCAATGCTGTCCTCATTTCCACGCTTAATTACTTAAAACACCACCCAACAAACAAAGCATTTGAATCAAAGTCTCACTAATCTTCCAAGTTAATGATGAAGTGACTCAAGATATTAAAATACTCTCATAATAGCAATAGTAATTATAATTAAGATTATAAATTATAACTTAAAAATAATATTTACAGGTAAGATGTCCAAGACACTGGTATATTCATTACTGCCCCCCTTTCAGAGAGGGTAACTGAGGCCCAGAGAGATTACATGTCTTGCCCGAGATCACACAGCTCACATAGGATGGAGCTAGGATCAGAACACAGGCAGAAAGCCTTGAGAGCTTCTGTTCAGGTTTTACATTCCAAGATGCCTGGTATTTGAAAAGTTGATAAGCATCCCAAATTTTATATATTTTTTTTTTATAGAACAGAGCTGAAACTGACCCGGAAGGCAGCCCATGTGAGATACTTCAATAGCTCAGCCTTCTTCTTCTCAGGGTTCTTTGTGGTGTCTTTATCTGTGCTTCCCTATGCACTGATCAAAACAATCATCCTTCGCAAAATATTCACAACCATCTCATTCTGCATCGTTTTGCGCATGGCAGTCACTCGGCAATTTCCCTGGGCTGTACAAACATGGTATGACTCTCTTGGAGCAATAAACAAAATACAGGTAATGTACCCAACAGGGCATCATATGCAATGATTTTAGAACAGTTTTGAACTTTTCTAGTGAGCAACCTCTCTGGAGATGAAGTGTTGGTCTTGGGCCCGTTTGATGCTCAGGATTTCCTCTCTTGGTGTCTACATGTGGTCTAACAAGCCCTTGTGATGAAAACCTAGTGAAATAAAAACGAAGGCCTGAGATTCTCTTAAGTCAAAGGAGTTGACGGAAATATTGTTTCTGTATTCTGGAGAATTTTATTTAAGAAATCAACTAATAGATTGGTTCTCATGAGCTTGGCAAATGTGCAAAAGATGGTAACAGATTCACCAGGAAGTTAGAAAACATTCCAGCGAAAACTAAATATGTTCACCTTAAATTTTTCAAAACTTTACAACATACTTTCCAGAAAGTAAGATAGATGAGAATGGCATTTTATGCCACATCCTAGCAAAGCTGATGTAGCTGTAGCTTAGAAGAGAGGTTCTAAAGTCCTTGGGTGATTATGCCCAGTGTTTATTTAGCTAATTGAATCACCATCATGAATTTATGTGTGGTTATAATTTTTATAATTCATATGTAGATCAAACTGTCTTGTACTTTTTTGATGTCCATTTAAATATTTAACCAGAAAATAAATCACTGTGGTAGAAATAAACAATGAGGCTGAAGGGTGAGCCACTTTTAGGTGGTTCTGCCCTTATGTGGTCTTGGCCAGACTTTGCCAGTGGTGACCCACGGACCGAAGTTTGGCCTTGGACCTGTTTCACTTGACCTTTAAATTTTAAAACAAACAAATAAACAAACCATTTGCATTAGTTCTCAGCGTTTAAAAGTTGGGAGATGTTACATATACAATAAATCATGTCTTCAGCCTCTTTTGAAGAGTCGGAATATGTAGTAACTGGGTCCTCTTCTCCTGTGAGCTGCGGCAGCCCCCCCCCCCCCCCAAAGAGGGCCTGGCCTCTCCAGTTCTGTGCACTTTCCTCAGCCACCCTCCTTAAGTTTATCATCTTGAAGATGTGTGAGTTTGAGATCTGTGAGGTAGACGAACTGGGGAATGTAACTCAGAACCATAGCAGCTCTGGGACTAATCCTATTTCTTCTGTTAACCCTTCTCAACTGAGAGAGAGAGAGAGAGAGAGAATGAACACACATACAGACTCAAAGAGAGAACGTCACAAAGACCAGGAGAGTCACCAAACAGGAACACAGACAGAGAAACTAAACTGGGAGAAAAAGAGAGAAACCAAAATAGAGATAGAGGGTGAGAGAAGAGTAGAGGAGGAAAAGCAAAAGCAAGGCAAGGAGCAGGCTGTCCTCAATACCTGCTGTGCTGAGGACTTCAGGATATAGGTACTTAATTCTTCCCAATGCTCCCACCTTTCCCTCTAGAGCTCTAATAATGTCGAGTAGAGCCCTCCTTTAGAGTCAGGGTTTGATGCTTTAAAATCAGTTATATCAGATCTTCAAACCTGTACGTACACCAGAGAAGTGATGCTATCGATGCCTCTAATAAGGAGGGTGCTCTAGACGTGAAGACAGAAGCCTTCTCTCTGTCCTAATGTTGAATTGAGGCAGGCACACTGGAGGGTAACCAGGGAGGCCTCGTAAGTTCATCACCCAGGTTAGCATGTGAGCGTGGAGGGAAGAATCAATTGTGTGTTAAAAATCTAACGTAGGAAGAGAGTTTTATAAAATAGCACATGTTTTAAGAGTGCATTTCAAATGTGATAAATCCTAGTGCTTGGCAAATTGACTTTACAAAACTGTGAACGATTATTTTATTAAGAAGGGATTTCTAATCTGTACATAAATATATTCATAAATATTCATAAAATCCAAATACTGTTAGAGTGTAAAATAGATGTAATAATGCCATGATGCTCTTCGAGTACAATTTTTTTCCCTTCTTTTATAAACAGGATTTCTTACAAAAGCAAGAGTATAAGACGTTGGAATATAACTTAACAACTACGGAAGTAATGATGGAGAATGTAACAGCCTTCTGGGAGGAGGTCAGAATTTTTTTTTTTAAATTGTTTGCTGTAAATACTATGGCATTTTCTCCTTGTTGAATCTGGTTTTCATCTTACTAGACAAGAAAGAATGATAATTGAACTGGTTGTACTGGAAGGGGAACCAACCACTGCACTTAATCTATACATTAAGAACTCAAGGCCCAGGAATGTTAAATACACAGAAGCCTCTTCATTTTCTTCCAAGTCATGTGATTTGCTTGACACAACAGATTAGGAAGGGATACAAATCTCATAGGTTTTGGTGCCTGATAGGGCAGGGTGTGACTTCTGACTCTGCCATTTATTCTCTGTGTTAATCTAGATCGAATTACTTGTGGAACTTTTGGTTCTCCATCTATAAAGCAAAATACTGATATTTACCTTGCAACCGGTGCCTGGCTTCATGCAAATTTGTTGTGAAGTATGAAGTGCTCAGCAGAGTACCAAGCGCAGACTAGTTCTTCAATAGATCCTCCTTTCTCTGACCTCAAGTCCCAGTCCAATGTGTTATCATACATGGGTCATCCTAAAGATATATGAGATATATGATATATCTAAAAGATATATGAGAGCTACATCAGTGTGTTATTTTCTATTTTTATTTATTTCCATTCACTCTTAAAGATTGTCATATCTCAAAGCCAGAAAAATATTAGCAATGATATTCAGCCTCTCAAGAAGCAATATTTGATTATTGGGAACACCTATTGAGTCCCTATTACCTTATCACTTATATCTGCTGGGTAAAGAGAAGAGTTATTTTGACATTTTTCAAAATACCTGAAACTGGTTCTTATTTATATAAGCAACTTGACAGCCAGAGCTTCACTTTACTTCATTTTTGAAGGTACCGGTTAGAGAATAATTCTTTTTTTTTTTTTTTTTTTTTTTTGAGAATAATTCTTTATCTGCCTAGCAACATTGTTTTTTGGGAAAGTGTCAGGTCAGAAAGGGATCAGATCGATTTTACTTCTTTGTTTTGAGGAGTTTCAAAGGCCCTTCTAGGCAAAAATAAGTTTAACATTTTCCTTCCTAATTTCAGACAAAATTGTTTCCCTGCTCTGCTGCAAAAATCTTCTACAATCTCTTCACCCAACTCTTGCCTCCCATCTGGCTATATCCTCATCATCCAGTCTTTGACCATCACCTGCCGAACTCTGGACTCTTCTTGATCACATTTGCTCGGGATAGTGGCGCTTCTTAAACCTTTGCTGTGATGTCTGAAATTTCAACATCCACGAGCAGTACCTCCAGTACTGTCCTAAGAACCTGTACTCTACGGTGACTTCTTCAGAAGCTTCCTGTCCGAGCACATCCTGAGCTTTGGGAGCACGTATGCTTCCTCCACTTTGGAAATGTTACACTCTGAAATCTCTTTCCTGGCCCAGAATTTCCTAACCATCCAGCCCCATCTGTCTCTAAATCCCACCTTTACTGTAGTCCTTCAGGTTCAAGATTTCTGGTCTCTTCCCTTGGACTCTACCTGGTTCAACCTCTGCTTACCTCAAGACCAGTCGTTTCAGTTCTCCTACAACTCTCTCAATTCCTGTTTCCTTCTACTGAATTCTTTGCTGCAAAACATTACTTTGTGGCCTTTGGTGAAGTAGGTGCTATCTGGGGAAAATCACAAACTTAGGTCATTTGTAAGCTTTACGCTGCTCTTGTTTCAACCTCAGTGGGATCCGTAAACCTTCTTGGGAAATCTTTTCATTTGTCTTTAGTTAATGTTCTTTACCATTTCCCCAGGAGCTGTGCCAGATTTTTACCACTTTCCCCAAAGCCCCTCCTTCTCTAAGGATCTTCATGGCCTTGCCTCCTACAAAACATAAAGAAAAGAGAAGCCATTATCAGTTACGAATGCTTCTGGTTTCCCTGTTCACCCTTGGAATTATGCTTTATTCCTTCCTTTATGTCTCAGAGAAAGATGTATGTTTCCTCCTGCCCTTGACTGAGCTATTACTACCTTGCTTCATCATCTTGGAACAGGCGGCCAGCAGTCTTCTCTCTAGAAGCTTCAACATTTCCTTTCAACTGACGCCTTTTCACATGTGTATATTTTCAAGTTAAAAAAATTCTTCTCTTGCTTTTGCCCACCCAGCTTTGTCCTCCCAACCTAACCCTGTCCTCTCCTTTGTTGTCACACCTTTGTCATTTTCTCATCTCTCATGGGCTCCTGCCTGCTGTAGTCTGGAGTCTGCCTTTGCCAACACACCAAAACTCTTCCATTCTTCTTGAATCCATCACTTAGCCTTAAGGTAACCACTCTTTTCATATTATTTTATCCTCAGACCATGACTTCTACCTCTTTCCTGCCTGCTACTTCCATGGTGATGGATACCGGGTCCCCACTTAGGCCTTCTTCTATCATTTCATGCCCTCTGTGGGTGACCTCAAGCTCAGGGCCAGCTGACATCAATGTGCTGCTGAGTCTCAAATGCAAATTTCTGGCCCCCGTTTCTTTCCTGAACTTCTTACATGTATTTCAAAATATCTTCCATGGTCCTCAAGGACTTCACATTACTTCACATTCATCACTCATCAGGCTTCACAAACCCGTTCCTTCCAGTGAATTTGCTATTTCCTTTGTTGGCATCATCATCCACCCAGTTACCCAAGGGGCAAGTCCCTGGTGAATTATATAGGACTCTGCCCTCCATCCAAACCTGGAAGTGGGTCAAATTACTACTGACTTATTAGGAAGAGGAAACTTAGAGAGTTTAAACAATTAGAACAAGGTTAGACAACTAATTAGGACAGAGCTAAAAGGTCAACCTAAGTTTCTCTGACTCCAAAATGCGTTACCACTCACCGTACTGCTCCTTATTTAAACAAAACAAAACAAAAAAGAGTGATTGCTGCTTTCCCATATATTGCTTTCACATATATTACCTCATTTAATACCCTCAACAATATAGGAGACTGAAGCTCAGAATGTTATAACAACTTGTCAACCATTAACCACCTAGTTGAGAAGATGCCCTAAGAATGGGGTAAAGAGAAAACATATCATAACCATTTCATGCATGAATACACGGGACACGTAAACATGGAAAATGTTCAATCTTATTAGGGGGCAAATAAATAAAAATAAGATCAATAGTGAGATTCCATTTTCACCTGTAAAATTATAAAAACAAAGTTAAATCCAAAACCAAAAAAACAGTGTTGATAAGGATTCTTGAAAACCAGCATTCTCATATATTTGTTGGAAGAAAATTTAGAATTACTATTGAAAATACTTGAAATTTCACATAATTTTTGCTCTGGAAACTCCATTTGTGGGAATTTAAACAAAAAAAAATGTGCTGCCCAATTTATAGCAAAGTATGTGCATACAGTTTATTCATACTCGGGTACTATCTTACAACTAGAAATTATATTAAAAATAATGTCTAATGGTATCTAAAAATATTGATGCTTTATTATAAGTCAGAAAAAAGTGGGTCACAACTTTATTTTTTCTTAATTTTGTAAAAAAATGATATATATTTTATTGAAATATAGTTTCAAGTGCACAACATAGCAATTCAACAAGTATATACATTACAAATGCTCACCATGATGAGGGTGGTAACCATCTGTCACCATACAAAGTTATTACAATAATGTTGACTCTATTTCCTATGCTGCTGTACTCTTCATCCCTGGTAATATGTATATATTTATAAAAAATCATATTTGTTTATACTTATATGTAAGAAAGTGAAGGGATTTTTTTAAAAAGTTCTTTTTATTTATTCATTTGAAAGAGAAAGAGCGAGTGAGAGCATGAGTGGGGCAGAAGGAGAGGGAGAGGGAAAAGTAGGCTCCCTGCTGAGCTGGGAGGAGGGGGGACTCCAGCTGGATCTCAGGATTCTAGGATCATGACCTGAGCTGAAGGCAGGTGTTTAACTGACTGAGCCACCCAAGCACCCTGAGAAAGTGGAGGGATTTCAGTTGAAATGTTGAGTATGGTTTCTTCTCAGTGGTAGTACAAGTGATTTGTTTGTTCTGCTTTTCTGGATTTTCCAAATTTCTTGAAATACGTGTCTTACTTCTGTAATCAGAAATGAAGATTATTAGCAACAACAGCCTTCCATTGGTCCAAGTGCTTATGGGTCAAAGTCCTGCTTCTAAGCATGGTACAAGTTCTTCAACAGCCTGCATTGCCCTTTTTTTTTTCTTTTTAAAGATTTTATTTATTTATTCATGAGACACAGAGAGAGAGAGAGAGAGAGAGAGAGAGGCAGAGACACAAGCAGAGGGAGAAGCAGGCTCCATGCAGGGAGCCCGGTGTGGGACTCGATCCTGGGACCCCAGGGTCATGCCCTGGGTCGAAGGCAGAGCTAAACCGCTGAGCCACCCAGGCTACCCATACACTGCCCATCTTTACCAAGGACTCCTTTTGTCATTTTGCCGTATATATCTGATTGGCTGTTTACCGTTTCTGAGATGTATTTTGTTTTTTAAGACTAAGTCATTGTATATACATATCTGTCTTCCTGGATCACCTATACCATTTCCTGGTCTTGTGCAATCCCCCTTCTGGCCCTCATAGCTCAGCTTGCAGGTCATTTACTTGGCCAAGCTCATTTACTTGGTCATTTACTTGTGCTTATTCTTTGTAATGTCCTCCTATAAGATTTGGTGTGATTTTCAGTTCTATCACTAGCAGTTTCAGTATTAATATCTATTCATTCATTATTCTCCTATGTGGGATTTTTAAAAAAGATTTTATTTATTCATTCATGAGAGACACACAGAGAGAGGCAGAGGCACAGGGAGAGGGAGAAGCAGGCTCTGCTTGGGGAACCCAATGCGAGACTCGATCCCAGGACCTCAGGATCATGACCTGAACTGAAGGCAGAAGCTCAACCACTGAGCCACCCAGGCGTCCCATGTGGGATTCTTGAAGTGGTCTTTAGTACAGAGGTGATGCTCAGTAAATATCTGTGAGATAAATAAATGAGTAAGAGAGGGGCACCTGGGTAGCTCAGTCAGTTGAAGGTTGAACATCCAACTCTTGTTTTGGCTCAGGTCATGATCTCAGGGTCCTGAGCTTGAACCCTGGTCAGGCTCTGTGCTCAGTGGGGAATCTGCTTAATATTCTGTCCCCCTCTTTTCCCTTTATGCTGCCCCCTGCTCATGTGCTCTCTATCTAAAATAAATAAATAAATCTTTTAAAAAAATGAATAAGAGAATAGCAAATGCTTTTGTCCCATTTTATAAAGACCTTTTATCGTCTAAAAGCTTTGCTTTTAGTTGTTTGATGACTGAGGGGGATGTTAGCCATACATATCATGAAAACCCAAAGCAGTGGTCTTCAAACAATTGCTTATGTATGACCTAAAAGAATTTTGAAAAACTATGACACATACCTCTGACACATCGTTAAGTTGACATAAATTGTGTAGTTTTAAGTGGTGGCAAAAGATGATTAATCCCTGTTTTTTGTATATTGTCTTAGTGTGCTAAATGAGTTTTTGTCAGAACCTTGGCGTTATGGGAGTGCATTCAGTTTATGGAAGATAAGTGAATTCACTCTGTCAGTTCTCATTATCAAGCCATTCAACTTGCTTTGTGCCAGAAAAAGTATAACAACCTTAAAATGTAGATAATTAATGTATATCAACTAGATTTATTAAATTATTAAGAATTGAGTAAATAATGAAGTAATTAGTCAATAAAAATGCCTTATACTGCCACTCATTTCTGCAATCTTATTCTAAGGGAGGCAAGACACATAGATTTCCTTTAGTGTGAAATTGGAGGAAATGAGATGTTACCTCCTTCAGTATTCCTGGCTTTTTACTTCAGGTAAAAAATTTGATGGTGAGCAACGATCTAGGATATTGAAATTATGTTTTCATTAAATGCTTTATTAAAATTTTCGTGTTTTACATCATGTACTCTAGAACCCACATGCTATATAATTAAATACCATAGGCTGTAGATCATGTGCCATGTGCTTTTCATAATATATAACAAATAGTTACTGAAAATACCTGAAAAGCCTACCTTTTTATTTTCTCTGTATCTATTTTTTCAGGGATTTGGGGAATTACTTGAGAAAGCAAAAGAAAACAGTAATGACAGAAAAATTTCCAATGGGGACAACAGCCTCTTCTTCAGCAACTTCTCACTTCTTGGTACTCCTGTCTTAAAAGACATCAATTTCAAGATAGAAAGAGGACAGTTGTTGGCGGTTGCTGGATCTACTGGAGCAGGCAAGGTAATCTCTTCTGTTCTTCACCATTGACAACTTAATTTGGCAGGCATTTCTTTCTTTTGCTAGTTTGTCTGTAGTGTAAGAAGGTATGTTGGAGAAATTTTCAATGTTGGTAGTAGGAGAACGCTTGGATATAGTGTCTCTTAGAATATAAATTGTTCTATTGATAATATTTTCTAGTCTTTTTTTTCTTCATATTACTTCCAGTGACTTTTTCTTCTGCGTCTTTATATGTTACATGGCACAGAACACAGTGTCTTTCTTTCCCCATGTGCTGATCTTTACATTTATTAAAATTTTTTCTCTTTTTTTCTTTTCTTCAATTGGGGCATAGTTGACACCCAATGTTATGTTAATTTCAGGTGTTCAACATAACAATTGAACACCTCTGTACTTCTGCTATGCTCACAAATGTAGCCACCATCTGTCATGATACAACTCTATTATAAGACCATTGATTATATTCCCTGCGCTGTACCTTTCATTGATGGTTCATTCCATACCTGGAAGTCTACATCTCCAACTCCCTTTTATCCATTTTGTCCATCCCCCCACAACCTCTCCCTCTGGCAAGCATCAGTTCTGGCAGGTATTTTTGGGTCTGTTTTTGCCTTTTTTAATTTATTTATTCTTTCCTTTTGTTTTTTAAGTTTTACATATAAGTCAACACAGTGTTTTCTTCTTTTTTTTTCTTTAAGATTTTTATTTATTTATTCACGAAAGGCACACAGAGAGAGAGAGAGAGAGAGAGGCAGAGACACAGGCAGAGGGAGAAGCAGGCTCCATGCAGGGAGCCTGATGTGGGACTCGATCCCAGGTCTCCAGGATCACGCCCTGGGCTGAAGGCGGCGCTAAACCTCTGAGCCACCTGGGCTGCCCGACAGTGTTTTATACATGGTAGAAATTCAGAAACTTTATTGAGTAAGTTAATCATTCATTTTTAACAATCTTTGGCACAGACATTTTTCAGAGCTGCTCCAGGAAAACCATGGCTTAGATTTTACTTCAGTAACCACATAGGCAAAAGGTCCCTATTTTGTTGATTTGGAATTTTATTTATTTATTTATGTATTTATGTATTTATGTATGTATGTATTTATTTATTTATTTAAATTTTGTTTTGTTGTGGAATTTTAGAGAATGGATTCAGGCTTGCTTAGGATTTATTATGAGGAAAAATTATTGAGTGGGATAGGTTTTTGAAAGAAACACGTAATGATGTTAATTTATTCAATGCTGGTCAGCTTCCTACTCCCTACCCCCAACTTATTATAAGCCAGGAATATTTAGAGATACACCTGAAAAAATTAACAGATTAAAAAACAAAGACAGGTAAAGGGTCGAACTCAAGGATGAAAGGAAAGGAGGAAGGGAGGGAGGAAGGAAGGAAGGAAGAAAGATACAGAGGGAGAAGCACTGCTGTTAATAAGAAAAAAATGTAAATAAAAGTAGGTATTAAACATTCCTGAAAGACATTCATTAATATCTAATATAGGAAGAACCATATTTTTGGATTTAGTTTGAAACTTGGGAAATAAAATGCTGCAGAAAATGTCTAGTCATTGAGTTGGTGTCCACAATGGTGGTAATACAATTTGCTCATTTCTCTCTCCAATTATGTTTTTCTACATGTGAAACCGGCCTTTTAAATAAAGTAGCTGTAGTTGTATATTTTCTTCTTAGGAAAACTTGTTCCTCCTTTAAGTATTATTTTTCCTTCTATTATTTAATATTAGTAGCAATTTTCATTATTGAAAGGGAAAGATACCATAGGAGGAGGTGTTCATAAACAAATTAATAGGTGATCTAAACAAGAATGTTTGCTGGTGAGAGGTAATTATGTTTCATATAATTCTTAAAATTCTGTTTGTATGTTTGAATTACTTCTTTGAAAGGTGCACAAAAATAGCTTTGGAATTACAAATTACAAGCAATTAAACAAGTTACCAGCAATTAAATCTCAGGAAATTCTATTAAGAATTGATGAGCAGATAATTGCTGGCTGGAGTTGCAATTGCATTTTCTGGGAAGTAGCTCTGAAGATGGAGTCAGATGAAGGCAGTGATTCCTTAGGAATAATTAAACTCTTCTGAGGGTTTGGCAAGTCAATCCAGGAGGGAGCCCTTTCATAGTATTAGGATTGGAGTATTTTATAATCTGGACAAGAGATCTAGCTAACATATAAGATTGAATAGTTGAAAGTATTAACATTTTAATCCAAATCCCATCTCACTTGATTTGGTATATCGAAAGCCTTAAGGATAATTAAATAATTCTTCTACGTGTATGACTTAACCTAGTGTGCTTGCAGAGATTTTATAACGTAAAGACATTCATCACAGCATTGTTTCAATAACCCAAGATTGGAGTGACCCCTAAATGTCTACTACTAGGGGATTGAGTAGATAAAGTTTGGTGTAGCTATAGAATGGCATGTTCTTCAGTCAGTAAAAAGGATGTTGAAAATGACTGTGAAGGATATGTATGATACACTGTTAAGTAAAGAAAGGACAAGTTATAGAATGTTACATACATAATGATTTGTGTTTTATAAAAACACGCATATATGCATACATGTGTCTGGAAGGACATTTGTGGATCAAGTTGCTATCTCTGAGATTTTGGGTATATTTTGTATCTCTAGGTTTTCCAAAGTTACAACAATTTTTTTTTTTAAGATTTTATTTATTTATTTATTCATGATAGTCACAGAGAGAGAGAGAGAGAGAGGCAGAGACACAGGCAGAGGGAGAAGCAGGCTCCATGCACCGGGAGCCCGACGTGGGATTCGATCCCGGGCCTCCAGGATCGCGCCCTGGGCCAAAGGCAGGCGCCAAACCGCTGCGCCACCCAGGGATCCCTACAACAATTTATATATGTATTAATATCAATTATTTTCTTAAAACACTAAGGCAGGTTTAATTTTATCACTCCTGTTATAATTGTCTAGATGGTAAGGGAGCCATATCTTCTTTAAACTGTATTCCAGGGACTATCCTAGTGTCCAGCATGTAATAAGTGCTTGACATAAATTTATTTAATTGAACATCTTTGGAAAAATACATTTTTTGTTCTAATCTACATTAAGTGCCTTTCATTTATGAAACTTCTGTGAATCATTTTAATTAAAGAAAATTGGTTTAAGGGCAGCCCTGGTGGCCTAGCGGTTTAGTGCTGCCTTCAGCCCAGGGTGTGATCCTGGAATCCCAGGATCGAGTCCCATGTCGGGCTCCCTGCATGGAGCCTGCTTCTCCCACTGCTTGTCTCTGCCTCTCTCTCTCTCTCTCTCTCTCTCTGTCTGTGTGTGTGTTTTTCATGAATAGATAAATAAAATCTTAAAAAAAAAAAAAAAGAAAATAGGTTTAAGGGTCTGCACCACTGGGTATTCTGGACTGAAGGCTGGCTTTGTGACATCTCCCCCAGGGTGGAGGGACTTTCATTTTTCTGTTGTTCCACCACAGCTGAAGCAGTTCTGTGGCCTTGTGTTGTCAACCCCTGACACCACATAGTTTCTATCATCCATCCTGGCCTTACCCTGGTACTAAATTTTAGTTTGGTCTTATAATAGTTGGCAGCAGATATATAGAATAAACTATTAGCTCCTGCTTTTGTTTACATTTCAAATAAAATTTTGGAATAAAACACAAATGTCTGTGAGGTTTCATCAACATATATATTCAGTGATGGTTCCACTTAATGTCCTCTCCCTCAAAATGCCAAAATATGTAATGAATTATTTTATATAATATTTTTATATAATATTAATATTTGTATTATTTTAGGAAATGGGAGGCCATTAGAGGGTTTTAAGCATAAAAGTAACATGACTCGACTTACTTTTTGATGGGGCCACTTTGAAAATAGGTTGTAGAGAGACAAGCATAGAAGCAAGGAGAGGAGTTAGGAGGCTATTGTGCTAACTGGGCAGGAGATGATGTTGGTTTAATCCAGATAGTGATGATGGAAGTAGCAGTCAGATTCAGAACATGTTTCTAAGAAAGATATCTCAGAATTAGATTTTTTCATAGGTGGCCTATGAAAAAAATGGAGGAGTCAAGGATGAGTCCAAGGACTGAGTAATTGGAAGCATGAAGGTACCATTACCTGAGAAGATTATGGGAGAAACCGGTTTGGGCAGAGCTAGATTGTAAAACATTAAGTTTGTAATGCATATTCGACATCCAAGCTGAGATGTTAGTTGGATACACAGCTCTGATTTCAAGGAAGTAGGGGCTGGCAGTGGAAAAACTTGAGGCTAGATGAGATTCCAAAGGACGGAGTATGGATAAGAAGGGAAAGGAAAGGGGCCAAGGTGTGAGCCTAAGGGCATTCCAACTTTTTAGAGGTTGTGGAAGTGTTTTATTATAGTGGTTATATTTATAATAACTTTATTTTTAATATTTCCCTAATGTAAGCTCTGATAAAATCAATGCTTTTTTTTCTTTCTCTGCTGCCTCCTTTCCTTCTACTTAATGTTAGTCAATAGTATTATCTTTCTTAATGATTTATCTTTGTAGTGTTAAATATGTTTACACATCTATTACCCAGTGTGTTACATTGAAATGATATCCTTTGACTTCCAGTTTTTCTTGATAAAGCAATCAGCATATTTCCTTTATACCCCATTTCCTCTGTTTTGTTTGTATTTTACTTATTGTCGGGCATATAACGTATTGAAATTCTTTTCTTCAACTCTAATTGCCACATTAGTTTAAATTTTAGTTCACAGTCCTTTATATAAAATCTTTGCTCACTGATAGTCTTTTTGGTGAAGCTTCTTCAGTCATCTCTTGGATGATTTTTAAAAAAGATTTTGTTTATTTATTCATGAGAGACACAGAGGCAGAGACACAGGCAGAGGGAGAAGCAGGCTCCATGTCGGGAGTCCGATCCCAGGACCCCAGGATCACCCCCCTCAGCTGAAGGCAGACGCTGAATCACTGAGCCATCCAGGCGCTCCATCTCTTGGATGATTTTATCCTTATTTCTTCAAGAAGGGCTCCTGGGAACAATATTATCTGATTATCTCTCTTTTTAACTGATATCTTGTTAGATGAAGATCATATTGAATCTGCCTTGTTGGGTTACTGTGAGGATTAAATAAATGAATGCAGTTAAATCACATAGAACAGCACCCAGTATAGACGAAGTACTCGGTGGATGTTAGCTGGGACTAATCTTTCCCTGACATCCTCCAAACTCATCCCATTGATCTGAATCAGGTGCTCCATCCCTGTGAACCTCTACCATAGCACTTATCACATCCACTGTAATTGTCTCTTTTATTCCTTTTTGTGTCTTTTGTGCTTAGCAGCATATCCAGAACAGGAAGTGCTTAATACATTTTGAATCAAATTAATATAGAATCCTTTATTTATTTTTTTAAAATTTTTTTTTTATTTATTTATTATAGAGAGAGAGAGAGAGGAAGAGACATAGGCAGAGGGAGAAGCAGGCTCCATGCGGGGAGCCCGATGTGGGATTCGATCCGGGGTCTCCAGGATCACGCCCTGGGCCAAAGGCAGGCGCCAAACCTCTGCGCCACCCAGGGATCCCTAATATAGAATCCTTTAAAATCAGAATAGATACCTCTGCTTAGGATGATAGTTGGAGGCGGGTATACTCTGAGAGTGATTTGATCAAATGATTTAACTTAATAACCATGGCTTTATTTCCAGACTTCACTCCTAATGATGATTATGGGAGAACTGGAGCCTTCAGAGGGTAAAATTAAGCACAGTGGAAGAATTTCATTCTGCTCTCAGTTTTCTTGGATTATGCCTGGCACCATTAAAGAAAACATCATCTTTGGTGTTTCCTATGATGAGTATAGATATAGGAGTGTCATCAAAGCATGCCAACTAGAGGAGGTAAGTGACTATGTGACATACTTCTGATGATGTGTATGAAATCTTCAAACTACTTAAGGTATATAATTAGCCTCCTATTCAACAGTCAGCGTACATATATTAATCAAATTTCCAATATGGACAAACTACCCTGAGTAAATCAACTAATAAAATATATGACCCCTGCTTTAAGACATTTACCAAAACATAGAGAAAGTACAATTTATTTTTAAAATGAAAGGTTACGATAAAAACTCTATGAAATGGAGATAATTTTATTTACTCATCAGTGTGACACATGTCCTCAATGGACATTTATATGGCATGCGTTTTTAAAAAGATACTTCAAAATTACATGAGAGGATTTTAATAATTTTAATAATTACCATAGCCTAAATGTGTGAGCATTGACCTGTTAGTAGAGAATCAGAGGTAAAATTGTGATTATATTTTATCCTTTGGCCTTAAACATATAACCTCATGACCTCTAGTGACTGTCATTTTCTGAAACAGAGCCAAAAAGAAGATGATACTGTTGACTCTTTTTATAATAATATTGGGGAATGGGCTAATTATCTGAAAATATGTGAAGTATTCTAAGGGAAGCCAGTATATGGATTCTTGTGCTATTTAATACATAAATTGTATGGTGGAGGTTTCAATAATTATTGATGTAAATGTTAAGGCAGGGAATATATCCTTATGAGGTTTATCAACAGTATTGCCTGAATAGTAATTGATTCAAAGTCACTATATTTAGCCATCTGGGTGGCTTAGTTGGTTAAGTGTCCTACTCCTGATTTTGGCTGTAATCATGGTCTCAGGGTTGTAAGATTGAGCCCCTCTCTTCCTCTCCGTCTCCCTCTTTACCCCTGCTCATGCTCTCTCTCTAAAAAACAAACAAACAAAACACAAAGTCATTATCTTTGATAAGTGGGATTTGACTCTAGTGAATTCCTTTAAGTTATCTTTTATGAAAAAAAAATTGCCGTGGGAATAAAATGAAACTTAAATACAGTATACATAAAAAATAGAAAAAGTCTAATTGTCAAGTAGCTGCAGTTCTTACAAAAGAGGGATACATGCTTGTACAAGTGGCTCTTCCTGTAGATACTGACCCATTCAAAGGAGTTTTTTAGAGCTCCATTCTCTTATTTTGTGTACACGAAAACATAATAAAAACTACCCTGAAAAAGTATTGGATTTATCTTGAAGAAGATACTCTTCATTCCTCAAAAGCCCTTCTTCCAAGAATAATATTTCACAACCTGGCGGGTGAAACTCTCAGGGGATTTGTTATTTTAAAAAAATCTGAGTGTTTTTAGAGACCAGAGATACTTATCTAGGTGGGGACTGGGATGTAGGAGTGGTAGTGTCTTGCAAGATAAATCATAGAGTTTATTTATTAGTTGAAAGGTGGTGGAAGGTTTCTGGTAGGCTTTATTTTTTTGCTTTGAATATACCTTTTCTCATAGAAATGATTTTGTAAATGGTGATTTGATTCCACCAAATAAAAGTATATTTAAACCAAATAGAGCATAGTTAAATTACTTATGATAAATTCAGAGCTGTGGGTCCCTCATTCATGAAATGAGCATTTATTAACATGAATACTGTGCTAAGTGTGGGAAAACCAAGCTGAAAAATACACAATCCATTTTCTTTTCTTTTTTCTTTTTTTTAAGCAGGGAGAGACATGTCAGGTTAGGGCTTTATTTATTTATTTTTTTAAGATTTTATTTATTTATTCCTGAGACACACAGGGAGAGAGAGGCAGAGACACAGGCAGAGGGAGAAGCAGGTTCCATGCAGGGAGCCCGACGTGGGACTCGATCCCGGGTCTCCAGGATCACGCCCTGGGGTGAAGGCGGTGCTAAACCGCTGAGCCACCCGGACTGCCCCCATTTTCTAAATGGTACTCATCATAGGGATCTGTGTTTTAGTGAACTATTGTATGGTAAGTGAATCATATCTCGATAAAGCTGCTAAAAATAATGAAAGAAAAGAGGTTAAGAGGAAGAAGAGCTTATTCTTTTTTTCTTTTTTGTGATTCTATGACCAACCTCAAAATTATTTTTAAGTGTATAAGTCAGTGTTTTTTAGTATAGTTACAGGGCCATATGCCCATCACATCTTCAACTCCTCTAAAAGAGGTGCTATTAGCAATCAGTTTCCATTTCTTCATACCTCCCCCCCCCCCACCCCTGACACACACACCTGACTGTAAACAACCACTAATCTACCTTCTGTCTCTAAAGTTTTCCTGTTCTGGATATTTTACACAAGTGCAAACATTCAATATATGGCCTTTTGTGCCCAAATAAATGATTAAACTAGAAAAAAAGTTAAGAAGTCTTCATTTTGTTTTTTAGATTTTTTAAAAATTTATTCATGAGAGACACACACACACACACACATAGAGAGAGAGAGGGCTGAGCCACCTGGGCTGCCCAAAAAGTCTTCAGTTTGAAAACACTGGAGCCTTGCTGTATTTTATAAAAATATGAATAGAATAAGATCCTTATACTTGGGAGGTTAATGGACCAGTGGGGGAAAGAAACATATCAATAAAGAATGTAGTTGGTGTTCTAATAGAAAATGAAAGAGCCAGTTCTGTAGGAGCATAAGAATTGATCTGAGTTTGCCCAATGTAAGGAATAGGTACAGGGCTAATGTCCTCCCACAGTGGAATGATTCACTGAAGGATTCTAATGGTGACAGGAGTGAAATTTATGGGCTTGGAGTAATTTTTTTGACTAAGAACATTAGAGCTGACAATAAAGTAGAGAGAAGTTTAGGTTGGTGTGAAGAATTGGGAGATTGATGAATAAATGGTTACTGGATTATTGAGAAAATTAAAGGGGACAAATATAAGGTGTATAACATAGCACCTGGTGTAAATTAGCCATTCAGTAAATATTAGCTCATTTCTACTTCCTTTTTTAAAAAAAGATTTTATTTATTTATTCATGAGAGACACAGAGAGAGAGACAGAGACATAGGCAGAAGGAGAAGCAGGCACCATGCAGGAAGCCCCTTGCGGGTCAATCCCAGGACCTCAGGATCACGACCTGAGCCACAGGCAGATGCTCAACCGCTGAGCCACCCACGTGCCCCTCTGCGTCCTTTTGAGGTGGAGAATACTGCTAGAGAGCGTGATATAAGATGAATATGTTCTGAGAGTCAGTTCTTGTTAGTGAGTGACTACAATGGAAATGAGGTGGAACTTGGTGTAATTAAGATGGGAGAACCACGATGGAGAACCATGAAGAGTCATCAATGTGAACTTTGATGATGACAAAAGTAGCTATAAGAAAAAATTAGAAAAGTGGTTATCTGGAAATATGGTAGCTGTTGTTCATGACCCAATCAACAAAAGTTGGAGTATTCTGTGGAAGAAAACAGATGGCATCAGACAGTTTGGAGTTCAGGCACATTGGTTCCATGTTCCAGAAACGGCAGTGGGCTTGGGTGATGATTCCAGTTTCTATGTGCCTTTCAGACCCCAAAACATGACTTATGTGATTACCCTGTACCAGACACTGTTCCCAGTGGTGGGGTCAGGGTGGGCACAAAATGAAAAAGTTATTCCCCCTTCCCTCAAATAACTTTCAGGCTGGTTGGGGGAAAACATCTGTAAAGAGACCTTTTCAATAAATAATAGCAAGTGTCGGGATAAAGGTGTTCTGAGGGCACTGCGGAAGCCCACTTGAGGGTTTTTGACTTGCCTCAGTGGTTCAGGAAAGACTTTCTCTAAAAGTGGACAGCTTGAAGAATGAGTAAAAATGGGAAAGGTATTCTGGACCAAAGAAACTGAGCAGAAACACAGGACATGAAACCACTCGGTTCGTGCAGGGAACCACAAGCTCTTGATCGGACCAAGGGGGACACTGAGTGCAGAGGGAGGAATGGACCTGGAGGACCATGTCCTCGGGACTTTGTACCCCAGGCTCAGGAATTGCTCCTTGGAGACCTTTAATCGGGGGAGGGATGCAGTCAGTTTTGCACTGTGGGTCTATCACTTTGGCTATGATACGAGGAACGGAATTAAGGCGGGTGCATTTTGGAAGTCTGTGGGCTCGCAGAAGGAGCATATATTTTGAAATCTGACAGAGTTGGGCTACTAAAGAAAGTTGCATAGTCCTATTATACACCGAGTGTTATCCTCTCTAATATGGAGATTATAGACTTATTTTGTAGAGTTTTGTAGATTTTTCTGGCGCACAGAAAGTACTTGATGAGCGAAACAGCCCGCAATGGTAGTGACAGTAGCAGCAGCAGTATTTGCTCTCGGACTAGCAGACAGGAGGCGAACAGGAGCAGGGTCAGCGATCCAGGAACAAGGGTTGTGAGGGACAAGAAGAAACAGGAGTTAAGGGGAGGGGCTGTGCGGAGCTCAGGAGGGCCGCATCTCTGTCCTATTCCATCCATAGGGAAGGGCCTTAGGGAAAAGGGGCCTTCAGGGGAAGGCTGAGGGATTTTTTTTTTCCCTAAAGAAATTAGAAGGAGAGAGAGATTGCTTTAGGATTAAGGATTCCCAGAACAACAGGAACTGGAAAGGGGGACAGGTAGGATGCGATGGGTTTAGGAAGGACGCACAGAGAAGGAGATATCTGATGGAGGCTCTGCGTGTCCGGGACAGACTTCCCGGGGGAGGACACCGCGGGTGGCTTGAGCAAGCAGCTGCTACTGACAGTGATCGCGTGCATTTTGCTTTTGTGTGGTACACTTGGCTCTCCTTCCCCTTTGCCTGAGGTACACTTGGCTCTCCTTCCCCTTTAGCCACCGGGCTTTCCCGCCGCCCGGTAATAGGCCAAAGCATCCAGCTCCTGGCCTCTCTGTGCTTGTCGCGGGCACCTGCTGTCCGCACGCTGGGCATGCAGGCTCGTGCTTGTCCTCTGGCTGTTGAATGTCCCCTGCCTGTTGTCATTTACCCAGCGCCGGCGAACTGCTGGAGAACCGTGGGTCCACCGGGCAGGTGCAGAGGCCGTGTGTGTATGCGTTTGGGTGGGGGGGAGGTTCTTAGCAGGTGACTATTGCACACGCAGCTGCGGTGAGCCCGCCGGGCAGGACGATTCTGCTCAGTGGGCCCCAGGCTGCGGCCCTAACAGCGGGGCTGGGATGCTAGACTACTTCAGCCAAAGGCCAAGGGTGCCTCTGTTTTCAGCCCTCGGGGCTTTCCGATTTGGGTATCTTTTGTTGTTCTTGTTAAACAAGCGTCTCTCACCTTTGAAGAAGAGCCAGTGGGGGCCTTCCGAAGGGGGGGTGCTTATTTCCCAGGCAGGAAGGAGGGTTTGGAG
Source organism: Canis aureus (assembly GCF_053574225.1). Taxonomy (NCBI): domain Eukaryota; kingdom Metazoa; phylum Chordata; class Mammalia; order Carnivora; family Canidae; genus Canis; species Canis aureus. Next base: position 4,596,278 of record NC_135628.1, on the reverse strand, counting down.
CCTTAGGGACGCGCAGCCCCCCGGGGGGCGGCCCAGGGGCCTCCAGCCCTTCCCGGTGGCCTCGCCCCCAGTGCAAACAGTGGGAGTCGGTCTGTTTTCGCTTTGCCTGCCAGCCTCCATCTGTTTCTCAACGTGCTCCGGGCCGACTTGGAACTGGAGATGAGAATGGAATAGTTTCTTCCTCATTTTTGTGTTTTTGTTTGGCTCTCCTGTGGACGGAGCGCTTGCGTGCACAGCGATGCTCACTGTCACAGGGGCAGGCGGACAGGTGCAAGCTGGGGGGGGGGGGTGGCGCACGCACAGCATAGTTCACATAGTTTTCAGATTTCAGTTTGTTGAAAACTCTCCGCCGGCGGGTAGCTTGGAGCCTTTATCGCAGGGTAGGGCGTGGAGACACCCTGCGCCGGAGAACGGCCGGTGGGGAGCGAGTCAGGTGCATCCTTCGCCTTCCTTTCTTCTCCTTTAGGATCATCTCCGTGTCCTGCTGTGTCAACATTTCCTACTCAGGATCTAGATGAGAGTACAATGGATTCCTAGACCAGCGTAGAGGGTGTTTTTGTTTTTTGTTTTGTTTTAAATGCTGTTTTATATCCCTGTGCCCATTAATGCATTCTTTTCTTTCCATGTCACCAGACTACCCTGAGGGTCCTTCTAAATATTTGTATGCTTCCCTAACCGGCACTGGAGATTTTGCTAGCCTCAAAAGAGGACTCAGTATAACTAGGCCCTTGTTGACTTATTTATTCCTTAAGGAAATTGTAACCCTGTTTCATTATTGAAAGAGGGATAGACTTCGCTGTTCTCTTATTTTATTTATTTATTTATTTTTAAGCACTTCACCTCCCATTGAGCCCCGCAGCTGACAGCAAGAGAATTCTAGGCAGGTCGGTGTTTTGGTAATGAGTAGTTGGACTGACAATTTTCAGTGACTCACTCTCTTGTAAAAGCACCTGGGTTTGGCTTTTATGATAGTGCATGGTGGAAGGTAGGGTGTGGGATATGAGAAGAGGTTAGGGACTTAGGATATATAATCGGTTTCCACAAAGTTGTTGAGATCCTTTTGTAACCGCAAAATGGTCTTCATGAAGTATCTGTCTTGGCAGCCATTACATATGCATTGCAATAAAAATATTTACTAGGTAAGTTGCAGAAGTAAAGTTTGGTTTGTGTTTCCTCTACCACTACTTGGCAGGTTTCATCTTTAAGTCACTAGAAGAAGACAAATTAGGAGGAAAATTGGCAAGAAGTTGTTAAAGGGAAAAAAAAAAACTTGGGAGGGAAATTGGCAAGAAGTATGAAGAACTTGGGAGGGAAGTAAGCAAAGAAATGAGTTAATGACTGTTCTGGAAAATAAATTCCATCATGCAGATACCACAAATCTAATTAAATTTGATTTTGACCTCTGAATCTCCAGATCTGGCCAAAACGAACCTGTATGAACAGAGGCCTAACCTTTGGATAGTCAGTCCATCACTACAGGAGAATTCAGGAATGTTCATTCGGGAGATCTGTAATGTAAATAAAATGGGGCCATTGGAATTCACATTTGCGTTCAATAATAGCCAAGACATAATGGACACATAAAACCAATACCTGAAACACATTGAACTATGTCCCCTAAACCAGAAAAAAAAACACACTTAATGACTGTACCTTGAACCACCTGTAATTTTCTCCTAATAGGTAATTGAGTTGGAGAGCATTGCCATTTATTTACTGTAATATGAAGCAAGTACATTTATTTTATAGAACTATTGAACCAGAACCAACAGGAATGCCACAGGGTTTCCTGAACTGGATTGTTATTTCACTTCATTTGAGCCCTGGAACTTAAAAATAAACACTAGCTAACATCTGTCGAGAGAGCTAATCATGTCAGACCGCTGTGCTAAAGCTCTTTGGTCCATTGAATTCTCACTTTCTAGTTATCTAGTGACAACATTGCTTAGAGTTTGCAGTCAAAGAGAAACTGTGCTGAATCCTAAAAGCGTGAACTAGATTTTAGGAATTGAAATTGCAAATTCGGGAATTAATTGTTAGCTTAACAAAAGGGAGTTTCACATCTCTAATAAAACCAAAATAGCACTAGGACTGCTTGTCTCAGTAAGATTTGGGCAAGTCAACAGAACGGTATTTTTTTTTTTAATTTTCATTTATTTATTTGACAGAGAAAGAGAGCACATGCAGGGGAAGCAACAGGCAGAGGGAGAGGGAGAAGCAGGCTCCCTGCTGAGCAAGGAACCCCATGTGGGGCTCGATCCCAGGACCCTGGGATCATGACCTGAGCCAAAGGCAGATGCTTAACCGACTGAACTACCCAGGGGCCTCAACGGAACAGTATTATAAAAAATGTCATTATAATTGTCTGGGATCAGGCTCTCTCATGAATAAATAATGAAATCAAGATATTTAAGCTAGGTTTTCATATTAATACAAAACAAAGAACCCATGAAGTTTTCCAAAGGTAAGAACCATGATGTATCATGTGTCTATGCCTAAGGTTTCATCCCTCCTGAAGAACTGGGATTCTAAGCCCTGCACTCTTGGAAAACTCCCCCTTCCTCTTTGCAGCAGCAGCTAATGAAACAAGATCAACAGAAGATTTTACACTTATATTTTCATAGAACCTTAGAACTCAGTAATGTTCATAAAGGTCTTTGTAGGAAGGGAGGCTTGGTTTTTCTGAAAATTTTGAATACAAGTGTTCTTGAAATGGCAATTGTATTACCATTAATGTCTTTCAGAAAGAAGTCAGTAATACCTAATCTTTATTCAGAAGATTTAGCTAGCCTTGATTCAGATTAACCAGATTAAAAAGTTGATTTCCACAAATATTTTAGTTCCTTCTGTGGGCACAGTAGTATGTTAGGCACTCTGGATGCTGCCTGCAAGTATAACAAGGGTCCTGTCTGCAATTAATTTCTGACCTACAGATATTTGAGGGGAGAGATCTATCTATCTATCTATCTATCTATCTATCTATCTATCCATCTTTTAGTAAAGATATTCACTCATTTAGTAAATATTTGTAAGTGCAAACATTGAACTAAGCACTCTGCCAAACTCTGGGAATTATTAATGAATCAGACACAGTCCAGGGACTGGACTTCCTTAAGGGGCTTTGAGTCTCGTGGAGATAACCAAGTAAAAACAAGAGTAGTTTAATGAATTCTATGATATCGGTTAGTATAGGGTCTTTAGATGAGCACAGAGAAGTAGCAATTAGTCTGATGTTAGATATTCAGGGAAGGTGTCCCTGGAGAACGTGACATTGCAGGTGAGAGATGATGGATATACAGGAATCATTTGAGTGAAGAAAAACTGGGAGAACATTCCAGAAAGAGGACAGGATGTACAAGGCCTGCAGCCCAGAGGGAGCCCTGTATATTTGAGGAGGTATGGTCGGTCCTCTGTGGCTAGAGTGCATGATGAAATGGGCCTGGAGCAGGAGCTCCAGGTAGTGCAGCAAGACTGGGGTCTGGGATGACAGGGGTATGGGGTGATGGCTGAATTGGGAGAGGATTGTCAGCTCACGGTTTCTCAGGAATTTCTGTCCTTCCATTTGCCAGCAATTACAAAAAAAAAAAAAAAAAAAAAAAAGGCTGAACGACAAAGTCATCCATTTCACTTCTGTGTTTCTTGTAAATCCAGTCAGTGGAATCCACTTCTCATATGGCATTCTAGCTGCAGAGAAGTCAGCGGAATGTAATTAGTGGGAGCCCAGGAGAGTACCCTGGGAGGGGAGCAAATGGCTCTACAGGTCTGCAGCATCCTCTGTGGTTGCTTTCCTCTACTGGGGGAAGTGTCATAATAGAAAGAATATTTTAGGAAGATTCATCTAATATAATATGCAAATTGGAGGGGGTGAGTGGAGATGTTGTGGTTAGAAGTTTATGAAATACTGTTTTTCCAATTTTAAAGAAAAAAGGAAGTAAAAGTTTTAAGAGACTTGTTGAAGATCCATAACGGATGGGACCAGCAAGGGAATCCAAGTCTTCTGATTCCTTATCTTTGTCCTCTACTTTATTAGGGTTATTCCTCATTAGAAAAGAAACTCTTAGGCTCTAATGACTTACCCACTGAACATTGCTGACTTTAAGTCAGAACTTCAGGCCACTTAATCTCACTATGATGTTAGCAGCATTATTAAACCATTAAAATTGTAAATCTGCCATTTGTGAAGGGAAAGATTATGATAACAAAGACTTGTGACCTAATAGAATTCCATGACACAGTTGTGAAGACTATTTGCAGACTATTTGTTTTCATAGAAATGATATGTCAAGCTACCTGGTCCTAAATTAGCATATCTTGGGGGAATGGCCTATATACTACCCACTTGATATTTAACTACGTCAGGAAATTTCTTTCCAGGTTCTCTTCCAAATTATCTTCTCCTTTTCCTTTCCTCTTGGGACAGCATCTCTTCTTCTTGCCTCCTATGGAAGTCCAAGGAGGTGGAGAGGAAGCCTGCTCAGGCCACATTGAGCAGCTGGTGCTCCAAAGCCAGGTCTTGAGAGAATAAGGATCATGGTGGGGTTACTTCAGAGGATGGGTGAGTGAGTATTAAAGTCCATCTCCTAAGAAATTGAGTCACTAGGTACCAGGGACCTGGGAGCCAAGTTAGGAAGTCCAGAGCAGGGTCAATGGCAGGGTAGCAGAGTAATGTGCCGGCTAAGTACTGGGAAAGAAGTGCTTTATCAGGCATTGGATTTGTCCCAGAATCTTGGGTGGGTAGACGTAGAGGAGATAGTAAAGGAATTAACAAGCTTCCTAAGTGCCAATTCTTAGACCAGCTGAATCAAAATCATTTAGGGAGCTCTTAAAATCCAGGTTTTTAAATCTCATTTCAGAGAATCTGAAATCTGGAGTCCAGAAGTTGAATAAATCTAATGTAGAGCGAGAATAAGAGAAACAAGATTCTTTTTGTTTGTTTTGAGTATCTTTTCTAACTTTACTTTCTTGGGAGCATTTACCCAGGGACACCTTAAATCATTGCATTTTATAGTTCTTCCTTTAAAAAGGCTTATGTTATTTTCCAATACAAGTCTAGACCTACATACATACAGAAATTAACACTAAGGAGGCATAGAGATATTAGCAGAATTACATATACACTCACAAGCTCATACATAAAACCATATGTATTGATGTACATATCTGAATGTTAAATAGGCGTTGAATATTGGTGACGAGACTGTAGCATCCATTACATAAAAGAACTAGCTTTTGTACTTTTGTTGCTGGCAGTAAAATTCTATTGGAATTGGAGTTTTCTGCTATAAATTTGGTCAGCACCAAACCTCAATGAAAGAAGTGGTTTTATTTATTTATTTATTTATTTATTTATTTATTTATTTATTTATTTATTTATTTTTCACATTGATAAACAGTTCTCACCTCCTGTGCTTTCTGGCAAGGATTAATCTTTAGCTGGTATTTCTATGGACAGCTATTTGTAATCAAGTTTGACTTGGGTCAACAAATTATCTTTCCTAATAAGCAGAACTCCAGGTTTTATTTATTTATTTTTAAAGATTTTATTTATTTATTCATGAGACACACACAGAGAGAGAGAGAGAGAGAGAGAGGCAGAGACACAGGCAGAGGGAGAAGCAGGCTTCCTGTGGGGAGCCCGATGCGGGACTCGATCCCAGGACCTTGGGATCACACCCTGAGCCCAAGGCAGATGCTCAACTGCTGAGCCACCCAGGCATCCCCAGAACACCAGGTTTTAGTTTATGAATTCATTCATGTGTATTCAATGCTGTAGAAGTCACCTTCTGTTGCTGTGTCACACAGAGCTACCCAGTGCTCTCAAGATAATTCATCCGTGTTTACAAAAGCTACGTGCAAAAATGGTTAATTCATTCTTTGGGTCTTTTTCTAGAATTAGCTTGACTTTCTTAACGTTTTCTCCTTCCCTTCCTGTGTCCTCCCTACCCCTTCTCTCTGTTCCCCCAACACTTCTTCTCCTTCCTTGCTCATGTTGCTTGTGCATACAGCACAAGTGCTTAGTAATTATTAAACATTAATAACACTGGCACCAAGCGTCCAATGATTTACTCTTACAAACCTGCTTTATTGCATGTTATTACCTCTAAAGTTCATGTTCCCTCAAACCAAGCTTCACACCCTTCTCCCTTACCACAAGCAGCTATATTGTCAAGGTTGTTCTAAAGAGTGATAAGATAGCTGTAAAACAAGGTTTATGATATTTTCCTATCTACAAAGCCACAGGAAGCTCAAATGTACTCAGCAAATATTGCAAAATTGCAATGAACATTAAATGTAACACTCCACCCTTAAAGCTCTCCCTCCCTTTAACGTAAGGACACCCTATATCAGTCCTCTGTTGGATGTTCACGTCGGGTAGTGATCTTTAGGTTAGCAATTCCTCTTTAAAAATTTCTGCTTTGTCTGGCTCAGGTGAATAATATTAGGCTTGTGATTAGCTGCATTTTTAAAAGATAAAATGACAAACATCTGTGTGAAAAGGGAATACAGCAGATTGGGTATATTATACATGTCTTAATAATAAGTTAATCTTTATTGCACGCTTATAGCATTACTTTGACCTTCTCTCATACTCTTTATCTAAGTATTTTCAGGTACTTTACGATCTCAAACAGACCTACTATACGCACAGACTCCTTTGAGGTTGGCATTTATCTTTCTGACTATTATGTTGTAAGGGAAGCTAGCCTTTACGTCAGCCTGGAGAGTAGTAAGGATCTGTTTGAGCAAGTGTAATAACTACAAGATGCAAATTCCCGGGCTCGTCTCTAATTCCTCTGAGTATGAGTGGGTACAGCATTTTGAATGAGCTCCCCAGGTGATTCTGAAATAGTTGGTCCACATACTTCACTTTGAGAACCAGTGCTCCACGTATTTGATTTTATCTGTAGATAAACTGTGCTGGGAAAATTATAAAAAAAAAAAATGAGGGATGTCTGGGTGGCTGAGCAGTTGAGCACCTGCCATCGGCCCAGGGTGTGATCCTGGAGACCCGGGATCGAGTCCCGCATCGGGCTCCCTGCAGGGAACCTGCTTCTCCCTCTGCCTGTGTCTCTGCCTCTCTCTGTGTGTCTCTCATGAATAAATAAATAAAATATTAAAAAAAATAAAAAAAGATGGTGGTGTAGGAGGTGAAAAACCTTCATAAAAAGATATTTTAGGGTAGCTGGTAGCCTTCAACAAGAGAATGCAGCATAATGTTTAGAAGTTTATGTTTGATTTATGTTAAGACTTAGGTTTTTTTATTTAAAAATTTAGTAGTCAGGTTTTTTTTTTTTTTTAAAGATTTTATTTGTTTATTGGAGAGACAGGAGAGAGAATACAAGCAGGGGGAGTGGGAAGGGAGAAGCAGGCTCCCTGCTGAGCAGGGAACCCCACACGGGCTGACTCCCAGGACCCTGGGAGCATGACCTGAGCAGAAGGCAGATGCTTAACCCACTGAGCCACCAGGCGCCCAGGAGTCAGTTTATTTAAGAAATCACGTCGTGCCCAGCATCGTAATGGCACTGAATGACCTCCTCCAACAAGTCCTATGGATAGCTCCAGAGGAATTCAAGTTGTGTGCCAGTAAAGAGAAAGAGAATTTGTCGCTGTGCAAGCCTCCTCTCAGCAACACATGTCCTTACACTGCTTGTCAAACTCATGATGGTTCCAAGCGGGACACTTATTTTTTATTTTTTTTAGTTTATAATTTTCACATAAAGGAAAATCTGCTGTGGAGGCTGAAAACTAACACCCTTAAGATAAATATATTACCAGATTTGGGTGCCCTTCGTAATCAGCAAAGATCAATATTTAACAATGTATACAAAACAAAGTGTTTTATGTTTAATCAAACAGAAATAGCCAAACACTAATAAAGAAATCTACAAATGAACAATAAACTAGGCAATCAGAGCAAGTCCTCACATCAGCAACAGGATATTGGTATCACTGACTTATTTGATCTTAAAATAATGAGCCTATTCACAATTCTCTTCAATGTAGCCTCGCTGCTTTGTTTGGTGCCAATCTCAGCTGTTTCCTATGAATTTCGCTCTCCGGGAAACTTATTAGAGTCTCCACATTTACACACTTCTCTTCATCAGTGGCTTCTGTCCAGAAAAGGAGGCCAAATATACTGGCTCAGTAGCTCAAATCTTGTCAGATATGGGAATCTTTTATTCTCATGCCTTTTGAAAGGTGGTCTGTATCACTAGTGTCCATTCTAGATGGGAGACCATCACGTGACAACCTTATGTGTCTCGGGATGGGAGACAAGGCCGTTTTCTACCTTCCTGGCGAGAGTCCTGGACAAATTTTAAGTAGAACCATATACCAGATCTTTCCACCATTACTTTCCCACAAGACCCCAAGCTTCAGGCAGTCACTATGATGAACGCGACAGGTACTTTTGTGATCCACTTAGTTGAACTTACACCTATTTATACACGTACTTATCAACAAACAATATTCAACAGTTTTGTTTGTGTGGCTTTAGAGACTAGCTAAGTGGTAGACTTCCCAGACATCATCCTTCAACCCCATGCTCCCCATGATCTCGTCGAGGTCTAGCCATGCTAGTTACACGTCCAGATTATGTCAGTCTTTTTTTTTTTTTAATTTTTTTAAAAGATAGATTTATTTATTCATTCATTCATTCATTCATTCATTCATTCATTCATGATAGACACAGAGATTCAGAGAGGCAGAGACACAGGAGGAGGGAGAAGCGGGCTCCACGCTGGGAGCCCGATGCGGAACTCGATCCTGGGTCTCCAGGATCACGCCCTGGGCCAAAGGCAGGCGCCCAACCACTGAGCCACCCAGGGATCCCCAGATTATGTCAGTCTTCTGCTCCTGTGTCACATTTGTTTTCTCCTTCTGCTACTGATGAACATTTAGAATGTTCCAAGGTTCTACACGTTACCGCAGTGGGAACCTCCGAGTATTTCTTTTTGTACATCTGCAAGAATTTCTCTGGAGAATAAATCTAGCAATTGAATTGTGATATTTTCAGGTACCTGTGCGCATTTCTCGTTTTACAAGACACCGCTCTTTACAGTAGCTGGACCGGTTTACACTGCCACTAGTGATTTATGAGTGTTCCCACTGATTCACATCTTTAAAAGCCCTCGTTATTGACAGAGACTTTCATTTTTGCCATTCCAATATGTAAAAACTCCTCTCTCTCTCTCTCTCTCTCTTTTTCCTCATTTGTAGTTTCCTGATTGCTGATGAGAGTATATACATTTTCATGTTTGTTTGACAGGTTTGGGGGGTGCAGGATTGTGGTGGTTGTGAGATGTGCCTTAGGGACCACCATTGTGGGAAGTAGAACTGAACAATGGCCCCAGTTGCCATCCATTGAAATCCTTTACTCATTGAGTTTGTCTTGAGTCATCTCCTCATCCAGGCAGCTTCCTGTGGAGCTTTGAGTGTGGCAGGATACTAAAGCAGATTTGGGTTTAGAGGACGTGGGACTTACTTATGAACTGATTTCGGTTCAGAGACTCCCAGATGGCTTTCCAGAAGTTGGTTAGATTTAGACAGTGGTCTAGGGTCATTCCATCCAACCTCTTGTCTCTCTGTCCTTTCAGTTGGGGGTTGGACTTGCGTATCTGACCTATATCCCAGCCTTCCCTCCCCTTTAAATTTGAAGATCTCTTCTCTTAAGCTAAGACAGAATTAAACATTTAATGATTTTATTGAGGGAAATACTGGTGTATAAGGAAACAGGGAAGGGGGAGCGAAGGCTGGTCGCTAGTTTTTGTTTTTGCTAGGAACAAGCATCAAGAAATAAAAATGGAAAGCTATTCAATTCATAATAGTAGAAAAGCAAATATTGAGGGGTGCTGGTGGGAATGCAAATTGATACAGCGCCTGTGGGAAACGGTGTGGAGGCCTCAAAAAAATTAAAAATTACACTACCATATGACTTCACCATTGCACCTCGGTATTCAACCAAAAGAAGCAGAGGCACTATCCTGAAAAGGTATCTGTGTACCCCCATGTCCATTCCTGTATTACTTAGAATAGCCAACATGTGGAAGCAACATAAGTGTTCACCGACAGATGAATGGATAAAGAAGACGTTTTATCTATCATCTATCTATCTATCATCTATCTATCTATCTAATCTACCCACCTACCTACACATATATATAACAATATTATTTATTCATAAAAAAACATGAAATCTTTCGATTTGTGACATGAGTGGACCTAGAAGATATTATGCTAAGGGAAATAAATCACACAGAAAAAAAAGTACCATATCATCTCAATTACACATGGAATCTTAAAAAACCTGGACTCCTAGATACGGCAAACAGATTGGTGGTTGCCAGAAACAGGGGCAGGAAGGGGGGGAGAGGACGAAATGGATGAAGGTGGTCAAAAAGTGGAGACTCCCAGTTTTAAGGTAAATACGTCCTGGGGATGTAGTGTAGAGCAAGGTGACCATAGTTAATGGTACCATAGCATGTACTGGAAGATTACGAAGAGAGTAAATCTTGTGAGTTCCTTTCACAAGAAAGATAAATTTGTAATTGTGTGTGGTTATGGATGTTAAGTAAACTCATTGTGAGAATCACTTTGCAACATATACATGTATCAAATCTTGTTGTACACATGAAGCTAAAACAATGTTATACACCAATTATATCTCAATTTAAAAATATTAGGGACGGGGTACCTGGGGGGCTCCATCGGTTAAGGGTTTGACTCTTGGTGTCAGTTCAGGTCATGATCTCGGGGTCGTGAGATCGAACCCTGTATCTGGCTCCATGCTGGGTGTGGAGCCTGCTTAAGATTCTCTCTTTTGCTCTCCCTTTGCCCCTCCCTGCTGTGCACACATGTGCATGCTCTTTGTCTCTCTTAAAAAAAATTAAATACATACATATACACACACATATATTAGGGATAAATCTAATAGGAAATTTATGGGACATATATGAAGAACATTATAAACTCTTACTGAAGGAGCTAAAAACAAGATCTGCCTTGGTTTGAATCCTGACTCCAAACAAGCTGTGCTATTTTGCAATGATATTTACCTTTTCTAAATTTCAATTTCTTCATGTTTAAAATGAGGATAGGGCTGAGATGAATATTTTAAAAGTCTATATACATGTAAAGTGCTTAAATGGTATCTGAGCACTAAGTGCTCGGTATGTATTAGCTATTATTATTATTATTACTTTGTTGTTGGTGGTATTGTTATTATATAGAAAACTAAATGGACAAAAAGAGCCAAATGATTTATGAATAATAATTGTGCTTTTTCAGATATTAAATCGTACTTAATGCCATTAAAAGACCAAAACCAGAAAACCCAGCAGAGTATTAGTATAGGAATAGAAAATGGATCAGAGGAACCAGACAGAGAGCCCGGAAATAGATCTTTAAAAATATGAGAATTTATTTTAAAAGATTTATTTATTTATTCATGAGAGACACACAGAGAGAGGCAGAGACACAGGCAGAGGGAGAAGCAGGCTCAATGCAGGGGAGCCCGATGTGGGACTCCATTCCGGGACCCCAGACTTCTGAGCCAAAAGCAGATGCTCAACCGCTGAGCCACCCCAAGAATTTGATATATAGTAGTAGATGGTATACACATTCAGAGGAAAATCATTCAATGAATCGTGTCTGCTAGCCAACTAAGAGGAAAGAAGTTTAGATTCTTACACCATTGTACAAACAAAAATTGAACCTTGAATGTATTTTTTAAATTTTATAAGAATAATGAACATTTTCAGAGATAATTTGGGATATTACATGAACAACCTGAAAATGGAGTGGTGCTTTTTAACCAATATAGGGATTCTGGATAGATATATTGACTTCATGAAGATGAAAACTTTGCCTATCACGTGGTGTGAACACAGTGAAAACAACCAGCAGGAAATATTGTTAATACCTGTAACATACAAAGATGAGTGAGAGAAATTTGGCTGGAAGAGCCTCTTATTTATTGTCTTCAGAAAGTTAACGTAACAAAATTATTATTATTGAGCTCTTTGGACGCGTAAATTCATTAGGGAAAGTGGAAATGTTCATTTAAGATCTTCTATGGTTTCTTCTTTTCCCCTTCACTTTTCTTTTCTCTTTTATTGTGCCAATATCTTCTCGCCTTTTTCTAAAGACAGCTACATCTGACACTGTTCCTTTCCCATTTTCTTCCTCGACTCTGTACGCTTCTCTTCATTTGCTTTTCTTATATGCGCCCCTTTCTTTGTTGCTTAGTGTTTGGTTACCCACCCTCCCTCCATTCTCTCTCTCTCTCTCTTCCTTCACTCCACCAATCTTCATTAAACATCAGTGCTGGGCTAGGATTTTGTATCCTCTAAATTCATAACCTATTTTCTAAGTGTAACTATGTCATAACATGCTATCAGCATGAATCCTGGTATTCCTAAATTTTAAAAATATTCAAAAAGCTTTTCACTGATTTAACCAGTATGGTATTGAGTTCAAATCTAGGGAAATGAAAACTCTAATAATTCCAGCAACCTCAGGCTTTTTCATAGCATGTTAGAAAATTTTCCTCCTTTATAGAAGCTTGTACTCAATACATTCACATAAGGAAAACTTTTTTTTTTTTTTTACTCTAAAAGATTCATTTTTTTTTTAAAAGAGAAAAGGATTTGGGGGGAGTAAATGTGCAGGAGAGAAATACACCCGCAAGCGTTCTCGTTAGTTGCCCTAAGGTGAGGACAGAGGATGTGCTTCATCGAAAGGCTCAGTCAAAGCCTAAGGACTGAGGTGTTCCTGGAGGTGCTTCTTCAGTGAGGATAGAGATTTTGGACTCTGGAGTGTGGAATTCAGCCGTAGGCCTTGCATTTGGTTAGAATCCTAGATACGTGGCTTGGCCCATGAGTTGAAAAACATCATTTAGTTCAGTAGAAGCAAATGAAGCACTTGGTTCCATCTGCCTCAACGACAAAGGTCTTCCTCATGGGCAGGGCTGCTGGCTGTCGGCGACCTCTCCACATGACCGACTCCGCTGAGTCCTACTCATCTCCTCCAACATGTCAGCTTTTTATTTTTTTTTAAATCTCAGGCCTTTGGTCCCCCTTTGTCAGGAGTACTGACATTAAGAGTTCTTTGGGGGCAGGGGCCCATATGGTTCTAGGAGCTGCCAAATAGTTTTTAATATAAATGAATATTTGTTAATTTACCTGCATTTAATTTACCTGCAATTTACCTGGGCTTAGAGTTTTGTATATTGAGTTCTAGTTAACTTTCATAAGGTAGACAACAGACACAAGTGAATAACAGGTAACCATTCTGACAGCTTAAATTTTGATGATGGTGGTGGTAGGTCAAGGACAGATGGTGGATTGCTTCTGGATTGTGAAAGAAAAAGGGGAAATAGTATGGAAGTGGGTTTTTTGTTTGTTTTGGTAGAGGGAAGGAGAAGAAGGTGGTAACAGCAGAGAAGAGCAGATGTTTGGGGATGTGAAGAGCAGAGGGAGAGCAACTTTTTTTAAATTAAAGGGAAAGCACTACCTGTCTAACTCATTCTTCATGTGTCAGGTGAATGTCATCTCTTCCAGAAGGCCTTCTGGCATTTTCTGTCTATTATAGGCTACTTCTGTTGTCTGTACAATTAATTTGCCAATTAATTGTGTACTGTTTGGTAACTTATCTTAAAAGAATTAAGTCATTGGGATGTTTTTTAGCATGCTCCAGGATGATGGCTTATCTTCCAAATGAGACTTAACAATTGTGAGTCAAGGACTCCTTCTTATAAATTCTAATTTTCTTTTACAATGCCCGGCATGGTTGCTGTAAGGAGAAGTTCACTAACTGGGAATAAGGACGTTATGACCCCTGTGGACAGTGGTGACAGGAGAGGCAGCGTGCACGACAGGGGCATGAGGTGCTGAGGATGAATGGGGAGGAAGACGGTGATGGGTGGGTGAGAGACATATGGAAAAGAATTGCCTTGTATCCTTGGCCACCTACTGAATATGCTTCGGTACTATAGGACATGTGAATAGGATTCTTTTAGTTTTTCTTGCTAGGAGGTATATTCCTGTTGGAGATTTCCTTTTAAACGAGTGAGTTTACATTGAAAGGGAATGGCACTTTAGCATGTCAGTAGCATGGACTTGGGTTTGTGTGCTGGGCCTTTGGATAATACACACATGTGTACATCCCCATGCATGTACCTATAGTTTACCTTTTGAGTTTTCTGTTTCTTATTTCGGATCATGAAGGATGTCTAAAAAGTCAAAGAAAAATTTATTTCTGAAACTTCAGTCATGTTTTGCCCATTCGAAGTGGGTTTGAAATCATTGAGATGTGGGGTTTTAAAGTTCGGCTGTGGTTAGAGCAACGGTGTGACCTACGATTACATTTGAAGGAAAATGTGCCTTTCCAGTTCAGCCACATACTAACAATTCCTCTCTCACTTCCTCTTTTTGATAATAGGACATTTCCAAGTTTGCAGAGAAGGACAACATCGTTCTTGGAGAAGGTGGCGTCACGCTGAGCGGAGGGCAAAGAGCAAGAATTTCCCTAGCAAGGTGAATATCCGATGATTGGTTCGGCGAGCATTGGTTGTGGATATCATGCATGTAAAAATTATAGACATTTCTCTATTCTTTTATATTCTGCTTCTGGAATTGAAAAATGCCTGGGGTTTTATGATCAGAGGGTTGAGAATCACCTTTAAGAACTATAGATAACGATTTTGTATTCGTATTTGACGAAGGCAATGGATTTTTCAAATTGCACGCTCTCATTTTGCTATCTGTATATTAGTTTGCCTTACGGTATGATTTAATACAAAGTGGAAAACTCTGGGATGCTGCACAGCACAAGGAAAAACAAAAGTATTTTTGTGAAATCTATCATAGGGCCCCTCGCTTACTCCCATTCCACAATTCACTCACCTATTGATACCTCTTGGTTTAGATAAACATACATTTTCAAATTTTCAACATAATTAGTAATTTTCATGACAAAACTAGTGAGGCAAATGATGCCACTTGGCTTCAAGTCTGCAATCTTTAAGGAAAAATAAACAGGATAAGCAGCGTCTAACATTGTGGGGGACGGGGATGTCCCTTGGTAGAGACATTCTTAGTCTAAGCATTTGGAGCTGTCAAAGGGAAGTACATAAAGTTAATTCGTGTCAAGAATAAAAGTTTGTGGTTAACCTGTAACTTTCAGTTTTAAAAAATATTGGTGATATGAGACGTAAAACGCTCTTCTAGTTTTATTTGAATAGAATTCTTCTCGCTGTGTCGCCAAGGTTGTTAACAAGAAGTCACATGGACTTATCGGTATTTTGGTTCCCTTCCTTACTTTCTTCTACTTTCAAAGGCTGGAATGATAAATAACATACTGAGCACCTGCAATTGCCTGGTATTATTCTAGGTGGACTGTGTGTGTGTATGTATGTGTGTGCGAGTGTAATTTTACTTAATCCTTATATCCCTCTGCAAACAAAGAATTGTTCTCCCCACTTTATGGAAGAGATCATTAGATAATCAAGGCTGTTCAAGCTTCACTGGCCAAAAACTATACCAGGAAATTGTTGAGTCAGCCGGGTCCTCTTGACTCTTTTGACATTAGACCATGATTTGGTTTTGGGATTACTCGTGATGTAATACATCACTAGATATGGATAATTCACAGACAAAATCATGGCTTCTAAATAGTTGGAAATTGATTGATTAATCTGTGAGCCACAGTAAGACGTAACTTAAGCATTCCGTTTCGAACTTATGGTATGCTCCATGGCTTCTGGGCATTTAACACAGAATTGGGTTTGTCTTTACGAAAGTTTAACATTTGGTTTTATTGTGAGGTGTACACAATTTGAAGTACTACTGAAAGTGATTATTTATTCTTATTCTGATTGGAATGTGTCATATGTTGCCCGGTTTGGGATGGTGAGAATTTCCAATTCTTGAGAAACTGGTCCTAGAAGTGAGGGAGAGGGAAAAGTGAGAACTGAGTGGGGGGAGGAAAGATGTTGAAGGTCCATTTTGGCAGGGGTCTTTTTTTTAAATATTTTATTTATTTATTCATGAGAAACACACACACACACAGAGAGAGAGAGAGAGAGAGAGAGAGAGAGAGAGAGGCAGAGACACAGGCAGAGGGAGAAGCAGGCTCCTCGCAAGGAGCCCAATGTGGCACTGGATCCCGAATCCCAGGATCCAGCCCGGAGCTGAAAGCAGGTGCCCAACCACTGAGCCACCCAGGCGCCCCAATGACAGGGGTCTTTTATCTAGCTCTTGCATGGTATCTTCAAGAATAATTTACGCTGCAAAAGTTCTTTTAGATTCCACCTTTGCCTTTTTGCTATTTCTGGTTTTTAAAAACCACTTCTTTTAGTTACAAACTAATTGAATAAAAGTTTAATAGAAACTACCAAGAATTAATTATACATGAAGGCCGAATCTTATGTGTGGGAGAGGATAGTGTCACTAACCACTGCACCTGAAAAATCGAAATGTTTGAAGATTTATTCATTTCTATTAATATGAGACTATATCTTCATCGTATTACTGTTCTAAGATCCAATGTTTTAAAAAGATATTATTTCTTTATTCATGAGAGACAGAGAGAGAGAGAGGCAGAGACACAGGCAGAGGGAGAAGAGGCTCCTTGTGGGACTCAATCCCAGACCCCGGGATCACACCCTGAGCCAAAGGCAGACCCTCCACCGCTGAGCCACCCAGGTGTCCTTCTAAGATCAAATTGATGAAGATTTTACTTGCTTATAGAATTTTTGTTTTTTAACTGAAAAAGCAAAGCTCAGATGGGTGTACATGTTTGTTGTGAATTATTTAACCTTCATTTGTTTGAAATTCTTAGAAATATGCTTCAGAGACTGAAACTCTGTGGAGCAAAATGCAAAGTATTATTACAGCCACAATTTGTTGGTGGCGGTCAACACTGCTGAAATGTTTTTCTTATGTATTGCTGCTATTTAGTTGTGGTCTCGGACATTTTACAGTTTTGAAAAAGTCTATTTTCCTCTTTGCTTTCCCACCAACATGCAAGATCTTTGAATCAGGGACTATGTAATTTTTACCATTGTATTCCCAGCACCTAGCATGGTGCTTGGCTCTCAACAGATACTATTATTCAAAATTTTCTTTTTTAAGGTGATACTTTAAATGGTGTGGTGTGGTGTGATTCAGTTTGTTGACTTCTGCTATTTATGCCACTTACATTTAGCAAAGCCGCTTCAGTCGTTCTTGGGATATTGTGAAAACCATTAAATCATTTACGGCTTACCTTTTTGATTCACCTTTAGAATTGCCTACACTAAATGACAGGAAATATTTTATTTTATTTTATTTTATTTTATTTTATTTTATTTTATTTTATTTTATTTTACTTATTTTATTTTATTTTATTAAGATTTTATTTATTTATTCATGATAGACATAGAGAGAGAGAGAGAGAGAGAGAGAGAGAGGTAGAGACACAGGCAGAGGGAGAAGCAGGCTCCATGCCGGGAGCCTGATGCGGGACTCGATCCTGGGATTCCAGGATCATGCCCTGGGCCAAAGGCAGGTGCTAAACCACTGAGCCACCCAGGGATCCCCGACAGGGAATATTTTAAAAATCTGATTTCATATTTGTTTTCTTTTCAGAGCAGTATATAAAGATGCTGATTTATATCTCTTAGACTCTCCTTTTGGATACCTGGATGTTTTAACAGAAAAAGAAATATTTGAAAGGTATGTTCTTTGAATAGTTTATAATGCTCATGCTAAAAGATGAGAAAGAACAATTATCCCCTCATAGGCTGCATTTTACCTGTGAGAATTATGGCCACCATTGTGACTCATGGTGGCAGCATGTGACATAGCATCACTCAAATCTGATCTTCCTTTCACAGTCAAGATTCAAGATCATGTCCATTAAAAGCTTTTCTGACCACCTCACAGGAGCCCAATTTCTTCCCTTGATTGTTGTAACGATCACTATCAATGTAGCTTTTGCATTATTATTACCTGTGGCATATATTATTTTGATTGGTTATTACACTTAATGTTTTTACTTTTTTGTATGTTAGTATTTTATTCTTTCTTCTCCTTAAATTGGATTTTCTTAAGAAACTAAATAAGGTGAATGTGTTAATGCAGACAACTACTCAGACCATTGGTCTACCTTGATACCTCCTATAGAACGTCTTTCTTCATCACACAAAACTAGGGATATACATTTCATGGGAGCTCTCACTAGGGCTCAATGTGTGGAAAGTTCCTAAGAGGAGCAGTTTGTTATATGACTTGATTTCAGTTTCAAAATGATTTCCTGAACTATAAAGTAGTTTATCAGGAGAGTTATGACAACACTCTTCTAAAATAAGGATTTTAAGCAATAAGGATGTGTGTGTGTGTATGTGTGTGTGTGTGTGTGTGTATAAAATGGCTGCATTACCCCTAGATTTAAATTTAATACCTAAGATTTTTACAATCCTACAAGTATGATAAGTAACTTCTTACTAATATAAACTTTGTTAGCTCTGTTAGTATGTTAAGGTATAATCTAGAATGATGCCTCTTTCTTAAGACTTTATTTATTTGAGAAAGAGAGCAAGCATGAACATGTGGGGAGGAGCAGAGGGAGAGGGAGAAGCAGGCTCCCCACTGAGCAAGGATCCCAACAGGGGCTCAATCCCAGGACCCCGAAGTCCCAGGACCCCGAAGTCATGACCCGAGCCGAAGGCAGACATTTAACTGACTGGGCCACCCAGGTGCCCTGAGATTGATGCCTCCTCTCTCCATACAATTTATAATGTCTTAATGTCTAAAAGAATTTGATCTCCTTAGATGGTGCTAGTCAGGATTTATTTTTAAATTAAAAGGAAATTTTATTAGAGGAGAGTCAAATTTATTATTCAATTCTCAGCTTTAAAGATCAGATTAGTTTTATATATAAGCTCTTGAGAACTAAATTCATGGCCAACTCGAAATGTAAAAGGAAATTGATAGAAAATGTGAAGAACAAGAAAGCTCTGATATTTTAGAGGACACAGAAATATAGATTCTCAGGGATCTTGAAAAGTTATCTGGCAATTCTTTAATTTTTTAGATGAACAAACCAAGACCCATAGGGTAACCAATTTGCTCAACGTCCAACATTTATTTAACATCAGATACTTAATTTTGCTCTAGGTTTGTTAACATTCAACTTTATGATATAGCATACTCTAATAATTCAGTAATATATTTCATGCAATATTAATTCAAGAAGACACCAAATTAACTGCTTTTATTTACTTCTAGAATTACTTAAGTATAATAATGACATTGGATGATAGACATTTTACCTAAGAATACATTAATAAAATGTTAAAATGCAATACATAGACTGTAAAAGAGATTATATATTGATGTCTTATTTATATGTTTTTATATTCTTTTTTTTTAATATTCTTAAAGCTGTGTCTGTAAATTGATGGCTAACAAAACTAGGATCTTGGTCACTTCTAAAATGGAACATTTAAAGAAAGCTGACAAAGTCTTAATTTTACATGAAGGTAGCTGTTATTTTTATGGGACATTTTCTGAATTACAAAGTCTCCGGCCCGACTTCAGCTCGAAGCTCATGGGCTATGATTCTTTTGACCAGTTCAGTCCAGAAAGAAGAAACTCCATCATCACTGAGACTTTACGGCGTTTCTCCTTAGAAGGAGATGCGGCCGTGCCCTGGAATGAAACAAAAAAGCAATCTTTTAAACAGACTGGAGAGTTTGGTGAAAAAAGGAAGAACTCTATTCTTAATCAAATCAACTCCATAAGAAAATTTTCAATTGTACAAAAGACCCCGTTACCCATGAATGGCATCGAAGGAGAGTCTGAGGTGCCAGTAGAGCGAAGGCTGTCCTTATTTCCCGACTGTGAGCAAGGAGAGGCCATCCTGCCTCGGAGCAACATGATCAACACTGGCCCCACGCTCCGGAGACAACGAAGACAGTCTGTTCTGAACCTGATGACACGCTCCTCCGTGAACCAAGGTCAGAGCATTCACCGAAGGACAACAGCATCCACGCGAAAAATGTCACTGGCCCCTCAGGCAAATCTAACTGAAATGGATATATATTCCAGACGGTTATCTCAAGACAGTGGCTTGGAAATAAGTGAAGAAATTAATGAAGAGGATTTAAAGGTATGTATAAACCATCAGTGGTGTTGTTTTTAATTTTAGTTGTCACAGAATGCAACTGAAAGGCAATACGTAGCATGATATAAAACTTGTAAGTATTATTTTAGGATTCGGAAGGTCCAGAGTCCATAAATTACATAAGCAACTTCAAAATGTACAAGAATAACCTATTTCCTTTGGCGATGGACATACCTCTTCCCGTGAAAGATATAGTGAGGCCTAGTGTTGGGTCCTTGAGTAGGCCAGTGATAATCGTTATTATGAATGAGAGGAATTGTGAATCATTACAAATCTGCTTTGTGACCACCTTCCAATCTCTGTGGAAGGAAGTGGGGTATAAATAAAGATACAAACAAATAACAGCTTCAGTCAGAGGCCCAAGAAGGGTTTTGTATAGAGGTAGCCCCTGTGAGGTACAAAAGCTGCTAGTCCCTTGACAGAACTACCTCGGTATTCCGGTTGGTACCTCAGTCTTACCCGAATTTGTGTGGGCTTCTTTTTATCTTTTAAATTTGCTTTGTAAGTTGGCCATCAGGATAGGTTTCTCTTAAAGAAGGTATATGAAACTCAACGTGTGCTGGTGCCAACCTTCAGATAGAAAGTTTTTTACATTAAGTTTTAAAGAATAAAATGCTTTTGTTCTTCAAGTAGGAAGCAACATAAAAAGAGGAGCGTTTTTGTTTATTGTGTTTTGCTTTTTTTTCACTAGGAAAATTCCCGATGTGCCTTGGATGAATCAGGCAGCAATGTAATGAACTGACATGTTTGATAGCGTAGATCACTTAAGAGTAGTGTGGCCTTTGGCAAGGCACAAGTCATGTGAGGTCTTTGGACCCAAATTTCCTCCTCTTGTAAAATGAGAAAACAAAACAGGTGATCTCTAAAATGTACACTTCCAGTATTTCTATAATTTTGCAAAGGTTTCCTAAGGAACAGTTTATCTGTATGGTTTTAATATCAATATGAATGAATTTCTCAAACCCAAACTGATAAATGTAGTTGTAAAGAATGATCTCTTTAAAAAAAAAGAAAAAAAAAAGAATAATCTCTTTAACTGATAATTGTTATTACTTACTGATAACTTTGAGTGCCAGGCAGTGTATAATTAGTGCCCACCACTATTCTAGAAGGTGCATATCCATATCTTCATTTACAGATAAAAAATCAGAAATTTAGAGAAGTCCAGCTGCCTAAATTCAGGCAGCTTCTAGGAAGTCAATGGTGGAGTTCCAATTCAAATAAAGGTTCATTTGCTTCCAAAAATCTTTCTATCTAATCAGTGTGCTATATTCCCATTTCATAGAACCCCTTCTTTGAGTTTCTGGGGCCCCTTTTATGAATTTTGTTGACTTTGTAAGAAACAAAAATATCTTTTCCCTTAGGAATATCTGGACTTGCTCTTTTTCAAATTTTTGAAATGCATCTACCAAAGGACAAATAGACTTCTAGGGAAATACACAGAAGATTAGAATTTTATAACTTAAGTCATATCTGGAAAGAGAGAGGATCTTCACTACTGAGGAGCATACACACATCAGCGGGCCTTCACGTTATTGGGCAGACCTCTAGCCAGCAAACTCCAAACTGAGTGAAATAGCCAGCAAAACTCCAAACTGTATCTGTCCACAGACCCCTGAAGAAATGAATTAAATCAAGGGGAGTTCTAGGAAACTTCAGTTTAATGGTACTATTTGATAAAAGGTGTGACTCTGTTAAGCATTAAAATGATAAAACTGTCCAAAATCAATACACTCGTATCATCAGTGATTTTACTTTCAGAATTTTGAAAAATTACAGTGTTTCCCATTTTTGAAAACCTGTGTTGCTCCAGTGGACATTATACTGGCTATTGTGCGACATCATCTATGTCATTCACAATGGTTTATATTTGTTGAAATTCATTTAGCTTCAAATACTAGTATTCCTTTAATTTCCCACATTCAACATAAAACCACAATGGTGGTGTGAAACTGTGCTGTCTCCTCGTAGTAACCATGATTCTTTTTTTTTTAGGAGTGCTTTTTTGATGATGTCGAGAGCATACCACCAGTGACTACATGGAACACATACCTTCGATATATTACTGTCCACAAGAACTTAATTTTTGTGCTAATTTGGTGCTTAGTTATTTTTCTGGCTGAGGTAAGAACTTTCTGTTGTAAAATATTACTATGGTTTAAAGTTACATTAAGAATAGTGTTTTTTTTTAAAGATTGTTATCTATTTATTCATGAGAGACACAGAGAGAGAGGCAGAGGGAGAAGCAGACTCCCTGCAGGGAGCCCGATATGGGACTCGATCCCGGGACCTGGGATCATCACAACCGCTGAGCCACCCAGGTGTTCCCATTATATAAATACAAATATATGTGTATTTATAACCTTATATTATATAATGATATGTATACTTCCATATTCATATTCCTATATTTCATATATAGCATACAAAATAGATATGAAGAGCTTTTAGTGGAGTTGTTCAAAACTTGTAAGTAGAATACTTTTATATGGATTGAAATTAAGCAGTGAAAATTATTCTGTACTCAGTTTTAGGTTCATTTGATTATAGATATTGCATTATTGAATATGCAAGTGATGAATCACCACCTTTAAATGACTGTGTCTTCACAAAATGAAATAAATATGTATTAGTGGCTTAATAACCCTTTTAAACAATCCTTTTAGAGATCCCCATCACCCGCTTGCTTACAGATTTTGTCTGTCTTTGGTGCCACCATCATGGTCTCTTTGTCATGCTTCTGCTGTCCTTCATGTCACCAGGATAAAACAACAAGGGAGGGGAGTGCAAGCAGCGTGCTAGGCTACAAGGGCAGGGCACAACGATGTTAGAAGTTCTCGAAGTGGCATGATGGATGAGGCTTCTCTCTGGATGAGGAGCAGCCACCTAACTGCCAAAAGGGGCTTGGCCAGAATGCCTGTGGGTGAGGTGGCTCTGAGGCTGGAGAGTATTTGTCCTCCAGTTGTCTAATGGGGCCAACGGAGATGCGGCACCAGCCAAACACTTGCCGTGAGGGAATTTAGGATCAATTTTGCTAAATCTTTTTGTCTACTGAGATAAGATAGAAGTCCAGATATTTTCTGTAAAGTCTTCCCCATTTTTGAAATGTAGATAGTTGATTAAATAAAAACAAACAAATGAACACTAGATGGGTTCAACAAAACACACAGGTGGATCGGGTTCCGCCTGGGATGACTGGTTACCCTAGATATTTATTCCAGGGGACATCAACCGCTGGATGGGCCCTAAGGTATGAGCTAAATCTGACATGAAGGCCCCACTGCCTTCAGGGTTTCTCCCCTGGTGAAGAGCTGCCTCTCCTGAGAAGTGCAAATGCATACGTAACTGAAACCCAGGCTTAGAGCTACATGTTGTTTCCTGTTGTTGGGCTGTTTCTAACCTCAGTGATGAGGTCTACATGAAATAGCATCCCTTTTCCCTGACCAACTAAGATAGTGTTCAATATCTAAAGGTATATACCAAAGAGTCGTACATACTGTTTCACCTCTAAACCATCAGTTTCCATTTGCTCTTGAGTCCTGGTGATATCCCTTCTTTTGCCCTATTATTGTAAATTCATACACCAACTGGAAGTTTGATGGGAATTGCAGTGTAGTACAGTCCCCACGGTGGCATCACACTGACTTGGCTGTGACCTCGGTCCATCTTGTTAACACAATGAAGCTGAGCAAGGTAAGTTAATCATGCTGAGCCTCAATATCCTCATCTACAAAATGGAGAGTTTATAATACCAACTTCCCAGGTCATGTTTGTGAGTGAAACCACATCAAGGTTATAAAGCCCTTAATGTAGGGTTTGGCACATACTGAACAATGCTAGTTGCTGTTCTCATTGATACCCTTAATGTCATACCATTATAAAGCTCAAGATAGTTTGAGGTGAGCAAGTCCATAACCGAAATATAATGAAAGTTTCAATAATCCCTTTTATACTTTAACAAAAATATGCAGTTGGGTAATTTGACACTCTGACATAAGTAATAAAAATTGCTTTGAAATGTATCTTAAATTTACCTCATTAATCTCTGCTAGTCATGCCAAATGACTAACATTAATGGGAATGAGACCTAGTTTCATGCCACATTTAATCTCAAGCCAGCCTTTCATAACTGTTAATGATTTAAATCTCTGCACTGAAAGGTCACATATCTTGATTGTCTTCAATTTGTAGAGTTGCGTAAGAAAAAAAAAAAAGGTCTTATCTGAATGTAGTGATGATTTATGTTAATTTACAGGATCTTTGTCCTATCCAGCTCCATAGAGCTGAACTTCTGTACCTCTCAAAATGGTGTATAATTAATTAACTAATTAGTGATTGAGCACTGAGCTGCTGTGCGTGTGTACAGTATTACCGGCTCATTTAATCAAGAAGACAGTGGTCCTTTGTCTTTAAGCTTAAAACTAAATTACAAGAGAGGATGTAAATTATTAGTGGAGCCCTCACAGTTATTGCAAAAAAAATGTCTTTTTAATGGGCAAAACACATTGATAATGCCATTTGCTAGACAAGACATTATATACTAGGATGTGGCACTTTGGCCAATGTCCTGGGGGCATCACCGATGAGCTGGCTGTCAAAACTTTAGGTAATAAAAACTTGGTGATAGTAGACGAATAGCAATTGTTTTAATTATGTGCACGGTTATATAGCTAAACACTGATTTCACAGTTCTGTCACCCTCTTCAAATCAAAATTTACACAGCTTTTCTTTTAGATCAAGCTTCTTTCTTAATACCAGTGTGCCCCTTTCTCAGTAACATCGACATATCTCATCAGCATGTATCATGGTGCAGGTGCTAATCCGGGAAGATAGTTTAGTTCTTTTAAACCTTTGCTAGAGCCTCATACTCATCATGATCAGAAAACTTGAAGAAAGGTTAAGATACGTGTCTCCCTTGATGACGTAATTTATCCATTTTTAGTTTTTCATGGATACCATACTCCAATTTAGATTTTGTGGTTTTATAGAGTAGGTTCCATATGCTTCCCTTTCTTATTTCTTCAAAGTGTGAAACTGAAAAAAATTAGTTTGATTTATGCAGTTTGTTACGACATATCATTAATGTGTTATTTTAATTAGGGAGTCAGTCTGCCTTTATATCTCTGGACCATTTTTTTCTATGCAGAGAAGTATTTTCTGTAAGTTCTTCGATATTGGCGCCAAGGATAAAGGCTATAAATTTTTTTTTTTTTTTAGAGAGAGAGAGAGAGAGCATGAGTAGGGGGATGGGAAGGGGCAGAGGGAGATGAACAGGGAGCCCGACTCGGGGCTTGATCCCAGGACTCTGGGATCGTGACCTGAGAGGAAAGTGGATGCTTAACTGGCTGAGCCACCCAGGTGCCCCAAGGCTATACAATTTCTATCACGTTGGGCTTTCTAGTGCTTCTGCTTGATGGTACATCACTGAGAAGAAATGCAAATAAGACTAGGAGACAGTTTCCTGCTTCTTACAACAACTGGTGGGTATTGTTCACTGGAGTATGTCAAGATCCTTTAGTGTTTTCATTCTGTAATTTTTAAGGAATGTGTCAAGAGTACTGCTCTATCCTATTCTCTTTGTTAAGAAGGAAGCTCTGGGTAACTTTTTATTTTTAGTAAAATGGACATGTGATATATTCCCTTAATATTCTGCTGTAACTGATTAATAATAATCCTTTGAAGGCAGTTCTACTTAGCATGGGTCTACGTTTCAGGGCATGATTTTGTGAAGCATTGAATTCTGTGTACGAAGTCATGACAAGGTGGCACTTTACTATTACGGCCTGCCGCTCGCTCATGCAGCCATTTACACATTCAACACAGATTTTTTAAGTCCTTTCAATGTGTCAGGCACAATTCTGTGCGTATAGTGTGGTTGCGTGTGTAGTGAACAAAACAGAGCTAATGGGTGGAATACGCTACCGCACTTATGTTTATACTGTTCACAGAACATTTAGGATACTGTGTTCCTTTGGTTAAAAACTCAAAATACCCATTGTGTTTTTAATAGGTATTGCTTTACAAACATCCCGTTGTGTGACTCAGGAGGTAGCTCTGAATTCTTTGTATATAAAAAACTTGTAGAATAAATTGGTTTGGCTTCTTTAACTTTACCCTATGTTACATGACAGGTTATCTGCTTTTTCAATTGTGTGTGTTTTAAGATTTATTAATTTATTTCAGAAAGAGAGAGAGAGAGTGTGTCAGGGAGGGGCAGATTCCCGCTGATCCCAGAGCCCAACACAGGGCTTAACCCGATGACCCTGAGATCATGACCTGAGCCGAAATCAAGAGCCAGATGCTCAAATCAAGAGCCCGATGCTCAACCAGCTGAGCCACCCGGGGACCCCAATACTGGCTACTTCTGTTTCATCTTGGGGACATTTGCACAGTTCATGAATCATCATCCTGGTCATTCATGGAGTTGTTTGTAGAGAATGCCATCATCAGATTTTGGATACTTAACATGAATATGTAATAAATACTCTGTCTACACCCCTATAGAACTAATAGTTTTTTTTTTTAATTTTTTTAAATTTTTATTTATTTATGATAGTCACAGAGAGAGAGAGAGAGGCAGAGACACAGGCAGAGGGAGAAGCAGGCTCCATGCACCAGGAGCCCGACGTGGGATTCGATCCCGGGTCTCCAGGATCGCGCCCTGGGCCAAAGGCAGGCGCTAAACCGCTGCGCCACCCAGGGATCCCCACTAATAGTTATTATAACCTATGCATGCACTCTCTAATGCAGTAGCTGACAGCAATATATGAACATATAAATTAAATGAAATTAAATAAAATAAAATTTAAAATTCGGTCCCTCAGTCACACATTTCCTGTGACAAGTGTCCCATGTGATAAGCGGCAACAATATTGAACAAGGCAGGTATAGAACATTTTTATTATCGTAGATATTTCCCTTGGACAGTGCTGACTTAGACTGTACTGTTTTTTATGTGATATGGATTGAAGTTTAAAGCCCCAGAAAAATAAAATAAAATAAAGACCTTTTGCTTTTCCCTTTTAATGACCCAGAACTCTCACTCTATCATAAACTGCATAAACTTTACAACTTAAAACGTTTTGGAATGAAATGATAGAATTTGCTTAACCAATTGTTTCTGTATGCCCCCAAATATTTGTACTTATATCATTATATCAAGTCTTTGGAACTGTTTTTGTTCTAGTCAACAAAAATAGTTTGGATTGGCAGTTCTGTGTCTCCATCCACTAGTGGTCTCTTCACAAAAGCCAGGAAATAACTTTATATTACACTGACTAGACCAGTTCTTTGAAAACTACTTGGGTTATTGTTCATTAGTAAATATTATAAAATATTTGTTTCTGGGATTTATTCTTATACCAAGAATGTTGGCAATGCCAGCAATATTGACACTCCTTTGATTGGAACAAAGGGGGACTATAATAACCAAAGAGTGACTCAGAAAGATACCCTTATCTTGATTCTTGAATGATTTGATTAGTCTCAGGAAATAGGAAAGCATTCGTCCTGGGACAAAGCCTTTTGAAAAAGTCAGATTATTGCCTTGTTTGTTTGTTTTTTTTTTAAGATTTTATTTATTCATGATAGACACACGGGGGGAGGGGAGGAGGCAGTGATACAGGCAGAGGGAGAAGCAGGCGCCACGCAGGGAGCCTGATGTGGGACTCAATCCCGGGACTCCAGGATCATGCCTGGGCTGAAGGCAGGTGCCAAACTGCTGAGCCACCCAGGGATTCCCCCAGATTGTTGCCTTGTTTTGTGTCAATTTGAATTTCCTTAAATTTCAAGGAAACAGGAACTTTTTTTCTTTACTTTTACTGATATAGTGCATGGACGCTATGTGTGCAATGAAAAAAAAGTAGGAAAGAAAGAATGATGACATTAGATTTTTCATTATTATATTCCTAATATGTGAATTTAACTAAAACTTATACACCTCTTTAAAATATAGAACTTCATCATGTCATTTCTTAGTTAATGCCAATTGTTCTTTATAAAACATTTTTTAAAGGTTTTATTTATTTATTCATGAGAGACACAGAGAGAGAGGCAGGGACACAGGCAGAGGGGGAAGCAGGCTCCATGCAGGGAGCCCGACGTGGGACTCGATCATGACCTGAGCCGAAGGCAGACGCTCAACTGCTGAGCCACGCAGGCGTCCCTATAAATTTTTTATATAGTACTATTAGATACTTAAATTGAATATGAAAGAACACCTAGAAATTTCTTCTCTATTTTTATGCTGTATTAATTTTCAAATTATTTTATTCACAGTTTTTTTTTTCCTATTAGATTCTCTGATAAAGTTAGTTTTGGGAGAGTCATATAATTACAGTCATTTCTAGTATTAGAGTTGTGATGGCAAACACAGGATTGTTGTGCTCGCTTCGACAGCACATATACAAACACCAGATTGTCTCTCCACAGGGTTTAGGAGAATAGAATACCAGATTGAAGTGGAACTGGGTGCATGGCTCTTAAATATTGAAGGAACTAAAAATACCATAGTGGTTAAAATTTTTTATTTTTTCAGTTATGATATATAATACTTATCCCTCAGACAAGAGCTTCTACCTTGAGAAAGCCTGAATAGTACTAGTAGTGTGTGTTTCAACCTAAAGTATGTGTTTTGTCTTTATAACAAAGTGAATTTATAACAAGCTAAATTTTTGTACCTTTGAGAATTGTTTTTTGGATGAATAATCTTTTTCTAGTTTTAATTAATTTATTTTTAAGTTTTTATTTTAATCACTCAGTGCTCATCAAAAGTGCACTCCTTAATCCTTATCACCTATTTCACCCACCCTCCCGCCGACCTCCCCTCTCAACCAACAGTTTGTTCTCTATAGTTAAGAGTCTGTTTCTTGGTTTGTTTCTCTCCTTTTCCCCCCCTTTGCTCATTTGTTTTGTTTCTTAAATTCCACAAATGAGTGAAATCATATGGTATTTGTCTTTCTCTTACTTCACTTAGCATTATACTTTCTAAGCTCCATCCATGTCATTGCAAATGGCAAGATTTCAGTCTTCTTTATGGATAAATAATATTCCATTATGTAGATATCTCTATCTCTATCTATCTGGCTATCTATCTACTATCTATCTATCTATCTATCTATCTATCTATCTATCTATCTATCATCTATCTATCATCTACATTCATCAATCAGTAGACATTGGGCTGCTTCCATATCTTGGCTATTACATATAATGCTGCAATAAACATCAGGGTGCATGTACCCCTTGGATTAGTAAATTTTATTCTTTGGGTAAATTAGTGCAATTGCTGGATCTAATAGTAGGGTAGTTTTATTTTTAACTTTTTCGGGAACCTCCATACGGTTTCCCACAGTGGCTGCACCAGTTTGCATTCTACCCAACAGTGTAAGAGGGTTCCTTTTTCTCTGCATCCTTGCCAACACCTGTTGTTTCTTGTATTGTTGATTTGAGCCATTCTGACAGGTGTGAGGTGATACTTCATTGTGGTTTTGATTTACATTTCCCTATGGTAAGTTATAATGAGCACCTTTTCATGTGTCTGTTGGCCATCTGTATGTCTGTTCATGTCTTCTGCCCATTGTTATATTGGATTATTTGCTTTGGGGGTGTTGAGTTTTTATAACTTATTTAAATATTTCAGGTGCACTGTTGAGACTTTTATCTAATTTTCATAAATATGAACATCTTTTCCAATAATTAAGTGGTTTCATAGGAATTAATCCCTCATGTGCTGCATACTAAATGAAATTATTTATAACAGCTAAGTGAATTATCTGCCAATAGGCTATTCGTCTCTTTATAAGAAGCAAGATTTATTCTTTAAAACATTTAACTGCAATCCTAGCTCTTCTGTGAGGTTCCATGAATAGTTTCTATTGAATGAGGGAGAAAAATGGCAAAGTATTTAATATAGTAGAATTTTAATTCTATTAACATATTATAACCACAATATAATGGTTTTGAGAACAATCATTGCAGCTGCTGGACCCAGGAAAGTGAGGCAAAGGAAAATGAAATTGTGTGTGTTTTGATGGAGGAATAGGTAGAGATGTTGGAAAAGAAAATCAAGTGTGTATTGTTTTATTTCAGGTGGCTGTTTCATTGGTTGTATTGTGGATACTTAGAAAGTGAGTATTCCTTGTCCTATTGTAGATTATATTTTGTTTCTATTGATTATTTGGGTCTTATTAAATATTATAATATCCAGGATGCTTCATTTCCCCATACTGTTATAGAGATGGAAAATTCTTTGTTTAAAATTGTGAGCATGTGCAGTTTCTGCAACTGTTATCCAGTTCCTACAGAATTTAGCTGTATTTTGTTTCCAAAAAATACAATAAAAATATTGGAAACAGCATTTTACATTTAGTCCTTTCTCTGATTGTTTAATGATGGTCAACTTCATCTGTTTCAATGGTGAAAAAATGTAGTCTACTTCATTGCAATATTAGGTCCTTGAGATCAAAGGTCTTACTTCTGCTAGTGAAATATGTTGTGTTTCCTCAGACTCAAGTTCAGTTTTGTCTACATGTATCGGAAATTCAGCAGGGAAGTTTAGTTGACAAATAATGATTTCTTTTTGCTTTGCAGCTTGTCTTCTCAAGACAAAGGGAATAGCACTCAGAGCGTAAACAGCAGTTATGCAGTGATCTTCACCAGTACCAGCGCATATTATATTTTCTACATTTATGTGGGAGTAGCTGATACTTTGCTTGCTCTGGGACTCTTCAGAGGTTTACCACTGGTGCATACTCTAATCACAGTGTCGAAAATTTTACACCACAAAATGTTACATTCTGTTCTTCAAGCACCTATGTCAACCCTCAACACACTGAAAGCAGGTATTTGACTAAGTATACAAAATGGTGCTGCTGATCCATAGTCAAAAGGTCCTAGGATTTTGTTGGTTTTCTAGCAGTAGTGTTGGCTTTTGACGGAGGCATCTGCCCCGTTGAAGATTCGTAATGACTGGCATGCACATTTCTTAGATATTGTAGGCTATCAGACCTTGAGGCTGCTCCTCATGTTTCTGTCTTGGCTAATTAGCCAATTTGTTATCCTGTGTTGCTGATGGGAGTGTAGCAACAGAAACAAGCCATTGGGTTAGCCATCCTTCTCGGTTCAAATATTTGGTCTAGCCCCCTTTCAGGCATCTTGTTGCCAATATACAGTCTCATTTAAAAGAGAAGATTTGAAATGACCAAAGAAAACCTAAAATTCTTTTACCTATGAAGGCTGTAGAATAGGATGGTATAGAATAATTTAGTTTCATGTAACTACTCAAAGGTGATCAAATAAATTCGTTTTAAGGTTTTGTTTTTTTGCTTTTTGGATTTTTTTTTTTTTTTTTGGTGGAAGAGGAGGAATAAATTCCAAATGTATTTTTAAAGTATTTTTGACCCAACTATAGAGGTTGGTAAAAGGGCAAAAATTCATCCCTTTAAGATAAAGAAGGTCTGAGGAACTAATGTATGACTTGGTGACCATAATTGAAAACACTATATTATGTAATTGAAATTTACTAAGAGAGTAAAACTTAAATGTTCCCCCTCCCCCCAAAAAAGGTAAATATGAGAGATTATGGAGATCTTAACTTTGTGTTGCATTAAGTATTAAATTAAGAATTTTGGACTTCAAAAAAAAAAAAAAAGAATTTTGGACTTCATTATGTAGCTAATGGGGGGGGTTGAATGATAAGATTCAATATCACTTTTTTTGTACCATGGTATGTTTTATCTAATTGTGTCTTTATCCCTAGACAATGAATTCCTTAAGGGCAAGGAGCCCGGCTTATTCACCTCTGTTATCTCAGTGCCTAGCGTTACGTCTGGCACATCGTCAACATTCCATCTATAACTTTTCTTCGTTGAAGGAAAACATCATCAGATTTATAAACATAAGTCTGGAATTCAGAAGACAGGCTGACGCTCAAGTCGCTAGTAGAGAGGGTGGAAAGAGGGAACATGGAAAAGGGGGGGCCATACAACAAGGGGCAGAAATTAAGAGTAGCCAGGGGTTCTGCAGAGATGTCAGAAAGGCCTGGAAGTCGGAGGAGAGGTAGAGCCACACGTCGTGGAATACAGATGTAAAGCGATGATGATCGCACATCCGGGAAATCATCATTACGTTCAAGCTCGCACGTGTGAGGTGGTAGCAATAGGATGAATCTTACCACAATCCGTATTTTATAAAGGTTTAAACGTGGGAGACCATGACTCAACCACAGGGCTTAGAATCTCTGTACAACACGAGCGTTTTCTAAGTCTTTATTTATCATGTTACGTGCTGATTCTTATTTGAGTTTTGAATATTTCTGCTGTGATCCAGATGGAACAAATATTGATATGTCTTTTTAAGATTACTGTTTTCTGAGGAATTTCTCTTTCTTTATATTATAGGTGGGATTCTTAATAGATTCTCCAAAGATATAGCGATTTTGGATGATCTTCTGCCCCTTACCATATTTGACTTCATCCAGGTTTGTAAAAATAAGAACTATTAAGTGTCTTTACATTTGTCATACTTTTAAAAATAGTTAGAAAAAGAAGTAGATTAAGTTATGCTTATTTTTCATTTTGGGAGTTGAAGGCCTGTCTATTGTGGGAATTTTGTCAATATCAAAAGTCTTCAAAATCGGCATAAATTTAGTAAATTCAGTGGTGAGTCAGAGCAGTTTACCTGACCCGAACCTAGGGCAATTCCACATTTAGACGTGATAGCTGTGTACCTGGAAATGCTTTGAAAGACATAGTAGACCGCCTTTCCCTAACTGTCCACAAAGTATGACATTTTTGACATTGGCATTACTGTTTGATGGAAGTCACCTACCTCCAAAGGGCGCGTGTTAGAAATGAAGACCTGTTAATCCTTGATGGGCTACAGTTTCAACCCATCCCACCCAGGAACACACTGGCCCAGGTTAGCTAGCCAGCAGCCTCAGGGTAGGGACCATAATACAGGGACTGTAGTACAGATACATTTTCAAGCAGATGAGAAGGGAAAGAAAAATCCAGGACTCGTGAGGACTGTCCTTGGGTGACACATCTGAAGGGGCCACCAGGACAGCCTGGCTCCGAGCATGTCTCCCTGGAGTGTGGTGATTTAGTGGAAGTTAGAATGAAAAGAAAAGGAGGAGATGGAGATGAAGGTGACCTAGGGGATGCACCTTAGGACTCTGCAAGTGGCAGGACTTAAGGAGGGCTGTGAGTTAATGACCTTGCTGTTGGACCTAGTTTGAAGACAACTCCTGTCTGGCTTAGGTCAAGCAAATGCCACAGTTTCAGTGATCTCCTTGGAGAGACAGCTGGAACATTGCAGCCCATCTTAGCATGAGTCATTCTCCCCCCCCTTCCCAATCCCCTATAATAATACTTTATTTGAGAGGACCTCTAAAACAAAATAAAGGTTACCACATTTGTGTGTACATGCAACCGACATTGGCAGGTGCGGAAAAACCAGATTGTCAGTTTGCCTCATCTGAAATGACTGGAGCGATTAAAATGCATTAACTGTTCCTTGTGAACTTTAGCATTTTGGATTTCCTTCCATTGCTGTGTTTAGGGCTGTAACTCAGCAATAGCTGCTGGAATTCTTTCACTGATGTTTTGAGCTCAAACATTTGAAGGGACATGTCCTGTATCTTTCTTTAAATGTGGTTTATTTGTTCCTTGTTCCAGGAGTGTAAATGACCGATATCAAATATAATATTATTAAATTAGGTAAAAACTGGAACATGGATATTTTGACATGATTGCAAAACGACGACTCAAATGTTGGTCCTTGATGATGTACATATATATAAAAATTGTATATATAATTATATATATATATAAATTTTTTTTGTAGTTTACTATTTTCTGATTCAGTGTGAATCTCGCTTCAGAAATCCTGTGGGAGAAATATTTTTAAGTATTTATTTTATAAGTTAACACTTTTTAGACACATGCGATGGCTCTGAAATCCTTTCTGTTATGGCAATGCAAATAGTTTCTGCTCAATTTCTAATGTTGCAGTTCATTAGTTGTGCTTTCACAAGTAATTAGGCAGGGCTCTTTTATTTATTTAATTTCCCTATTTTATTTATAAGAGGGCCTCATATTAAGGAAGCATAGTATCTGACAATCAAATGGCAGTAAAAATCTGATTAGTTTTGATTTTATTTAATAATCAGTCATTGGGGCACCTGGGTGGCTCAGTAGTTGAGCATCTGCCTTTGTCTCAGGTCATGATCCTGGGGTCCTGGGTTCGAGTCCCACCTCAGGTTCCCTGCTCAGTGAGGAGTCTGTTTCTCCTTCTCCCTTTGTCCCCTCCCCACCTCAGCTTGTGTTCTGTCTTTCTTGCTCTCTCTCTCTCAAATAAATAAATTCTTAAAAAAAAATAAAAATCAGTCATTCATCCTAGTTTTATTATAAAAAAAAATCCTCTAGATTGTGAGCTTCTCTAGCTATACTTAATTATGTTCACATTAAAGAAATGTTTTCGAGTTACAACATTACAGGAACAGATTTTTGCACAAAATAAGGCATACCTGTAAATTTCCTTTAAAAATAAATTTCTATTTACTCTTTGTCCTAACATTTAATAACGTTCTAGCAGAATTTGCTTTCTGGATTGGAACACTGTCTAATGGAAATGGAAGATCTGGATTCTATTTCTAACCTGTAAAATGAAGTAGATAAATCTGATGATGGTGTCTTTCGGTACTCAAGTTCTGTGCTTCAGACCAGCATACTAGCAGTGGCCCACCCATGACACATTTGCTGAGGTCAGAAGCTAATAATTTAACACCGGCTGCCAAACTTAAGGCACCGGTTTAATATACTTGAAATTCTCATTACACATAGAAACCTTAAATTCTGTCCTAGTTTTTAATTCAGAGGGGATACGAAACACGTCATTTTATGGGCAGCCCGGGTGGCTCAGCAGTTTAG
Source organism: Canis aureus (assembly GCF_053574225.1). Taxonomy (NCBI): domain Eukaryota; kingdom Metazoa; phylum Chordata; class Mammalia; order Carnivora; family Canidae; genus Canis; species Canis aureus. The sequence continues at coordinate 4,561,181 of NC_135628.1, read as the reverse complement.
CGCCGCCTTCAGTCCAGGGAGTGATCCTGGAGACCCAGGATTGAGTCCCACGTTGGGCTCCCTGCATGGAGCCTGCTTCTCCCTTTGCCTGTGTCTCTGCCTCTCTCTCTGTCTCTTATGAATGAATGAATGAATGAATGAATGAATGATCTAAAACAAAAACAAAAACAAGTCATTTTAGACCAGATATATTTGTGAGACAGAGAAAAACTGTCTTAGCATCCTGTTTATCTCCATATTTGGGTGAATGATTTTTTTTTTATTAAGTAGAAGCCTGTGTATTTTAAAATACCAAAATCTTCTCTTTTCAGCCACAAAACCCTTAAGTCTCTTTTATTTCTTCTCTCTTATCTGAATATTTAATTATACCCAGAGTCCTACTACGATTTCTTCTGTATCTTTCACATCTCCCCCCACATTCATTCTATTAATCCCCTTAATCCCTTACTTAAAAATTCATTTGTGACTTAAATTCCAAATCTGCTCTTCATATCATAGTTTTAAATAGGTATCTATCTATCTATCTATCTATCTATCTATCTATCTATTCATTAACTTATCCCCGATTTCAGAGTGATCCTTCATTCTTCTCATCTGCTCTAGTTTCACAGGCAGTGCTATGTGCCCTTTAGCAGCAGGAATGCTTTTGAGCTGCTGTCAGTGGGTGAAAATGTGCTGCTTACCTCCTAGGACCATGAATGGGTTGTGCCTCGCAGGCTTTATGGCCTGTTGATTTTTTTTTCTTTTTTAATGAGGAAGTTTAGAATTTGGGTAAAGGTCATTGGCAATTAGACATCTGTGCTCCTGTTTCCATCCTGTCCTGAATTCCTTCTATTTATTTTGTTGTCCTCTCACTAATACACCTGATTGAAGTGACTTGTTTCGTACTCACTGTGAATCAAAAAAATCTAGGACAGAATTTAAGGTTTCTTTCGTGCTGAGAATATCATATATATTAAACTAGTGCCTTTAGTTTGGCACACAGAGCTAAATTATTAGCTTCTGACCTCAGTGCCAAAGGATGGCCTCTTATGTAGCAAATGGAATTATTTTTCTCAATGCTTAGACTCCTTTTTCACCTCCTTTTCAGTCTGAGCTATGTTCTGGATGATTATAATTCCTGGAAATTTATCTTGTGAGTGTTTCATAATTTCCAGTTGTAGCCACCTTCCTCATTCTTCACTAACCTCCTGTGATATCTTGGGTAGTCCAACTGTCCAATTATACCCATTTTATTGTAAGTTGCATTTTCATTCCTAAGAATCTCTAGCATATCAGCAGTCATGGAAACAAAATGGTCACTTTCTGCAACGAGTGTTATAATCCAGCCACACCAGATTGGAATTATATGGTAAAAATAGCACTAGTCAAATGAACACAGTGCTCTTTACAACTGTCTGCAGCAAATACAAGACCCTGATCCTAATGGAGTAGCTGAATGTTTTCACGATGCCAGTGCAACAACATTTGTCTTTCAGACATCCTGGTATTTAATACGATAGTCTGCTTGATTAAATCATATTCCCTAATCATGCTTGGAACTTATCTCCCCCTACTCCCCCACCCCTGGCAAAGATCCTATTTCTAGGAAATAAATGTCTTTAGTTAAAAAACTAGTTTGCTATTGAAGTCTTGTCAGGGAGTAAGTAGGGCCTTTGGGGCTTTCTCATTGTATTGGTGGCTCTTGTAGGACAAAGATGGACTAGGGAAGACTTTCCTTAGATTTTTGAGGCATCATGTGTCCTTGGTCCAGTGCCTGGCCCAGTAAAGATTTATCCGAGTATTTCTTGATGAGTGAGGGCTCTTAAGGCAGAATTAATTAGAGACATGGAGGCATTTCCCCTAGAGAGGTCACTGAGAGATTATCCTCTAATGTTTTAGATGGAAATAACAACACACTCGAAGAAGATTTATTCAGCTCTTAGCTACACCCCCACCCCCACTGCCATCTACCAAAATATTCTGCATTTCACTGCATATTCAGCTGCAAAAATGCATGTGTCACCCCTGGAAATTGGTAGAGAATTGGCTCACTGATTATCATTTGGATGTTCTAATAAGTTTATTTTTTAACCCTTGTTGTGACATTATTTATACTTATTCAAATGGATTACGGTGGAGCAAATGCTAGCAGACTCTTTTTCTTTTTAAAATGTATAGATTTGATATCATGTGGGAATAATAGAATATAAGCTTTTAACTTGATTCTGAAGAAAAACCAGCATGGTTAGCTTGTTTCTTTGATGTTTTGATGGATAATGTGAAGAGATATCTCTAACTGATGGGCTTGACTGAAGCACGAAGTGCATTTTGACAACGTAGGAGATGGAAATAAAATTAAATCAATTAGCCATATCCCAAAATCTTTTTTTTTTTTTTTGAGCCTTTAAGGTCATCTCCAATTATTTTAAGGAATAGGAACAGAAGAATTGGGGAGGGGAGTTACATTTATTAAATATAATTTTTAAAAATCTCAAACACGAGTCAACTATGCTTGAAAAAATTGTTTCATGCCTAAATGACCGAGTCTTCACTTAAACCAGATCTTTCTGACTCAAAAAGCTCCAAGATGAATGCCTGATTTTCAGGAATCATGTAAACAAAATAAAGGCTAAAATTTCACGTTTATACCAAAATCATTTCAAAATTAAATAAAATTATTTTAAAAGAAGGCCACGCTAGGGAAAAAAAATCATATTCATCTACAATTGTTTATCGTACAGCCCTTTTAAGGCATGTGGGAAGTGAGACCATCCTGAGACCCAAGGGCACCATGTTTTCAAAACTTCAAGATGTTGTGCCAAGCAACCTGAGTAATTTCTTGAATTTTGATGGAATTTATGCAAAATGCTACTTTGCCAGGAAGATGCCCGCCCCTCGTTGAGAACGGAGCAGAGCGCGAAGAGCTTCTTTGGAGCTACACCTCTGGCGTACCTTGCGCGTTACCAACGTGAAAACATTCACTCACCAAAGTGTTGTCTTTGATCTTGCAGTTGTTATTAATTGTGATCGGAGCTGTGGCGGTGGTGTCAGTTTTACAGCCCTACATCTTCCTAGCGACAGTGCCAGTGATAGCGGCCTTTATTATCCTGCGGGCCTACTTCCTCCACACCTCACAGCAACTCAAGCAACTGGAATCTGAAGGTAGGGCCCTGCAAGGGCAGCCCTTGCCCTGGGAGATACCCACAAGGCTGTTTGTATTCTCTACCTGCTTCCCTCTGCCTACTTTTCCCATTCCCCCCAACCCCCACCTCCAACGGCTGTTAAACTCCTACATAATGTGACAATGACTTTTAAAAACACATGTATATGCAAAAGCGTACAGTCAATTCCAAAGCACACATAGATGGTTTCTGCTAATGACCGTGAGACTTCATTCTGGCTTTAAAGCAAGTTATCAGGGTTGTAGTGTACGATGCTCATTCATCATGAACTTGCGTAAATTCAACTTTAAAACGATAGGGCTACTATTACTACTAAAGCTTTGTCTGGGCTCTCAAACAATACCAGGCACAATGTTTCACATACCCTTCCTGCTCTCCTGGGGTCTCTCTTTCTGTGTGCACCCCCCTACCCCGACCCCCGCCGCTCCCCAAGCACGGCCTGAGCTGTTGGGGAAGCACATCTCTCAGTAATGGCTTTGGCGCCAGTGCACCTTCAGGGTTAAATCTCCAATGTGTTTTTATTGAAGGTTATTGTCTAAATGAAGTCACATAAACTTAAATAAATGGTCCCAAAAGAAAAACATGGTCTCTCAGCAATGATTAATATAGGATTGCTGGGGGCAGGGGGAAGCACGCAGTGAAAGCCAAGAAATATGAATAAAATATGGCATTGATTCTATAAAAAGTTCTCGTCCATGATGGCCTAGTAAAAAAGGAGGCTAATTCATTAAAAACAACAGCAACAAACCAAATTGCATCTATTCAATGTATGGCCCCAGTACGAAAACCCTCTAACGAATGACATTTAGTGTACGATTACCCTTTTTGAAGCTAATCTTTTTCAGGTCCCTGGTAGTAAGAATTTGCATCACATCCTTACATGATTTGTGTTGTTTTCTATGGGAATATTTTGCAGGCAGGAGTCCAATTTTCACTCATCTTCTTACAAGTTTAAAAGGACTGTGGACACTTCGGGCCTTTGGACGCCAGCCTTACTTTGAGACTTTGTTTCACAAAGCTCTGAACTTACATACTGCCAACTGGTTCTTGTACCTGTCAACGCTGCGCTGGTTCCAAATGAGAATGGAAATTATTTTTGTCATATTCTTCATTGCTGTTACCTTCATCTCCATTTTAACAACAGGTGACATGAACTTTTTAACTATGTGACTGACCATTCAATTGCAAACTTTGTCAACCCCAAACTGCTACAGTCTTACTGGTTAAACATTTTAGGTATCTTTGAATAGATTTTTTTTTGGGGGGGAGAGGAGTTTATTAATCTTAAAATTCATCTATGGTGGGACAAATGATTTCTTTGAATTAGAGCTGTGTGATTTCAGCATTATAGTTCAAAAAGTAGACTCAGAGTGTACAGTAACAAATCTGTGATTGAGAGAAAAAAAAATCATCTTTTGACTCATATTAGTAAAGAATCCTGGCTTCAAAAATTATAGATCTCATTTTATTCAAGAGCTTGCTGAATAGGGGAAAAGAAACATCCCCATTTATACACATAAACACACAAAAATCCCCCTCCCTGGTAAATTGGTTTCTTTTAACCACCATTTGGTGCAATTCATTACCCTAATGTGAATTTTACACAATGAAAAACTACCCTAGGGCAGCCAGGGTGGCTCAGCGGTTTAGCACTGCCTTCAGTCCAGGGCCTTATCCTGGAGACTTGGGATCGAGTCCCACGTCGGGCTCCCTCTGTGGAGCCTGCTTCTCCCTCTGCCTGTGTCTGCCTCTCTCTGTGTGTCTCTCATGAATACACGGAAAATATCTTTTTTAAAAAAAAAGTCTTAAATTTTAGGGTCTTTGGGTAACAAACACAATACCTTTCACCATGAGTAAAATGAAAATCTATATGGACAAATAAGCTCTAATTTAAGAAGTTGAAAAAAAAAAAAAAAAAAAAAAAAAAAGAAGTTGAATTACTAAAAAAAAAAAAAAAAAGTTGAATTACTGAGTTAGACATGTTGAAGTAGGCTATGTATGTGACAGCGGACCCAGATTCAGAGCACCTGCCACATCTAAGGGACAGTTTGGTTGTCCGAGTAGAATCCTGCTCCAGCGGAGTGCCGCATGTGCTGGGGTCACAGAGATGCCCCACGAGGCCCAGGGCAGGAGGCCCAGGAGCCTGCAGGGGAAACGGAGTAGGCGTAGACAGAGTGTTGCAAGATGACTTTAGTTCAGGCCCTGTCCGTCAGAGCTGATTCTTAGCCAGGGTCAACGTTAGCCACACGTCTAATACCAGTCCTGCCTCTACTGGCCTTCAGCTCCGGTAACTTGTACACATTAATCAGCTTCGCTAAGGCCTTCATTTTCTTCATATGTAAACACACATAATAAGAGCACCTCTCCTATGGTTTGTGGTCTCTAGTGTTAAATGTGATCGTTTGTGCAAAACACTTAGTAGAGTTCCTGGTCCCTAGTAGACACCCATAAAGCTTATAGTATTTATTATTGTTATTATTATTAACATTTTATCTTACTCCCATCTTAACTTTCAGAATGAGTAATACACTGGGGCCCTGATAAATCTTACCTACTTAGAACAAGTGATTTAGTGTTAAAAGCACATGCCTTCTATCTGTGGTTTGTCTTCTGTCAGAGGAAACGTGGAAGAAAAAATCTCAATTGATAATAATAGGACAAATTACTTCTCCCAATTTTAGAACCCAGTGACAATAATCTTCTCCTGTATTCCAGTTGCCAGGACTGACTCTCAACCGAGACTTGATAACCTAAAGTTTTAAGACGTTTCCTGTTAGAAAATTTTTAGGACCATGAATTAGTGGTCCCCTCCAGCCCTGAAAACCATTTATTCTAATTAAACACTCAAGTATTGTTCTTCCTGGGTGAACTAGTCACTTTTTTGTTTCTTTGTTTAAACATAAAAGTCAAAAAAACAAACAAAAAAAACCAAAAAAAAAACCCCATAAAAGTCAGCTTTCTCCCTTTCTCAATGGCAGACCCATGAGTTTTCACTTCCCCATGAAACCTGAAGTCCGCTCCTCCCACCCCCTGCCACCAAAGCATCTGATTAGCAGAGAAAGTCCTCCTCACAAAGGCAGGAGACGTATCTAAACATCTTCTGGGTGCGGCTCAAACACACCTTTCTTCTGCTTTTGACTTCTTTGTGGAGGAGCTCATCTGGATATAGAAGTTTTTTTGCATCGTCCATCATAGTTGTTGAAGGTATGGTTACTTACAGAGTAGTAGAAGAGATGACCGTGGTATTGACCCGACACCAGCATCCCCTCAACAACTGAAACCTCTTCAAAAAAGGGCAACTCTTCCCTAATTGTCACTCTTTAATTTGAAACATTAGTTGAATACTTAACTGCATGCAGAACCTTATTACCGGTGGTACATGCTGTGGTGAACTGAGACGAAAGATGGTTGAGATGAGCACAAAACTGGAATGTAACTTGAATAGGACATACGCCCTGGGAGCAGCACAAAGTGGCTCACCGAAGAGAGAAATAACTATAAAGCCTGTTTATATGTTTTTCCCCACCTATAGGTGAAGGAGAAGGAACAGTTGGTATTATTCTAACATTAGCCATGAATATCATGGGTACGTTGCAGTGGGCTGTAAACTCCAGCATAGAGGTGGACAGCTTGGTAAGTAATTATTATTTTTTAACTTTTGTGAAAAAGTTTGGACAAACCAAAAAGTATCGGTAATGACATAAGGGACGACTACTTACCCAACCCCCAGTTAAGGAACAGAACATCACCGATAAATCGAAGGCTACTGTGTCTCTCACATTAGACCCGTATCCTTTCCTTCCTCCACATAGACAGCCACTCTCAAGATCCTGTGCTGCGGTGAAAAATCCCGGGCAACGATTTTTCTGGGACAGATAGACAGGTGTGGCATGACTGGGTCCCAGAATTCACCCGCATTCAGCTTCACCACATGGGGCCGAATTGTTCTCAGATATCTGGTGTCAGGTCCTACTCCCATCAAGAGCGTGTAAGGATTCTCATTGGTCTGTAGCTTCTGCAACACTTGAGGTCGCTGGACCTCTTAATTTTGGCAGATGGGAAGTGATCACTAAGGATCACTATTGGCTTTCTCTTCCGTTAGCTTATTTCTGTCAACTGCTGAGTGTTTTTCTTAATTGGTTCACAAGAGTTTATGAATTCTGGGGTAACGGTCAGTCCTGTCTTTTTTTAAACACAGTCCTCTGGTCAATGGCTCAGCTTCCAGTGTCTTGACGAAAGGAAGCTTTTAAGTTGAGTGAAGTTAATTTCATGAATCGTTCCCTTTATGTTTTGATGTCTTGTCTAAGAAACCCTTTTCTGTCTTGGGTTTTCCAGTTGCTCAGCATTGCATTTTTCATAGTATTCTTGGGTTTTTTTTTTTTTTTAATGTTTTAAATTTCCAGTCTTTAGCGATAGCTCCTTTCTCATTCCTAGAGTGTTTCTTTTTGCTTTCTCTCTTTTTGTTTAATACTCCCCCTCACTTTACGTACTCTGTTAGAGTGTACAAAGACTGTGTTTTGGTTTTGTTCTGTCTCTTGTCTTGGTTTCTTGGAATGCGCAGCCTGCAGTAGCATATAACTGAGTGAACACCATCAGGGGCACACACCCCATGGCAGCAAGAGTGGGAGATAAAAGGAAGAAAGGCAGATTTCCCACTTTGAGTTAAAAAGATACATGGTTTTCATGAATCGCATTATCATTAACTTTTATTAGTCCGCCTGGAATAGTGTATTTAAAATCAATCATCCATTACTGCGTTTGCAGAGAGCCTAGAGGTTAATGACCGTATCTAAAACGCTGCCATCACACTTTCTCCTAAGTTCCTTCTCCATTCTCTGAGGTAGATCCCATGGTCCCAGGATGCATTCGTTCATTCAGCTGTGACAATTTTCTAACCCATTCCTATCAGAATGAGTATCCTCATAGGGCGTCCGGGTGGCTCAGGTGGTTGGAGGGACACCCTTGACTTTGGCTCAGGTCATGATCATGGGGTCCTGAGATTGAGCCCTGTGTTGGGTTCCACCCTCAGGGAAGAGTCTGCTTCTGTCCCCTCCCCCTTCCCCCTGTTCACATGCTCTCTCTCTCTAAAATAAATAAGTAAATAAATCTTAAAAAAAAAAAAGAACAAATATCATCTTTAAAAATATCTCTAGGGGAAAAAACAAAACTCTTCATGCCCTCTTTCTCCCCATGTGTCTTAATATTTTATGTAAGCAAAGCATTTTAAAAATTCATTGACATGTAATTCAACCCTAACATGATTCATAATAGGGTCTCTCTCTTTTCCTGGAACATTATTTTTGGGGATTTGGCCAGTTTTTTCAGTGACTCCATTTATCTCTCTTCACTTAACTCTTAACGCTTTTGGGTTTGGATCTCATAGATGTACTTAGAAATGTTTCTGTTGGAAAATAGCAGGAGAAGAGTGGATCAGTATTGTGCCTGCATTTATTTATTTTTTTGTTCAAACTTTCTACTATGTTGACTTTACAATTAAAATTCTCATATACTTCACTTCGTTATCTAAAACTATCTCTACACCTTGTATATTCCCAGTTCTTTTACTGAATTAATTTTCTTGGTTTATCGAGCCTCTATACATTTGATGTTGAAGCCTTTGGCCCATTTCTATTCTGCATATCCAATCTCCACTAAAGTTTCTTTCACTTTTTTTTTTCCCCACTAAAGTTTCTTTAAGGTATTTTTACTTCTCTGGTTTTGTGCATGGGCATCCTGAGCTTTGTAACCTGTGTTTTGACATTGTGTCTTTCATCTTTTGGCATAAAAGAATCTTTGCAAAGAACTATTTATTATGACAAAGTCTATGGAAAGGATCAATATTTATATTTGATTTCATTTTAAAAAGTCGTGTTCTTTTGTTTGAGTATCAAAGTGATCATGTTCATTTTCATTTCCCTGCCAAATGGTACAAGCAGTCTTCCCTTGTAGGCATTCTTCTAATTATTGATTCCCATCATACTGCTTTTACCGACACACCTACCAGAGTGGTATAGTGATCTTTTCATTTTCACCTGACATGTGTTGAGGGTAGGAGAGGAGACAGCCGTGCCCTCAGATTTCACCTCTATGTGATGTTAACCCTGAAGGTTCTTGTGACCTCTGAGGGAGAAATCTGATGTGTTCTCACGTTACATTAGAGTGTCTTAACTGAATTTAGATCTGAGTTTAAATGCAGTAAACAGGGTGTTTCATTTGATTTCCACTTCCAGTTTTCCAGTATGGAGCTACTTAGGAAAAGAAAAAGTATCTTTAGACTTAGAATATTTCATTTACGTATCTGTCCTAGTTTAGACAGAGGCACGGAATCAAACATTAGCGGAACTATGAAGTAATAGAAACAGCAGGATGACTTTTCTTTCACTGCCCATCAGGTGCTTACACCAGGTGCCCAGCTGTTATTAGCCTTGGGCCAGTAAGGGCAGTAGTTGGGTGATAGCCCTTCCTCACGGTTACTTCATGTCCCTCTGTATTTGTAACTGCCTACTCATCTCGGTTATCGGCTCTCCAAGCTGACCAAAAGCCCTTCGACTGCATTTTCCTAATAAATTCTTTATTATAGTCCCTAAGATAGCTCTTTCCCACCTCCTTATCTTTTCTCGGGAGCTCCAGTAATTCCACTCCCTGTGCTCTCAGCCCTTGACCTTGCTACATACTTCATAGAAAGAACCAGATGCAACCAGAAAGGATTTCCTTGTTTCTCTCCACCAATTGTACCAGCCTGCTGCACCTCTCTACTCGTATGCTCTGCCTCTGTGTCCTTGTTCCTATTTCAAGGCCAATAATATGCAATTACCTGCTCTTTGTGGGGCCTCTCTCCCCATCATAAAACTACCTCCCCTTGATGTCTAACTAACACCTCTTTTCTTTGATCTATTTATAGCTCAACTGCTTGTAAGAGGGCCCGGCTCCATTTCCTCCTTCCCATTCTTGCCACAGCCACTTCACTTGGTTTGCATCAGCCCCATGACTCATGATCAACGTCTTGCCAGAGCTGATGTCTTCGTTTCGCTTACCGTCTCAGCAGTCCTTATGCCACGGACAAATCCCTCTTCTCTCACTACCATCATGCTCCTCTGGCCTGTCTCTGCTACCTCTCTGGTTCCTCCTTAGCTCTCCTTGCTGGGCCCTCCTCTTACAGATCTCTGGACATTAGCTGTATTCCAGCCGTCTTCTGTCTCTGTTCTCTAGCTGCTACCATCCAACTCCATGCTTTAGAAACCATCTCTCAGGACGCCCAGTTGGCTCCGTGGTTGAGCATCTGCCTTGGGCCCAGGGCGTGATCCTGGGGTCCTAGGATTGAGTCCCGCATTGGCCTCCCCACAGGGAGCCTGCTTCTTCCTCTGCCTCTCTGTGTCTCTCATGGATGAATAAATAAAATATTTAAAAAAAAAAAAAAAAGGTAAGCGACCGTCTCTCAATCACTCATTTGTAACTCTGGTTGAGACCATCCCCCTCCTCTCTGAAGATACACGACCAACTTGATGCCTCTGTATGGTTAGAAAGCACAGTGATAAGAATGTCTTCCAGTAAGCTTGACATTTGGGGGCCTAAGTTCTTGTTTGGAATCTCCTCAAAATACCACACTGGGGTATCAGGAGGCCATTAAAAGGGAACAAATCTTCTATTCTACCTACTAACTTGTCTGGCTTTATATAGTAGTGAAAAAAAATCATCTGAACATTGTCACCTTATGAATGACATAGTTTAATAGGTTGTGAATCACCCCAGAAATTTTTTAAAAATAGTAAAATTATCAGAGAGTCAAATTTAATAATGCCCACTGGAAACCCCCATTTTAGGGAATTTCCAGTTATTTCGGTTGATAGCATGATGTTTTAAACCGTGTTATTTCAAATTCACTCTTCATTTCAACATGAATCGTGTATATGTCTGTCTATTTCACTTGTGTATTTTATTCTATTTCATAGATGGGGTGAAAAAAGAAGTGTTAATTCATTTTAACTGCATACCTCAAGTACTATATGAATTACAGTTGTTATTGCTAAAGCTATTATTTTAACTTTTTTGTATTCTTAACAAATCTGTGTACTGATTTATATTCTTTGGATTCATGAGATACCTGCCATTTTTAGAACCCTAAAGCTTTTCTCTGTCCTGTTGTTAACTACACAAGCATTGTGTATCTTAAACAGGAATGTGTAACTATATTTCTGCCTCAGTGAAAGAATGAAAATAAAATAAATCAGAGTTAGAATGGGTGCAGAGGTGATGTTTCAACTTTAACAATACCAAGCCATCTGGTGACTAATAGATTACCCATGCTCCAAGTCTGTTTGAATGAGGCAGTTGACAATTCATGTATTTTCAGGACTATCACTTAGGGAGCACAACTTAGACATCTGAGCATAGGAATAGTGTCCTGCTTCCCTAATTCTCTAACTACAGCAGCTGATAAGACAGGCCTGTGGCACTGTGTGTTCCTAATAGCACAAGAAGAAGGAAGCCACCAAGATGAGCTGGGGAGGCTGTGTATCTGCAGGGCTCACATTTAGATTCCAGTTAAGGAGGCTCCAGAAAGTTCTTGCCAGAGTGATGCAATCTGAAAAGAGTTTTCTGTCAATAGAAACTCCCTGTTTCTCCTTTATCCTTTTATTGCCTGTGTTTATTTTGGATTCCAGGAAAGATCAAGTGACTGATGGTACAGTGGCCACCAAGAAATCTGGCTTCTCTTCGTTGGTTGCTTTTGGTGCCTAATTCTCTTGTATTGAAAGCAGTTTTTGCTCTAAGAATTTGAGGGGAGGATTCAGTTCTCCTCTCTCTCCCCCTTCTTTCGATAGTCTCTTGATATTTCTCTTTGTTTTTCTGTTCTCACGAGGCTTTGCGACATGCTTCACCTTCATGACATCTGTCCCAAGACTTCTTTTCATCCAAAGATGTTCTTTCTGTCCCGCAGAGTGGCTTTTCTACTCTGCATTCCACGCTGGCCTTAGGCAAGTCATGAGCCCCCTGAGGGCTTCACTTTTCTCTTTGTGAAAGGTAACAGTTTGGGTAGAAGTTTTCTAAGGTCCATGTCAGCTCTGACATTCTTTTCTGAATCCTTTTCATATGAAAGATTTCAAGTCTTGATTGGCATGCATGCATGTAGGCCTGATGCCCCCAGGAATCAGACCTGTCACCCTCCCTGACAGCTAAACTCCAGTGATTAAGTCATCTACCACTGCACTTGTCAGAGCGGATCAAAGAACTGAACCCATGTGTTACTAGAGCCAACAAAGGGAGAGAAAGTGCCCTTGAGATGTTCTAGAGTCTTGAACTAGTAGGAGAGGCTGATGAGAGCCATAAAGGATTGCTAGAGTGTTAGAAAGTTTGGAAATTTTGTTGGCTTTGTGCATGTGACTTTAACTTCCTGGGTTTAGATTTTTTCACTTGTACCAAGAATGAATAGATCAGATCAGAGGTTCTCAACCTCAATGGCACACGAGGAACCTTTAGAAAAATACAGATTCCTCAGGGTCCTATAAGATCCATTATATCAGTCCTTTTGATCAGGGGCAGGGTGACGGACATGATGTCTATCTATATTTTGAAAAGTGTTTCAGGTAATCTAATGTGCACCTAGACTTGTGAATCACTGGATTAGATGATCTCCAATATTCATTTTACATCTGATTTTTTGGTGTATTGTAGCAGGGGGTCAGCAGATATTTTCTATAAAGGGTCAGATACTTACTGTTTTCAGCTTTTTGAGCTCTATGGTCTCTATGGCAACTACTCAGCCTTTGTAGGGCAAAGCTAATGTAAACAATTGGGTGTGACTGGTTTTGGCCATTGAGCCATAGTTTTGCTGATCTCTGGTCTATGGAATAGAATTTACTTTGGAATTGATGGAGGGGATCCCTGGGTGGCACAGTGGTTTAGCTCCTGCCTTTGGCCCAGGGGGCGATCCTGGAGACCCGGGATCGAATCCCACGTCAGGCTCCTGTGATGGCCTGTAATGTGCTTTTAAAAAATAATACCAGATAGAGTGTAAGTAAGTTCAGGTTCAAGTAATACTATTCATGTGGCTCAGAATTTTCAAACTATCCATCTCTGGCTCCAAAAGTTAATTTTTGACACTTGAAAGACCAGAATTGATTTTCTCTACTCTGGTTCTGTTGTGGCTTCTCCGTTAAAAAGCAGTGGAAGTAGAATGTGCCAGTTGGAGAGCCTGTGAGGTACAAGAAGTTAGTAATTTATAATATTGTCTGGCTGCATCATCTTTTCAGTAATAGCATTTCAGTGGTTGCAAAAGTGGCCACAGTTCAGGTGTCTGCACTAGCCACATTTTCTCTTCATCAGAAAATGTTCTAACCCGCTGAATTGAATGAGTTTCTGCTCAGATGCTGTGATGAGTGCCCATGGTTGAGGTGAACTTGTTCTTGGTCAGGGACATTTGGCTATGCTGTGAGTAGCTATAATAGCCTGTCTCAGGGTCACTTTAAGCAAACTAGACTATATGAAAGATGATTGAGCTGAAAAGTTAGTTTTACATTCTATTTACTACATTTAAATGTCATTTTCTAATAATACTACATATAATTTTGAGTCATTTAGGTAACAATATTTAAGTGTTTTGCTTACCATATGGAAGTATTAAAATATGAAGGATTTTTGTTAGATTGTGTCTTTCTTGATATATTTAACAAAGACTAGTCTAGAATTCTTCACAGCATCGACATGCAAAAAATGTCTTTATTTTATGAAATTAAGTTTCATTTCTGCATTTCTTTCAATCATTTCAAGTACATAATATTATTCTTTTGCAGGATAAGTACAATAAAATATTTTAAATGCATTTGAGCTCTTTTTCTGGCAGTTCCATCTGAATGGTAGTTACAATTCTAACTGATCTTTCAGACCTTGTATAGGCTAGCAAATTTCTAGGAAAATTAATGACAATGTAATGCAAAAGTATGCTTTAATTAAAAAAAAAAACTGAATCAGGATTTAACAACCTCTGAAAGTCACCTGTAATTTGGAATTGAAAACATTATGTGTGAGAGCCACTCTAGAGTTATTTATAATGGATGTGGGCTTTGGATACTTTTCCATTAACAATGGGTTTGATTTAAAAAAAATTCTCCTCTTGAATCTTGAAAAATTATTGAAGATGATATGAAGATTTTTCAAGATGAAAAAAAGTAAAGCAAGAAAATTACTAGATGGAAGAACTTCACAAACAGCAAACTTGATCAATAGCATGTGAAACCAGCAATACAATTACATTGCTAATAAGATGGAATTTTTTTTTTAATTTAAAATTTTTTTTTTTTTTTTTTTTTTTTTATGATATATATAGAGAGAGAGAGAGGCAGAGACACAGGCAGAGGGAGAAGCAGGCTCCATGTACCGGGAGCCTGACGTGGGATTCGATCCCGGGTCTCCAGGATCGTGCCCTGGGCCAAAGGCAGGCGCTAAACCGCTGCGCCACCCAGGGATCCCAATAAGATGGAATTTTTAATGTTCAATCAAGGATCAATATTTAAATTCTTCTGATTTATTTACCAATAATTCCACATTAAAGATGAAAACAATTTCCTGTCCCATGTTTTGATAATGAAAAATAGTAATAATAGAAGCAAATGCCCTGAATACATTTCTTTCCACCTTCCTTTATTTTGCAAAAGATATCATTTTTAATAATCTAAGCCTTAACTATAACTAAGGCTATAAACATTTAACATTGTAAAGGCGAGGGTTGAATTTTGACTGAGGAAAGCCAGAATCAGTAATTACTTTTCAGACAAAAAAAAAAAAAAGCAATCAATTTCCTTGCAGGAAGCTAGTAATTCCTGGGAAGGGCTAAGTCATCAAGGACATCTATTAAAAATAGAAATTGAGTGAATTCAAAGTCTTCAACTCTCTTGTTATTAATTTATTTATTCATATATGTAATCATTCACATATTCATTCCTTTATGAATTTTTCAAATATTTATTAAGTGCCTATTATTTGCAAGGCTATTTTAAAAATTAAATTCCAAATTGCAATAAATCATAACTATCCAGAGGTATATGTTCTTTTCGAAGAATTTAAGCACCTTTAAGAAATACATGAGCTCTTTTATTTCTGTGTACATTAAAGGTGTACTTTATTAAATGTTACATGAATAGATTTATAGAGCAATTGTGTATTTAATTTCATATACAATTTTTATATACAGTGACATTTTCCTCAACAATGGAAATTGATCTGTAAGTAATTTGTATTAAAAATGTAACTATTTACCACAGATATAGAAGAGTGACTTAAATTTGTTTGAAGATTATTGTGAGGTCATTCAAAATTTACTGAGCATCAAGGGTCCACTTGCCACCCAACTGACCCAGAGAATTGTAGACAGTTTTTAAGGCAGTTTGAAAGGTGAGAATCTTCAGTAATGGTTTTGAGGTGTGGAATGTTTTATTATAATATACCAGTTGTACAACAGTGTGCAGTGTTGCTCATAGTTGAAAAAAAAATTTCCCCTTGACATCATCTATTCCTTTGAGTATAGTTTGTCTATTGATGTGTGGCTTGCATAACTGAGAATTAAATGATCACAAAAATAAACAGGTCTATACAGAGCCCATTTATATAAATCCTAGTTAATTCTCTTTGGTTAAGCTTTTAATTATATCCAATTATTTCCTCTTAGTTCATTGAAAAACCTCCTGACAAATAACCAGGTGACGACGAGCAGCGTCACATCTTACATGTTATTTTGTAAGGAAACATCACACTAATTATGACATTGCCTGCAGGTATTAAGCAAACAAAAATAAAATATTGTTATTTCATTTCAGATGCGATCGGTGAGCCGAGTCTTCAAGTTTATTGACATGCCTACAGAAGAAAGTAAACCACCTACCAAGTCATTCAAACCATCCAAGGATGCCCAACTCTCAAAAGTTACGATTACTGAGAATCGGCATGTGAGGGAAGATGATATCTGGCCCTCAGGGGGCCAAATGACTGTCAAAGACCTCACAGCAAAGTATATAGATGGTGGGAATGCCATATTAGAGAACATTTCCTTCTCAATAAGTCCTGGCCAGAGGGTGAGATTTAAATATTCTTTGCTTTGTTTGACCTGTGTTTAGTAAGTAAATCTCGGTAGCCTCAAGCAATGTCTTGGTAAAGTCCATTGGTAGCATTATTATTATTACAGACCAGGCCAATATTGAATACACATATTTCAAGTTATTAAATATGAAGCCATTATTTTTTCATGTAGACACATCTGGAAAGAAGTTGCTATAGCCGATGTCAAAGAGTTGACTGCCTGTGCTCTCTTCTAGGATTCTTATGGTTTCAGGTCTCACATTTAGGTCTTTGATCCATTTTGAATTTATTTTTGTGTCTATTGTAAGAAAGTGGTCCAGTTTCATTCTTCTGCATGTGGCTGTCTGTTTTCTCAGCATCCTTTGTTGAAGAGACGGTATTTCTTTTCATTGGATATTCTTTCCTGCTTTGTCAAAGATTAACTGACTACATAGCTGTGGGTCCAATTCGGAGTTTTCTATTGTGTTCCATTGATCTATATGTCTATTTTTATGCCAGTAAAATAATGTCTTGATCACTACAGCTTTGTATTGTAATATAACTTGAGATCTGGAATTGTGATTCCTCCAGCTTTGCTTTCTTTTTCAAGGTTGCGTTGGCTCTTCAGGGTCTTTTGTGGTTCCATAGAAATTTTAGGATTGTTCTAGCTCTGTGAAAAATGCTGTTGGTATTTTGATAAGGGATTGCATTAAAAGTGCAGATTGCTCTGGGTAGTAGAGACATTTTAGCAATATTTGTTTTTCCAATCCATGAGCGTGGAATGTCTTTTGATTTGTTGTGTCATCTTCTGTTTCTTTCATCAGTGTTTTCTAGTTTTCAGAGTACAAGTCTTTCACCTCTTTGGTTAGATTTATTCCTAGGTATTTTACTATTTTTGGTACAGTTGTAAATGGGATTGTTTTCTGAATTTCTCTTTCTGCTGTTTCGTTATTGGTGTATAGAAATGCAACAGATTTCTGTACAAGCTTTTGTACCCTGCGACTTTACTGAATTTTTTTAGCAGTTTTTTTGGATAGGATCACGTGGATTTTCTATATAGAGTATTATGTCATCTGCAAATAGCGAAAGTTTTACTGCTTTTTACCAACGGATGCCTTTTATTTCTTTTTGTTGTCTGATTGCTGTAGCTAGGACTTCCAGTACTGTGTTTAATAAAAGTAGTGAGAGTGGGAGAGTGGACATCATTGTCTCGTTCCTGACCTTAGGGAAATACTCCTGTTTTTCCCCATTAAGTATGATATTGGCTATCGGTTTTTCATAGATGGCCTTTATAATGTTGGTATGTTACCTCTAAACCTACTTTGTAGAGGGTTTGTATCATGAATGGATGTTGTACTTCATCAAATGCTTTTTCTGTGTCTATTGAAATGTTCATATGGTTCTTCTCTCTTATTGACATGATGTATCATCGTTGATTAATGTTGACTGATATGTGAATATTGAACCATCCTTGCAACCGAGGAATAAATCCCACTTGGTCATGGTGAATAATTTTTTTGAATGTATTGTTGAATTTTGTTTGCTAGTAGTTTGTTGAAGATTTTTGCATTTATGTTCATCAGTGATATTGACTTGTAGTTCTTTTTTTTTGTGGTGTCCATATCTAGTTTTGGTATTAGGGTAATGGTGGCCTCATAGAATGAATTTGGATGGGTTTGTTTTTTTGTTGTTTGCTTTTCCTTTTCTATTTTCTCTTCTTGAGAAGATGTATTAACTCTTCTTTAAATGTTGGTAGAATTCACCTGTGAAGCCATATGGTTGGTCCTGGACTTTTGTTTTTTGGGAGTTTTTTGATTACTGATTCAATTTCTTTGCTGGTTATAATTCTGTTCAAATTTTCTATTTCTTCCTGTTTCAGTTTTGGTATTTATATGTTTGTAGGAATTGCTTATTTCTTCTAGGTTGTCCAATTTGGGGCATATACTTTTTGATGATATTCTCTTATGATTGTTTGTATTCCTGTGGTGTTGGTTGTTATTTCTCCTCTTTCATTTGTAATTTTAGAGTGAAAACAGTTTTAAATCAGCACAAATGGAAAGAGTAGGTTTTAGATTGAATTTGTCCCTTCTATTAGAATGAGGTTGTGTACATTAGAACTATGTAAAATTATTTGCCTTTGTCCCTCCCTTGTGTTGAGAAAACACACAATTAAGTTTTCTCTTTTGCTTTGCACATCAGTGAGTGCCACAAGTAGCTGAAAACGTCCTTGGGACCATCAGGACAGATTCCAAAAGTGATGTCAAGTTACAAACAATAGCAGCAAATAAGTTGACATAAACCAGAGTGAGAAGCCTTGGTAAATTATTTCCTTTCTCTCCTCCTGACATCTTCCCAACCCTTTGCTTCACTGATGCTAACTTGCTTGCTAAATTAAATCCAACCGAGTCCTACGAGTGTGACAATTTGCAGAGTCCTCATTTCTGTAGGTAGTTTCCTTGATGTGAGAGTAATAATAAGAGCTGCTGTAAAATGAGGAAGAAGCAGTATGCTTAGGCATTTAATGTTCTCAGAAACTTTATATAGAAAATAGGCCATATGTGTTCACTAAATATTCTTTGCAAGGAACGGTAGGTGCTCTGAGGGAATTGAAAATTACTTACGTAAGGCTATGGATCTTGCCATCCAAAGAGAGAAGCTAATGTTTATCAAGTGCTTATCATGTTCTAAGCACTGTCTAAAGACATTTATTTGCTATCACATTTGATCTTATTATAATCCCAAAGGTAGATACTATTACCCGTTTTGTGCAGTGGAAGAAACTGAAGTTCAATTAAGTGAGTGAGTTAGCAGGGATCTTAAACTCAGATCTGTCTGACTTTAAAGTTCTTTTTCACTTGCTTCCCTTAAAAGTAGAAAAAGAAGGAGCCAAAGGAGAGAGAGAGAAAGGAAGAGAAAAAAAGAGATATCTGTCCCAGAAGATGCCCCTCTAAGGGGAAATGCAAGATCCAGTAAGAACTGAAGCAGATCACTGTGAAGTTAACAAAGCTTAAATTTCAGAGTTTACTTGCCTGAACCCCTTCCAAGGCCATGTACTTAATTTTATATTTCTAAGTATGAAATCTTTATTCTTGGAAATAACTCCTCCTCCATGTTGTATAAGCCTCAGGTTCCAAAAACCCTTGTTATACCCTTGAATAAAAGATGCATAGGTATAATGCAGAGGCAAGGAGGAAGCAGTTAGTATCAGTTGGCTGGGAGTTGTGCTATTCAGGGAAAGTTTTCCACAGGAAGTGGCATTTAGAAGGAGACTTTGAGACTTGAGCTGTATATTTGAACAAGCAAAGGTGAGTGAAAAAGGGTAAGCAGAGGGAATAATCGAAGGCATGGGGCATGTACAGGAAACAATGACTAGTTTGGTCAGATTGGAGGATGCATAAAGGATAAAGTGGAAGACATACCTAGAGCAAAATAATGAGAATTATTGATCTTGGGAGCTGAAGTAACAAAGGAAGTTGAAGACTCAGAAAATCTTACTCAGTTTTGCTCCTGAGTAGTCTTTGGTCATCTTCAAGAGAGCAGTGATTCTCAAAGTGTGGTTCCCTGGACCAGGATCATCTATATCACTCAGGAACTTGTGAGAAATGCATATTCTTTGGCCTCACTCAACCCTACTGAGTAAGAACTCTGGGTGTGTAGGGACAGTAGTCGGTATCACTGATACATTCCCTTCCAAGAATGAGAGCCCAGTTTAAGACAGTCATTGGGTGCAGAGAAATGAAGGTAGAAGTCCAACTGCAAAGTGTTAGGGAATGGGGGAGTACTGAAATGGAGAGTTCTGTAGAGCACTGACATTGGTGTGGGAAAGGGGTAGCAAGACCACCTGCCTAAGAGGATGGCTATAGGGAGGCTCTTTTGCCTTTGCACTATAGAGATTTTGGTTGTTTTGTTTTGTTTTTTGAGACAGAAGGAAAGCAGATAACTGGGGTTAAAGAGAAAGATGAGTAAAGAGTTGGGCAATTAAGATCTTTAAAAAAAAAAAAAAGAGTTGGGAAACTGCAGGTGTTCATGTTATACAGCCTTGATCTTTTAAGTCCATGATAAGGCAAAGTCGTGGGAAATGAGTAATGTCAGTCCTGTAACTTTCTTTTTCTTCTTCAGTATTGTGTTGGTTACTCAAGATCTTTTGCATCTCCATATAAACTTTAGAATCAACTTGTCAGCTCCACAAAATAACTTGCTGAGATTTTTTTAAATTTCTTTTTTATTTATTTATGATAGTCACACACACACACACAGAGAGAGGCAGAGACACAGGCAGAGAGAGAAGCAGGCTCCATGCACCGGGAGCCCGACGTGGGATTCGATCCCGGATCTCCAGGATCACGCTCTGGGCCAAAGGCAGGCGCCAAACCGCTGTGCCACCCAGGGATCCCACTTGCTGAGATTTTGACTGGGATCACATTGAATCTATAGATCAAGTTGGGAAGAATCGATATCTTGACAATACTGAATCTTTCTTTTCACGAACATGGACCATTTCTCTATTTACCTACTTTTTCTTTGAGTTCATTCATCAGAATTTTGTGGTTTTTCTCATCTAGATTTTGTATATTATATTTTCTTATATTTATATCTTAAGTATTTTGTTTTGGGAGTGCTAATGTAAATGGTAATATGTCTTTAATTTCAAATTCCACTTGTTCGTTGCTGGTATTTAGCAAAGGAATTGATTTTTGCATATTAACCTTGTATCCTACAACTTTGCTGTTAACACTTATTAGTTCCAGGAATTTTATTGCTGATCTTCTAGATTTTCTATGTATATGATGTCATTTGTGAACAAAGACAGTTTTGTTTCTTTCTCCCCAATCTGCATGCTTTTAATTTCCTTTTCTGGTCTTAATGCCTTAGCTGGACTTTCCAGTATAATGGTATAATGTGGAAAAGGAGTTATGAGAAAGGATATCCTTGCCTTGTTCCTGATCTTAGCAGGAAGTCTTTTGAGTTTCTCACCCTTACGTGCAATGTTAACTAGAGGGTCATTATAGATGTCTTTTTCAAGTTAAGGAAGTTCCCCTTTATTCCTACTCTGCAGAGTTTTTCTCAGGAATTAACATTGGATCTTGTCAAATGAATTCTGCATCTATTGATACAAATTGTGATTTTTCTTAGTTTAGGCCATTGATAGAGTAGATTATATTCATTTTGAATTTTGAACCAACCTTGTGTATCTGGAATAAATTACACTTGGTCATGGTATATAATCTCTTTGTACGTTGTTGGATTGGATTTGCTAATATTTTGTTGAAGATTTTTGGTACTATGTTCATGAGAAGTGGTCTCTAATGTCTTTGCCTGCTTTTGGTTGTTGGTGGTGGTTGTTAATGTAGGCCTCATAGAATAGTTAGGAAGTATTCCCTCTGCTTCCATCTCCTGGAAGAATTTGTAGAGGATTGATAGAATTTCTACTTTAAATATTTGATAGAATTCACCAGTGAATGTATCTGGACCTGGAGATTTCTGAATTGGAAGGTTGTTAAGTATTGATAACATTTCTTTAAAAGATATATATGCCTATTTAGATTGTCTAATTCTTGTGTGAGTGTTGGAAGATTGTATCTTTTGAGGAATTGGTACATTTCATGTAGATTTTCAAATTGCTGGACATATAGTTGCTTATAGTATTACTTTATTATTCTCATATGATGGGATATGCAGTGATGTCCTCTCTTGCAATTCTAATATTAGTAATTTGTTTAATTACTAATTCCCTTGTTTTCTTAGTTAAGTCTGGCTAGAAGCTTATTAATTTTATTGATCTTTTTCTAAGAACCAGCTTTCACTGATTTTCTCTACTTATTTCCTATTTTCAACTAGATGATTCTGCACTAATTTTTACGATTTCTCTTCTGCTTTCTTTCAATGTAACTTACTCTTCTTTTTCTAGTTTCCCATAGTAGAAACTTAAACTATATAGAAACTTAGACTATTTTAGATTTGTCTTCTTTTCTAATATATGCCTTTAATGATATAAATTTCCCTCTGTACTGCTTTCACTGCAGCCACAGGATGAACTGTGAGTTGGAGTTGGGTATTTTCCTTCCCTAGATCAATTGGGTTCTAATAAAAACCCCAATAGGTTAAGCTCTCATAAAATAGTTTCTCTTGAAGGCAGTCTTATGAAGAACTGAATTCTCTAATGCTCTGGAGTATTACAAAATTGTTGCTTTCTCCCTCCTCCTACTGGATGCATCAGGGATTTTTCTGTGTTTTTCACTGTGAAATGGTAAACATCATTGGGCTCCTGGAGGTAATATTCACAAAATGGCCCTTCTACAAATGGCCTCCCCCTGACTTTTTTGCCCTCAGACTTGTCCACATTGATCCTCCAGTAATTTTTCAGTTACAGTTTAGAGATTTTTACCCTGATTCTAGTTTCTGTGAACTTTCTCTTTTTTTTATTTATTTTTTTTATTCGTGTTCAATTTACCAACATACAGAATAACCCCCAGTGCCCGTCACCCATTCACTCCCACCCCCCCGCCCTCCTCCCCTTCTACCACCCCTAGTTTGTTTCCCAGAGTTAGGAGTCTTTATGTTCTGTCTCCCTTTCTGATATTTCCCACACATTTCTTCTCCCTTCCCTTATATTCCCTTTCACTATTATTTATATTCCCCTAATGAATGAGAACATATAATGTTTGTCCTTCTCCGATTGACTTACTTCACTCAGCATAATACCCTCCAGTTCCATCCACGCTGAAGCAAATGGTGGGTATTTGTCATTTCTAATGGCTGAGGAATATTCCATTGTATACATAAACCAAAGCTTCTTTATCCATCATCTTTCGATGGACACCGAGGCTCCTTCCACAGTTTGGCTATTGTGGCCATTGCTGCTATAAACATCGGGGTGCAGGTGTCCCGGCGTTTCATTGCATTTGTATCTTTGGGGTAAATCCCCAACAGTGCAATTGCTGGGTCGTAGGGCAGGTATATTTTTAACTGTTTGAGGAACCTCCACACAGTTTTCCAGAGTGGCTGCACCAGTTCACATTCCCACCAACAGTGTAAGAGGGTTCCCTTTTCTCCGCATCCTCTCCAACATTTGTGGTTTCCTGCCTTGTTAATGTTCCCCATTCTCACTGGTGTGAGGTGGTATCTCATTGTGGTTTTGATTTGTATTTCCCTGATGGCAAGTGATGCAGAGCATTTTCTCATGTGCATGTTGGCCATGTCTATGTCTTCCTCTGTGAGATTTCTCTTCATGTCTTTTGCCCATTTCATGATGGGATTGTTTGTTTCTTTGGTGTTGAGTTTAATAAGTTCTTTATAGATCTTGGAAACTAGCCCTTTATCTGATATGTCATTTGCAAATATCTTCTCCCATTCTGTAGGTTGTCTTTTAGTTTTGTTGACTGTATCCTTTGCTGTGCAAAAGCTTCTTATCTTGATGAAGTCCCAATAGTTCATTTTTGCTTTTGTTTCTTTTGCCTTCGTGGATGTATCTTGCAAGAAGTTACTGTGGCCAAGTTCAAAAAGGGTGTTGCCCATGTTTTCCTCTAGGATTTTGATGGAATCTTGTCTCACATTTAGATCTTTCATCCATTTTGAGTTTATCTTTGTGTATGGTGAAAGAGAGTGGTCTAGTTTCATTCTTCTGCATGTGGATGTCCAATTTTCCCAGCACCATTTATTGAAGAGACTGTCTTTCTTCCAATGGATAGTCTTTCCTCCTTTATCAAATATTAGTTGACCATAAAGTTGAGGGTCCACTTCTGGGTTCTCTATTCTGTTCCATTGATCTATGTGTCTGTTTTTGTGCCAGTACCACACTGTCTTGATGACCACAGCTTTGTAGTACAACCTGAAATCTGGCATTGTGATGCCCACAGATATGGTTTTCTTTTTTAAAATTCCCCTGGCTATTCAGGGTCTTTTCTGATTCCACACAAATCTTAAAATAATTTGTTCTAACTCTCTGAAGAAAGTCCATGGTATTTTGATAGGGATTGCATTAAACGTGTAAATTGCCCTGGGTAACATTGACATTTTCACAATATTAATTCTGCCAATCCATGAGCATGGAATATTTTTCCATCTCTTTGTGTCTTCCTCAATTTCTTTCAGAAGTGTTCTATAGTTTTGAGGGTATAGATCCTTTACTTCTTTGGTTGGGTTTATTCCTAGGTATCTTATGCTTTTGGGTGCTATTGTAAATGGGATTGACTCCTTAATTTCTCTTTCTTCAGTCTCATTGTTAGTGTATAGAAATGCCACTGATTTCTGGGCATTGATTCTGTATCCTGCCACGCTACCAAATTGCTGTATGAGCTCTAGCAATCTTGGGGTGGAGGCTTTTGGGTTTTCTATGTAGAGTATCATGTCATCGGCAAAGAGGGAGAGTTTGACTTCTTCTTTGCCAATTTGAATGCCTTTAATGTCTTTTTGTTGTCTGATTGCTGAGGCTAGGACTTCCAGTACTATGTTGAACAGCAGTGGTGAGAGTGGACATCCCTGTCTTGTTCCTGATCTTAGGGGAAAGGCTCCCAGTGCTTCCCCATTGAGAATATATTTGCTGTGGGCTTTTCATAGATGGCTTTTAAGATGTTGAGGAATGTTCCCTCTATCCCTACACTCTGAAGAGTTTTGATCAGAAATGGATGCTGTATTTTGTCAAATGCTTTCTCTGCATCTAATGAGAGGATCATATGGTTCTTGGTTTTTCTCTTGCTGATATGATGAATCACATTGATTGTTTTACGGGTGTTGAACCAGCCTTGTGTCCCGGGGATAAATCCTACTTGGTCATGGTGAACTTTCTGATCATGGTTTCTTCTCTCATAAATTGTGATTCTCTATATCTGTGTGTCTTTCCATTTATGGTGGTTATGGTTTGTTCCGTGTCTTCACTCTCTAACAGATGGAAGAATTTTGATTTTTCAGTTTGCTCAGCTTTTTACTTGTTAGGACAAAGTGATGACATTCAAGTTCCTTATATTTTGGTCCAGAAATCAGAAGTCCTATTTGCCATCTTTCAATCCCTTTGCCTAGCACGTTGCCTAGCTTACTATATGTTAAATGCATGCATGAATGAATAGCTTATACCTACTTCTCGTGATATGATTGATTAGAGTATGAACTGATTGTTAAAATATTATTTTGAGCAGGTCTGTTAAGATTGTTATTTCTACTGCCTTGCCCTTAGAACATATAAGAGCATCTTGCCGTCTATAACAAGATGTCCCAAACATACTTTTTGCATGCTGACTCAAGAATATACTAAAATTCAGTATATTATCTTGATTATTCAAGAATCCTACAAGATCAGCTGTGGTCTAATTCATCTTCTTGAAAAAAGAAAAAGAAGAAAAGATTTGAAAAGGACTTAAATAGGCATCTCTTGTTTAATTTTTAATGGATTTCAGCATTTTTGCTGGGATGGTGTGCCTGAGTCCATTTGAGCTGCTGTAACAAGATATCATAGGCTAGGTGGCTTATAAACAACAGAAATTTATTTCTCATAATTCTGTCTGGGAAGTCCAGGATCATGGTGCCAGCAGATTCATTGTCTGGTAAGAACCTACTTCCTCATAGATGTTTGTCTTGTCATTGTAACCTGATACAGTGAAAGAGGTGAGAGAGCTTTCTGGGATTTCTTTATAAGGGCATTAATCTCATTCATGAAGGTTCCACCCTTATGACCTAATCGCTTCCCAAAGGCTGACATATGAATTTGGGGGAGACACAAATATTCAGCTCATAGCATGGTGAAAGATTTTTTTAAAATTTATTTTTATTTATTTATGATAGAGAGAGAGAGAGAGAGAGAGAGGCAGAGACACAGGCAGAGGGAGAAGCAGGCTCCATGCACCGGGAGCCTGACGTGGGATTCGATCCCGGGTCTCCAGGATTGGGCCCTGGGCCAAAGGCAGGCGCCAAACCACTGCGCCACCCAGGGATCCCCAAAAGATTTTTAAAATCAGTATTTTATGTAAAAAAGTTATTCAGTCTTTATGTTAAAACATTTTGTCCGTAACAATTATCTTAGGGAAGAGGTGTCTTATTATCTTCTTTGCTCCTAATTTCGACCTTTACTTCACAGAATCTGTACTTTAAATTTTATTTTCAATGCATGAGAAATAGAGCAAGATTTTTACAACTTTTACTTTACTTTCAAGTAGTTGTTTTCTTAAAAGCTTTTGATTTTTTGCTGGAATTTTAATATCCAGATTACCTTCTCCCCAATAGAATATCTCTTCCTTTTTCCCTTTTCTTTTCCTCTCAAAATGCAGACTGGGATTCTAATTTGGAGCCAGGTCCTTCATGATAAACGTAGACTTATCAAAATGCCTTAGGTGGTAAATTGTGTCTAACACAGTACTGGATGGTCTTCTAGTTAAATAGGTATTTAATAGTACTTCAAGGTCTATTCTTTTGGGTGAGCTTCCCTGATTTCTTTATTTGTAGACTCTTCAAAATCCTGAGATGCCAGAAGCAATTTAAACAGTGTCAAGGGTAAAACAAACGAACAAACAAACAGTGCCAAGGGTTCAGATGATGTCTGTTTGATTTGTGAAACACATATGGCATCCTGTCGTGATAGAAATTGGTATTTAGTAGCTGAATCATTCAGTAATTAACCTTAGAGTTATGAGGAACATATTCTCAAGAACTTATGTTAAGAATTATAGTTCATTAATGGTAAATATATAAAAGGTACAGTAATTACCACTTTAGAGATCTAGATTTCATCTTACTTGGTATCTTGATTTCTGGAAACCACAGAAGATGAAAAATAAGTATAGTAGGTTTCCATCTGTTGCAATACTAAAATAGTGGCTCAAGCACTTTGAAAAGAATGTACTGAGACTGTTCTATTCATGGTACGGAGCAATTACAGCTAGCACCGAATTCAACATTGTGTAGCTGTCCACATAGTATTTTGATTTATCTTGATCCAAAATTCTCAGAAAGGAAGTTCACTGAAGTTACTAGAAATCACTGACTTGCAATTAGGATATACCTTAAAAGCTTACTTGCGGGAAGTATCCTGGCCTTATTCAATAGATCACTGAGAAGCCTGGAAAAACAAATCCCGGAAAAGAATTATTATGTGCCAATTATATAAACAAGAAAACTTTGTTAGATATGGACCAATAAGATTCCTTGCAGCTAGAAACATGTCAGACATGATGCAGTATCCTCAGTTCAATAATACAGAAGGATCAGAGAACAGCTACAAAACTGGAAAGCTAAACAAAAGATTTACAATTTGCCTCTCAATTAAGCCTTATATCAACATAAAAACTGAATTCTCTAGAACTTTCAGTATTTGCTTCTTGAAAGGGAACATGGTCATTTATCGTAGTTATTAGAACCTTGGCTAATGATATAGAGGTCTGGTCCTCAAGATGCTTTTGATAAAAAATTTTTAATACGGCTTTGTTATTTTTTATCTATTTTTTAAAGTTTTTATTTAAATTCCAGTTACTTAACATACAGTGTGATATTAGTTTCAGTTGCACATATAGTGATTCAAGACTTCCATACAACACCTGGTGCTCATCGCAAGTGTGCTCCTTAATCCCCATCACCTATTTCATCCATCCCCCACCCACCTCCCCTCTGGTAACCAGCAGTTGGTTCTCCGTAGTTGAGAGTCTGTTTCTTGGTTTGCCCCTCCCTCTTCTTTTTTTCCCCCTTTGCTTATTTGTTTTGTTTCTTAAATTCCACATATGAGTGAAATCATGTGGTATTTCCCTTTCTCTGACTGACTTAGTTCACTTAGCATAATACTCTAGCTCCAGGGGCACCTGAGTAGCTTAGTCAAGTAAGCATCTGACTCTTGATTTTGGTTCAGGTCATGATCTCAGGGTTGTGAGACTGACCCTGCATCAGGCTCCACACTATGGAGCCTGCTTAAGACTCTCTCTCTTCATCTTTCCCTCTGCTCCTTGCCTGCTCACGCTCTTTCTCTCTAAAAAACAAACAAACAAACAAATAAATAAATAA
This sequence comes from Canis aureus, assembly GCF_053574225.1. Classification (NCBI taxonomy): domain Eukaryota; kingdom Metazoa; phylum Chordata; class Mammalia; order Carnivora; family Canidae; genus Canis; species Canis aureus. The sequence continues at coordinate 4,532,997 of NC_135628.1, read as the reverse complement.
ATAGAATTAAATACTTGCTAGCTCCATCCGTGTTGATGAAAATAGCAAGATTCCATTCTTTTTTATGGCTAAGTAATATTTCTATATATATATATCACATTTTTATCCATCAGTTGTTGGACACTTAGGTTGTTTCCATAATTTGACTATTGTAGATAGTGCTGCTATAAACATCAGGGTGCATGTATCCCTTTGAGACAGTATATTTGTATTCTTTGGGCAAATACCTAGTAGTGCAATTGCTGGATCGTAGGGTAGCTCTATTTTTAACTTTTCGAGGAACCTCCAGACTGTTTCCACAGTGGCTGCACCAGTTTACATTCCCACCGATAGTGCATGAGGGTTCGTTTTCTCTGCATCCTTGCAAACACCTGTTGTTTCTTTTGTTGTTGCTTTCAGCCGTTCTGACAGGTATGAGGTGATACCTCTTTGTAGTTTTGATTTGTATTTCCCTGATGACTGATGATGCATCAGCATCTTTTCAAATGTCTGTTGACTACCTGGGTGTCTTCTTTGGAGAAATGTCTATTCTTCTGTCCATTTTTAAATTGGATTATTCACTTTTGAGTGTTGAGTTTTATAAGTTCTTTACAGATTTTTGATATTAACCCCTTATCAGATTTGTCATTTGCAAATACCTTCCCCCATTCTGTAGGTTGCCTTTTAGTTTTATCGATTGTTTCCTTCATTTTGATATAATCCCAAGAGTTTATTTTTGCTTTTGTTTCCCTTGCCTCAGGAGACATATCTGGAAAGAAGTTGCTATGGCTGATGTCAAAGAGTTGATTACCTGTGCTCTCTTCTAGGATTCTTATGGTTTCAGGTCTCACATTTAGGTCTTTAATCCATTTTGAATTTATTTTTGTGTCTGGTGTTAGAAAGTGGTCTAGTTTCATTCTTCTGCATGTGGCTGTCTGTTTTCTCAGCACGAATTGTTGAAGAGACAGGTTTTTTTTTTTTTTTTCCCAAGAGAATACTCTTTCCTACTTTGTCAAAGGTTTACTAACCACTAAGCTGTGGGTCCAATTCTGAGTTTTCTATTGTGTTCCATTGATCTACGTGTCTGTTTATGTGCCAGTACAATAATGTCTTGATCACTACAGCTTTGTAATATAACTTGAGATCTGGAATTGTGATTCCTCCAGCTTTGGTTTTCAAGGTTGCTTTTGCTATTTGGGGTCTTTTGTGGTTCCATAGAAATTTTAGGATTGTTTCTTCCAGCTCTGTGAAAAATAATCTTGGTATTTTGATAGGGATTGCATTAAAAGTGCAGATTGCTCTGGGTAGTAGACATTTTAGCAACATTTGTTTTTCCAATCCATGAGCATGGAATGTCTTTTGATTTCTTTGTGTCATCTTCTATTTCTTTCATCAGTGTTTTTTAGTTTTCAGAGTACAAGTCTTTCACCTCTTTGGTTAGGTTTTTTCCTAACCAAAATCTTACTATTTTTGGTACAGTTGTAAATGAGATTGTTTTCTGAATTTCTCTTTCTGTTGTTTCATTATTGGTATATAGAAATGCAACAAATTTCTGCACATGCTTTTGTACCCTGTGACTTTACTGAATTTATCAGTTTTAGCAGTTTTTTTGGTGGGATCACTTAGGTTTTCTATATAGAGTATTATGTCATCTGCAAATAGTGAAAGTTTTCCTGCTTCCTACCAATCTGGTTGCCTTTTATTTCTTTTTGTTGTCTGATTAAATTTGTGATATGACTTTAAAGTAAATCACTTCCTCTTGTTGAACTTTCCTTCCCCCATACCTCACCTACACAAGGCATATTCAGATTGCTTATAAAAGCTTTATTGTTGTGGTTGAAAAATCATGACATATGATGAATATGTTTGTACAGCATGGGCTGAGTCAGAAATGGAGGTGTGTGTATTACATTTCACAAGATTTTTAAATGAAACTTGATATGATATTTGACCAAAATTAACTAAATTCATTTGTTTGTTAGGTCAACTAAATAAGTTTGTTCATTCATCTTCCTTCTCTCCCACTCCCCCTCCCTTTCCCTCTTTTCCTTCCTTCCTTCTTTCTATCCATCCATCCATCCATCCAACCATCCATCCATCCATCCTTCCATCTATCTGATCTGTATGTCATTTTTCCATTCGTTCATTCTTCCATCTGCCTGACCCTCAGTCAATCCGAACAACCATTTATTGAGCACTTTATGTATACCCACCCCTGTGGCAGGTGGTGAGAATTCAGTGGAAAAGAATATAGACCACCCTGTTCTTCCTGAACTTAAATTCTTGGGTTAACACAGGAATAATCAAGAAAAAATAAATACAATATTTACTGCTTCTGATCAGTAGTATGAGGAATGTCAAAAACATGTTGTGTATAACTTTTGGTTTATCTGATTTTATCAGTTGTCTCAGAAACTAAGCATCTGTGAAAGCCTCATTACGGAGCTCTTATGAACAAAAGACATGGTGTCATTATTGCTTACCAACTTATCCCAAAGGCCTAGTTTATTACCAGATTCCGAATAAAGCATAAGTTATTATCTAAATAAGTTATTATCTAAAGCATTCTTTGTGGTCCATGAATTGGTTCTGGCTTATGAGCAGTTAGTGGTCTTTGATAAGTATAAGAATTGAGAGTAAGTATGTAGAAATTCGTTTTTATTATCTTTTCTTTTGAAGTACTGATTTGCAGTGGATCGGAAACTAAAAAAGCCGAAACAACAACAACAACAGCAAAACAGGGCAACACAAAACTATTCTTTGCCACAGGTGGTGTAAAAAGCATTGCTCTAAAAGACCAGTAGCTCAGCTCTCCTATAAAAAAAAGCTAAATATAAAAGAGAAACAGGAGTCACGTAAGGGGAAGGAAGTAAACATTTATTCAGTGCTACTAAGTGTTGGGCCATATTTCAGTGATCAGCTTATGGTTGCAGGAATGTCTGCCCACTCAGAGCATCTTCCTCCAGGTGCTCGGCAGCCCCCCTGGAGCACAGAGGTGGGACCCCCATGGGCTGCCTGAGCACCCGCTCTCCCCTTGTGACACATGGCATTGGCACTTCCATTCTGTGCTCTTTGGTAACAAGAATAGGTTTTGTTTTTTCTTTCTTTCCTTAATATCCGTTTTGCTTCTCCAGGTTCTCTTCCTGCCAGCCAGGGTAGATGTAAGAACTTGATTTGACAACTATCCAGGTGCTTATCCACTGAGTGGCAAGGCTTGGCCTGCTTCTCTGGGAACACAGAGCTCACTGAACTCTTTCTTGTTTATTGCCAGGCCTAAACTGGTGCCTAATTTATTATGGACGGTATCTGAATGTTACAACTGTTTCAGATTCATTAATTTTCAATCTCATCTTCGCATTAGGAACTAGATCAAGCTCTATAGAGCCCAGCTTTTGGCTTGAGGCCACCCTTAGAAATGGTACACATGAAGACATTGTATCTTTGTTGTCCTTGGTGCAAAATGGGATCTTTCATCTATATGCCATTAGTAAAGGTCAGTGATAAATGAAGGGTTAGAATTAAGAGTCCAGATCCCTCTGGCCAATTTCTATATTCTTTTTCCAGGATTGTTTTGCTTCAGATCACTATTGGTCAGAGTTGGGAGCATTACAGAAAGGTTTGAAAGAATAAGTTGAAATTCCCCCCTGGCGATAAAAAAACAAGACAGTTCCAGTGTTTTTTAGTGAAGTATAACGCCAGATTACATTTGTGGTATGGTGTCTGTATGTCACTGGAGTAATTCTGTCTCTCTTGTTTTCTAGGTGGGCCTCTTGGGAAGAACTGGATCAGGGAAAAGTACTTTGTTATCTGCTCTTTTGAGACTGGTGAACACTGAGGGAGAAATCCAAATAGATGGCGTGTCTTGGGACTCAATCCCTTTGCAAGAATGGAGGAGAGCCTTTGGGGTGATCCCACAGGTAAGGCAGAAAGACTTAGTAAAAAAAAATAATAATAAAAAGAAAGAAAAATTAATAACTATTTTTTTACATTATTTGACACTTAAATTCCAGAAAATCACATTTCCCTGTAAAATATATTTATTATTTATTGCTTTCTTTTTTCCTGCAATGCAGTATTTCCACAGGGAAAAAGAAAACTATCTATAAAAGTTTGGAACTCTCTCCATCCAGTGATTGAACTATTAATAGTTATGATCATCTCTCCCAGAAGACACAATCCACATGGGAGGATGGGACTTTCATTTTTAATCAGTGTTTTTTTTTCACCCCCCCCTTCAGTGGTCTGAGCTCCAAGTTAGCAATCCCAGCAGGTTGAGAAATGCTTTGCAAGATATAAATGATGCTGCTGAAATAAGAAACACTTGGAAGCATGAAGTAGTAGAATTGAAAATAGAAAGTATAATGACTGTTTTTTGTTCTTTGGATGAAACGAATCATGTCAGATTAATCTGTAGCCTCTTTTTTTTAATGTCGTCACTCTTCGATTTGGGTCACAAAGGGTCTCTACTTCACTGGCTTAGTAGCATTCTATCTGTGTCATTGTAGAAGAAGATTTCTTATATATGAGAGAAATAGCAGATCCAGTTTAAAATGATCTCAATGGAAACCAAGGAATGTCTTTACTGGAGCCAAATCTGAAAGGCACATGTAGCATTTCTACTGGCATTTGCTTTCTTCTCTGTGGGCGCATTCACGGCTTGCTTTAGCTACCACATTGCTCCCTTTGTACTAATGAGCTGAATCCATTTCCACCAGCACATTCTAACAATTCTCTACATTTAACGCAAAATTAAAATGCCAGGAGCATCTCCAGATTGACCATAAATCTAGCCTGAAAAAAAAAGCTTGTATTTCTTGATAGATTACCGTAGTGGAACATTTGCTTTTTTTTTCACCTAAACAGGCACTAAATATTGTAACTGCTAGATTGATGCTTTTAATTTTTTTTGTCTAGTCTAGACTTTGCCATATTGCCAGAAGCTTAATCCTGGTTGAACTTTTGAAAAACAGTTTTGTTTTTCAGAAAGAAAAAAAAAAAGATTGTCAGATGGTCTAAAGATAAAGAAACACTGAGAATACAAGTATCCCGAGGTGATAGCCTTAGGCAAGATAACAATGTTGACGAACACAGAATAGAATCTGGGTGTCTGGTTGTCCAAGAAGCGTTGCTGTTCATTTGACTCTAAGTCTCCCGGCCCCATTTTTAACTGCAAGTAGTGAAGCTTTTGGGTTTTTTTGTTAGTATTATTCACACCAATCTATGCATGATCACAAGTACAGCTTTAAAAAATAATTTCACTGGGAATCCTTGAGTTTATCTGCCTGTGATAGATTTTTTAGAAATTAGATGTTCTATTTAAGGAACCTAAATGCAAGACCCGGAGAAAAACCAAATGAACCAGTTATGGAAATTCTGTGTCTTGCCTTTTTGCTGAAGTAAATCTTCCAAACCTGCCTTTATTTCATTTTCCCTCTTCTGTGGCTTCAAACATCATAAAATTATACAAACTAAACAAGATGTACTTTGATATGTGCCTTCAAAAATGCGTGATCATGCTAATATAGATACATCTCATTATATGTTTTTATGACGCTGGTTTCTGGGACTGTCTCCTCGTATCACAGGGACATCTGTAGATAGGATATAAGGTTTTTTCTCCAGTGACATCTTAAGAACATTAAGTGAATGCCCGAGGAAGAGAGGGCAAACTCCTTGTGCCTTTTTAATATCCTAAGTAGGAGATGCTTTTATTTTCCTAATTTTCCTTGAGAAGTTCAAATTAAGTAATTTTTTCTTCTTTGCCTGGAGTTTGATCTAAAAAAAAAAAGAAGAAAGAAGAAAGAAAGAAAGAAAGAAAGAAAGAAAGAAAGAAAGAAAGAAAGAAAGAAAGAAAGAAAGAAGAAAGAAAGAAAGAAAGAAAGAAAGAAGGAAGAGAGGGTTAAAAATCCAAGAACTGTATTTTGTTTGCTTTTCCATCTCTCTTCCTTCCATCCTTCTGACCTTGCAAGGGCATCTCTGACATGGAAACATGAGATAGCTCTGGGTCAGTTAGTCCCTTGTTTTTAGACACACGAAACAGGAACAGACCAAACAGAACTTTGATCAAAACACTTTTTCTCTCCCTCATAGTGATCCTGAGGCATCAGTTGTGGCATCACAAGATGTCATTAGTTTAGGCAAGTTCTTGCTCCGCGTGTTTGTGTTTGTGTGTGTGCGCACACGTGTGCGTGCATGCATTCTCTCCTACAGCTGGAAAGCAATCTTGGAGAATGCACCAGCCTGGAGAAAAGGGTACGATGTACATTTCAAGGTGGAGCCTTCTTTAACTTGTCCCACTTTACCTGTGAGCTCGGTCTGGGGGCAGGGAGAGGAGGCAGGACAGCCTATAGTCAGACTCCCATTGCCTTAGGCAATTCGGACATTAAGACTAGACATTGTTTATTAGCCTTGAACTTTGTTAAGCACTTTATTATTGAAGGACAAAAAAGCAATTTTTTTTTTTAGGATTTTATTTATTCATGAAAGACACACAGAGAGGCAGAGACAGGCTCCCTGCAGGGGGCCCAATGTGGGATTCGATCCCAAGACCCTGGGATCATGACCTGAGCCAAAGTCAGGTGCTCAAGCAGTGAGCCACCCAGGTGCCCCCAGAAAAACAATTTTTAAGCATATTTGTAGAACTTCAATTATGACTTTGAAAGGCTGCAAGCTGTTTTAAGTAAATGATTAGGTCTATACTTGGAATGAGACCTTATGACCTGGAAATAACCCATGCCCGCATATGATTCCACCACAGGGTTGGAATGACTTTTGCTGTGAAGGGCATCAATAGGGCCAAGACACTGGTCTGTAGATTCAAGCAATGGTATTGGGAGTGCCTCAGTTCTCATTCAGTGTAATAATAATTAATGATTTCATAATTAGTTATGAAACTCCTATATGCTTAAAATTAGAGCATACTATCATTCTATATGCTTTAGATTCTATAGTTATGTAAAAGGCATTGAGGTCTCCATCCCACCTATGAGCTTCCAATGAGAAGTTCAAAACTGATGTCAGAGAGTAGAAGAAGAAACCAAAATTACCGTTTTGGTTACCAAGGATAGTTAATTATACCTAGTCATGAGTCGAGGCATGGGTCTGCTCAGGGGTCATTGTGGGTAATTACGAGGGTGAGTACAGCCGTCAGCCCTGCTGTAGCTGCTCTAGCAGGTCACTGTCACTGTATCCTCCCTCTTTTCTCCTCCCACCGCTATGAACAGATGAGTACGGGCCCTTTCACAGAGCAGGTGGGAATTAAGGTGGGTCATAATGGGCCATAGCATTTGTAGATTTTGGAAAGGTTGGGGGCAGGGTGTTGTGGAAAGCATATTCCAGGATCCCAGACAGAAAGGGATATTATGAACAAGTACAGAGAAGGGGATTAGAAAGAGTTGGGGCGCAAAGGACAGGGGAGGCCACATGTTAGGGAGTATTAGGGGAAAGGGGAAAAGACCTGGTAAGTACTGATACACCCCAGTGGGGAATGAGTTCACTCTTGCTGGGCCAGGAAGAGGATGGTGAAAGGGTACTGGAAGCGCCTGCTGTGTGTGGAGGACTTCCAGAAGGCTCTGGAGAGGCAGGAAGTAGGGCTGAGAAACTCTCCAGATGTCACGTGGTAAAGTCCAGGACAATAATGAAGACCACAGTGAGGGCAGGGTGCCAAACTCAAGGGAAAAGAGAAGGGATGCCTGCCTGGCTCACTGGGTAGATCCTGTGGCTCTTGACCTCAGGCTCCTGAGTTTGAGCCCCACATTGCAGGGGGGGGAGGGGAGGGCGGGGTGTAAAGTTTGCTTGGAAAAAAGAGAAAAAAAAGGGAGAAGAGCAGAATAACCAGTGTGGATATTAGTATGACACAACCACTATTTCTGAGCTGAAAATTTTAACAATTTTGTCTGATCTGAAAATCATTTTTAAAAATGCTCTCTCTCAATAAATAAATAAATAAATAAATATGCTCTCTCTCAACAAGTGTATACTGGAAAGTTGTAGTATAAAAGGTTGAGAAACATTAGATGACTTTCCAGGAAACAAATATCTGAATATCTTACGTGCACTCATTTACACATAAGTAAATTATATGTAACATGGTAAGATTATCCTCTATTCTAAATCTTAAACATTTTTGACTAATACTTTGTTTACCTTGCTCTCATTTAATGGATATTCTTCAGAGCCAAACAACACTTATTTTTTAGACATTCTATAATGCAACCTTAGAATCTTGATTTGTGGGAATTGGATAAATTTTTATTGTACACATTCAATTTATAATAAAATTTTGCAGACATTGTCAGAAGGTAGGATCAGAGCCACTGTGATGCTTCTAAGCAGTGGGGCCACATTTTAACATAACTGTGTGTGAACTTGTAAAACAAAACAGCATTATAAGCATAAGGAAAGGAGTCATTCCTCCCGCTTATTTAATTTATTCTATATTCAATCACCATGGAAGCCAGATTGCTTTTTTGTTTCGTTTGACACCCAAGGCTAACACACGCTGCCTGCTGCAGTGGTATGTGACCAGCTCTGAGCACCCCACAGAGGCTCGGCCACCTTCACTGAGTTTAGAAGTTGAGGAATCAGCTTCAGGAAAGAGATTAGTCAGCTGGTGAACAATGGTGCTCTCTTTATTCTTCCTGGAGTCCCAAGAATTGCTCTTTATGCCATACATCCATGACATTAAATAAATATCAAATATTTGCACATCCTCGTTTTCCTATTGGTGACCAGTTTCTTAGGGGATCATTGTGATTTTTAGTTTCAGGTGTATTTTTTGCTGTATAATCCATCTGACTGTGTCACCTTGGCCAAGCCACATAACTTCTTGGGGCCTTGGCTGTTTCATTTGTAAACCTGGGAGAAGGTGACCTGCAGGGACCTTTCAGCTTTAGAGATGCCTTTGTGGAAACTTCAGTTTAGAAAACAGAACCGAGACACCTGCTGGCATTTCTGAAAGGAAGAGATACTATTTATAAGACAGGAATGAAATGTTTAGTTAATTGTGTGAAATTTAATTCGAGCTGAACCAGTCCATTCAGTCAATTTTCTATAATTAAAATTAAAGCATTACTTTAATGCTAGAAATAAAGTATAAACAATAGGCCTACAGAGTTTCTGAGTGGGATCAAATCCACTACATCTGAGGCTACAGGATGTCTAATTTCCACGGCTTCCTTCCTTCACAATTTTGAATATGTTTCTATTTCAAATAAAATGAACATATAACATATTGCCATACACTTGACAAGTATTATATGTAAATTATTAAACTATAATGAGATAAAATGAGGCATACCATTTCCCAAAGATGATGTAAAAGGATCAAAGTTTTATTTTTTTAAGATCAAAGTTTTAATGGATAGTTAGTATTATTTCCTTAAAGACTGGCCATGGGAAGAATGTCCAGGCTGAAATTCTTAGAATGTATAAAAAACTGAAGTGAAATAAAGCCACGTGGCTGTGGTGGAAAAGGGGAAGGAATAGAGCAAGGTGCTAAATGAGCCAGAAGAGATACAAGGTGCTAAATCACGTAGGGTCTGCAGGCCATCTTCAGGATTTTACATTTTGCCTTGAGTGTTATGGAAAGCCAAAGGTTTTTAAAGATTGAGGACAATCCGACTTATATGTGTAGCAGTTGCGTTGGTTGCTAACTAAAAATAGACTGGAAGGGAGGCAAGAGTGAGAAGACGGATGTCAATTAAAGGTTCTTAACTGTTCCAGAGAGCCACATTGGCGTTTTGAACTATGTGGTGGTGGTAGGGATGGAGAAATAACTGGATTTGAGATACATCTGAGGGCAAAATCCACAGGACTGATGATTGATTCCATCTGGGAGGATCGAGGAGAAAGAAGACCTCTGGATTGAGGAAGTGAAGTTGCCATGCACTTATCAAAATGGGAAGGCCTATAGGTAGAGCAGGTTTGAGAGGAAAGGCGCCATTTCCCCATTTTACCATGAGAACACTGAGGCTCCGGAGCTTGGGCTCCTGTTTGCAGGTCGACCTCCTGGCCAGAGCTGCATGGTCACAGCATCTCAGTGAGCTCCATTACCTTTAATCCCTTCTGTGGCTGCTTTGTTGTTTTGATACCTTTGGCTTCCCCCCAGCGTCCTCCAGAATAATGACATTATTCTATTGGGTCAAATTAAAATTCCCTGTTGTTCCGTTCCAGGGGTTGGGTAAATGTCCTTGAAGGTTACAAAGACACTGTAGCCCATATAAAAACCCTTCCACTCAGGTGCTGCCTGGGGGTAGGAAGCCAACCGCTCCCTTCATGGTGTAGGAGCTGAGCCTGTAGCCAGGGTATGGCTAGCGATGCTCGCGCCAAGACTGTGACTCTGAGCACTGATCGGCCCCTTTCTAGGCCTACTGAGCTGCTTCTACACAACCTTACTCATTCCTGAGCTCCAGATCAGAGGTGAAAACTAGCTTGCGCAGGACTGGAGACGTAGTGCACGTACTTGGAACAGACACCCCTGGGCTTGAATTCCAGCTCTGCTATCCGCCAGCTGAGTGCTGTTAGAAAAGTCACTTAACCTCTCACAGGATCAGCTGTGAGATCCTTGTATCCCATAATAGGATTTATTCCATTAGGCTGATTGGAAGTTGAAAAGAGATAATGCGTGTAAAGGGCCGTACCTGGACTATGGTAAACGTGCCATAAAGTGAAGCTCTGTGTTCCAGATCTTGATGCCCAGTGGAGACAACGTCTCCAAAGCATGTAATGTATTGTCTGGTATTTCATAAACCCTCACAGTTGTTATTTTCTGTCTTTCTCTATAATGCAAGAAACCTTTTATACAAAGAACCACAATATTAAAGGAAAAAAAATGTAAAAGACAGCAAATAGCAAAATTGCTTTGGTAAGCCTTTGAACTTTAGGTACTAGATAAGCCCAATTGCTAAATAATGAATTGATTCAGGTTTTCAGAGCCGCTTCTTATTTGATTCTTAGTTTATCAGAATTCCCCGATAATTCTCTTTGTCTGCTCTCTTTAGCTTCTTTGGACATTACTTTCATTTCCTGGGAAGCTTGGAGGAAGATGCACAAATATATCCATTATCTTAGGAGTCATATATTCATCCCTTATATCCGCCTCCGTAAAGCAATATAAGTTCCCCCTAAGGAAGATGGTTTTTTTCTTTTTAAGAGTGTGAGAGGGAGCACAGGAGCACAAGAAAGTGGGGGAAGCAGGGAGGGGCAGAGAGAGAGAATCCCAAGCAGGCTCCATGCCCAGCACAGAGCTGAGGTGGGGCTCGATCCTCACGACCCTGAGATCATGACCTGAGCAGAAATCAAGAGTCGGACACTTAACCCACTGAGCCACCCAGGCGCCCCTAGGAAGATGATGTTGATGCAGGTTAAGAAATACCAGTATAAGTCTTCCTGTTGCCCTCTCTAGAGTGTTCCTGAGATTTTTGGTGCAACTTTATTATTTAAGCCGTAAGACACTCCCTAGGGATTGAGGTCTTTAATGTGACCCTTTTTGGATCTTGCCGCCACAGTGAGGATACCCTGGTTCTGCCCAAGAGCCACAGAGACGGTTAATCTGGGGCCCTCCTGTCTTGTGCAGTTCCTTACGGATCAGATGGATGTTGAGCTTTCTCTCTGGCTAAGGCAATTTGTGGAAACTAAGAACTTCAAAAAATGTAGTGCTTAATTCTCTTCGGTGGATATAATCAAAGGCAAAAGAAAAAAGGCAAAGAAAATATTATCCTGAATGTTAACATCAAAAGTACTTTGCAGTTCGCTCATATGTACAAGGAGAGGACGCAAAATTAGTATTATTGTGTCATCAGCACTTCGCAGTGAGAGTGGTTTTCTTTTAAAAAATATTTATAGCCACACGAGCAGACCTCAGTAACCGCGATATGGCAAGGAGGGTGTCTCAGGGTGACAGCTGTGCAGTGCTCCTTGCAGGGCATCACCTGGTCATCCCATCATCTCAGTGGGATCCACCTCCTCTGTTACGTGCACTCACCTAAACAAATACTTGATTTCCATTTTTTTTTCACTGATTTCTAAGTTGTGGCTTTCTCCTGGTTGTACAAGTAGAGATGTGCCTTGGTTTATAGACCAGATGAACATGTATGTTTAAATAAAGAGTCCGTAAATTCAAACAATTGCAAAATCCTCTAGGAAGCTAGATTTATCAAAGGAATCCAAGGAAAATATATGAATAAAATAGGAATTTGTTCTAACAAGTAAATTATAACTCATAAGCATACACTGTTTAACTGTTTGATTTTATGCTGTATTTACTCTAAGTAAGGAAAAGTGCTAGGAATAAAACAAAATTTTAATTTCCCACAACTTACAATGATCTTAGTGTCCTTCTCCTAAGGATATTGGGACTAGATAAGTGTTCACAGGGGGCTTCCAATGTAGCTGGGATGTTTTATTTCTTTAAAGAAGACACAAAACAACTATGGTAAATTTTTAAAATTTAAGAAAACCAGGGGTTCCTGGGTGGCACAGTGGGTTAAGCATCCAACTTTTCATTTCGGCTTACGTCATGATCCCAGGGTCTTAAGATCGAGCCCCACGTTGGGCTCTGCAGTCTCCTGAAGACTCTTGCTCTCCCTCTGTCCCTCCCCCTTGCCCCCTGTGCATGTTCTCTTTCTCTTTCTCTCTTGCAAGTAAAAAAAAATAAATAAATCTAAAAAATAAAATAAAATTTAAGAAAACTAGATGGTAAGTACATGGCTATTTGTTGTTGTTTTAAAGTATTTTTTTCTGCTTCAAGTATTTTGTAATACAATAATGGAAACATACGAAGGTGTTTAGGTTATTCATACTTTCCTCTTTTTCTTTATTGCTATAGAAAGTATTTATATTCTCTGGAACATTTAGAAAAAACTTGGATCCCTATGGACAGTGGAATGATCAAGAAATATGGAAAGTTGCGGATGAGGTAAGGTTGCCAACTGAAGTAATTTTGAAAAAGATAGCTCAACCACACACACACAAGTGGTTGTCATAACCGAGATCACTTACACACTTACCTTTGTGCACATATGTGTGTGTACAACCTTGAAGTGGAGAATACTAACACACTTGGAGCCCCCACTACTTTGGACTAGACCTACCCTTTCTGTGTGTTGAGTCTTCAGCTCTTAGACCCCAGAGGCAGCACTGCGTCAGCCTTCTTCCTCAGTGTCCGTCAGGGGCAGACCCAGGAACTTTACAGGGCTCCAGGATTGTTTGTGATTCCAAGGACCATCTCTCCGCACCTTCTCGCCCACCCTCTCTGTCTGGGTCCTGAAGCATTCTCAGCCCTAGGAGAAGCTTTGGCATAACATGGAACACTTCTCTAGGAAGCATGGGTTTAGCTCAGAGAAATGACGATCCCTTTAGAGCATCTGCAAAAGGCCGCAGTTGTCTCTGGAAGTCACCAGAAGTCAGCTGCTTTCAGGGGATGTGGCTGTGAGCCTTTCTAGGCAGAGAGTCCCATGGCATGCTCCCTTCCTTGAGGTCGGTAGGACCATATAGGAAATATGTGGATTAAAATGGAATCAAAATTACCGAATAATACCTTGTATTTAGCCATTAGGGTTGTTCATTATAGTTGAAGGCATCAAGTGGAAGAATTTAGAGTGCTGGGAGCAAAATTCTTGATTTCCTTAACAGAATACCCCAGCTGTAAGGTGATCGTTCTTGGACATGGAGGCATTATATGGAAGAAAAGGAGAACATAAACTGTTCTATTTCATTACATTTGAGGCTTACATCCAAAGCCCTAGTTAGGGGCAGACTATAATTATGGGACCTAAGAACATTGAGATTCAAAGGTCTTCTTAGAGAACAACTTTATTCCACTATTTCCCATAGTTTGGCCCAATTCTGTTTTTCCCGAACGTTCTTCCCACCCTGTGGACTGGATCTTGCCAGGAGCTTTGACATGCTTGTGAGGGTGAAACACTTACCCCCTGAGTGCCCAACCTTAATATGCCCCTCATAAAATACACTTAGATTAGCTATTTTTATTATCAAAGTTTCCTTATTACCCAACAAACAGAAGTTTTAAAGAAAACATTAACTAAATTGCAAGTGGCACATTTGGAGATCTTTGATGTGACTTCAGAGAATGAGCTATAGGAACACGGTGTGGTGGGGCAGGACCTGGGGAGGAAGACATTAGACTTTATAAAATCAGCAACTGTTGCCAAGTCACAATCAAATTTACAGGAAGTCAAGATCATAAAAACCTAAAATTTTAGAAGACACGGTTAAAATTTTAAACACCAGTACAGTGCATACATATTACCTGTCTAGATATGCATTTGATAAACTCATATTTGGCTCTTTTTTTTTTTTTTACCTACTTTAAGAAATGCTTTGTCATTCATAAACCAAGATGATGATGCTGTCCTTACGTTCACATCATGTGCTTTGAGTAGTGATGATAACTTTCTGTTGAGGAGGCCCAAAGGTAGCACACACATAAGCAACAGTCCAGAGGAGCAGAGAGGCAGAAAATCATTGGTTTAAAGAGTTACAAGTCCTGGGCTTTTGTCCACGTGGTTGGTCATACAATTTATCCAAACAGGAACATTTTGGGGTGTGTCAGTTTCTAAACTGGACAGGATACTGGGACCAAGGGCATAAACCGGTACTGTCCAGGGCAAACCGGGACGTATGGCATCTCATCCAGTCCTCTCTGTGACCTCGGTATGACTTGTGTCAATAGAGAGACATGAGCTGAGTAACAGCAGATTAGCCAAACACCTGACTCTTATCTCAACAGCGCCTCCTTCATAATTCCGCCTTCCCCCAAGTGAAAATCAGAAGTACGCACGATGACGCCACCAGGCCAAGAAACACTTCATTCCTACCTCGCAATTGTCCCCACACTCCAGCACAAAACTTTGTTCTTGTTGATGTGGACTAGGTTTCGTGAGGCCATGAGGATCGTGCCTCGTTACTGGTTCTAAGGCTTAGAAGCCGAGCGAGCGTAAATAGCCCACGTTCATCTCCGCACACTGAGCCTCATCATTCTATGGGTGAAGTTAAAGCACGTGTGCATCCCAAAGTAGGGAAAGAGGGTGTCTATCTAAGATCTTGGACTGAGATGGTCTCATTTTCCCATCCCCAGATGACTCCAAGCCGGATAGCTTTTCCCCGGGAGCACTGACTCTATCAGTTGTGTAGACCAAGAGAATTTCAAGAGACTGGAAAAAAAAATAATAGACCCCTAACATTGTGGCTCAATAGATTGCTAAGGTTGTTGTGACTTTTGAGGCATACACGTTACGGACAAGCCCAGGGCCTGGCAAATAATAGGTATTAAGTGACTCTTCACTAGTATGATCCTGTTTCCATCTGATCTTCACCTGGCCATCTTTCAAATGTTGATGTTTCACAGAATCCTTTATAATAGTCTTATTTTACTTATTCTTCCTGGGAAATTTACCTCTCAGCTCGAACTAATGCCACTATGCTGAGACTCCCAAATCTGCCAGTCGGCTCCCTGCCTGACACCTCTGCGCGGACGAGCCCCTTGTCTCCATAGTGACTTTTTCTGCCCCAGTGTGCACAGCTGTCCTGTGTTCCTAATTCAGCAAATGGCACCAGCACCTTCTAGGTGCCCAAAGCCAAGACCTGGGACTTAACTCTTGATTCCCGACTTCTTCACCTCTCCCCACCTATCAAGTCCTATTAATGCCACTTCCTGCAAATATCTAGAATGTTCCCATTCCCATCTGACACCACTCTTAACTCTCATGGGGGAATTTGAAACAGACTCCTTACTGATTTCCCTCCCATTGGCTTCCTACAGTTCATTCTGCTCTTTGTGGCTCTGGTGATCTTTCTTAACCCTGTATCTGATCACTTGTTTCTCCCCTTCTGCTTCTTTGTCATCCTTTAGACAAAGTCCACCCTGGTTAAGGTGGTTTCCAAGGTCCTTCATGATTTGATCTTTGCTTGCTTTTCTAAACTCATGCCCCAGTCTCCCCTTGCTTACCACGGTCCAGCCTCTAAAGCAGCTTCTAAAGCATGTGCTCTCTGATGTCCAGAGGTTTTTTTTTTTATCATGCTGTTCTCTGTACCTGGGAAATCCCACCAGCCCCTGCTCATTATTCAGGTCTTTTCTTCCCATATCACTTCTAGCAACCTTCCCTGAGGCTCCAATCCTGAGGGAGGAACCCCTCCTAGGTGTGTCCTATACCCTCAGCCCTTTCATAGCATTCTTCTCCCTGGATAGACTCACCTCTGACCTTGTTCACGTTCCCCACCAGACTGTAAATCCCTTGAGGGCAGGGGGGATGTCTCATTCACTGCAGTATTTCCAGGGTTTACGGTAGTGTCGGGATGTGGATGGTGGTCAGTAAATATTGGTTGATCAAATGAACAAATAAATGGCTTCATTGGGTTTTTTAAATGAAGGATTAGATTCATTTGTTTAGATGAATAAACAGATGATTTGCCTGTGATCCATCTCGAAGATAACCTTGTGATTGGTACACAACAGGTGTTGCCATTAGCAACGAGCACGCTGAGCCTTGAGAAGTCTGAGGGTCTTGGTGGATGCTGCACGGCCGCATCCTTAGACTTCGGGTTCACTGGCTCTTACCTCCATGAGCTTTCTTAGTTGTCTGTGGCTGAAGCAGCCTATCTGTTGGTTTTAGAACAAAGGCTTTTTGGTAACTGTTTGCTTTTTAGATAACTTATAAAATAGTTCCCTTCCTAACACATTGATAGCTAGATATTTTAAAGAGCAAGCTACATAGGAGACAGTGGCCTTTTAAGTGGAAAATCTGCCCTGGAAAACCTGCAGAGTAGCAGAAGCAGTGCTTAAAGGAGTTGAGAGTGTCTATTTTTATAACTACCTGCTAATGGACTATTCAGTCCAACCGCAATTCACTTTTCTGGTTTTTTCCCCCCATGTTTTCTTCTCACAAGAGCAAACTCTTGCCCCATAATAACATTCCAGAGTGTGGCAATAGCAAGAGTCAACATTTTGAAGAAAATATCTGGTCCTTTACAGACCATAATACATTTTGTTTAACCTGATATGTCACAAGACAAAATTTTTTCCTTGTAAATACATTTTTCAGCTCAACCGCATAAAGCTGGCAAAGTCTTCTGCTGTAAAGTTGTTTATATCCACAAACTGGTGATGATACTTTTATGTGTTTTTCATGCTAAGTTGGAATAAAAATGATAAGTGTTTGGATTCTAGTAGATTTTAATTTACCTTAATTTGGACAGAGGTAAGCTAAAATTTATATTTATTTTAAACTACTGAAAAATAATTTGTGATATATGTAACTAACATTATATCAGGAATATATATATATATATATACACACATATATATATAAATGTGTATATGTTAATATATAAAGAATTCTGCTATTAAGCTACTAAATTAGATTATCTCTGTGGCAATTACCTTTTCAATCTGTTTTTTTTTTTTTCTTTTCTCACAGCCCTATGAACAGTAATTTCTGACTTATTATTTTTCTCCCCACCTGGACCATGAGTTTCTTCAAGACAGGGCCTAGTGTTATTCATCTTTGAATCCCCAAGTCTGCCATAGTACCTAGAATTTAATAAACCCTCATTAAGAATCTATTAAAGACTGTGTGACTGAGCACTGAGCAGTCATTTACATTCAAATAATCATTAGGTTAATTTAAGCCGTTCTTACCGGCATATAAAGTTCGTTACACATAGAGTTATGGTAATAACTTTGTAACTTTCCAAAAACATTCATTAGTCTGTCTGGCCTCCCACTGTCTCTCCAAAACCTATCACAACATCTGGCAGAAAATAGGCAATTGATCAATTTGTCAAATATTTACTTACTTCAAAACTTAAAGCTTTGCTAACTCATGTTGATCTTTCTCTAGTGAATGTGATTTTTTTTTTTTTACTAGATAGTGAGTAAAACAGTAAGATAGGAATGTTGCAAAATAGACCCTAGGTTGTTCTCACTGTCATTTATTTCTTATAATTTTGTTCTCCAAATATGGACAGTGATAAATATTTAGGTACTTAATTATTTTCTTAAGAAATAGTTTTCATCTGGGAAAAAACACACAAAAAATATAATATAGTATGGTGGCTAGGGAAATAATCATGTGATCGGTGTGGATCTAGAGGGAGAACACTGTATGTGCCATTACATTTTACCAATATCTCAACCTCGTTATTAGAGGTGTGATATAAATTAATAGTGTTGCAGTACTTCCTCCTAATGTCCTCCGCAAGGCAACTTGTGAAGGCAAAAATCTTACAAATCTTGTCATACCAGGGTAGTGTCTCAGTGACCAGGCCCATGTCCTTGGGATTTCCCAAGTTCTACTAGTAGTTAGGATGGATTAGGTGCTTACCATGCACCTCTCTGTGTGGCAACATCTTTCCAGAAATTAACTCACTTAATCCCCAAGTATAGTCCTTTGAAGTCCATACTATTATTTTCCCCATTTTTTTCAAGTGAGGTAAGTGAGACTTACAGTGACACATCTGATATCGTGAGCCCAGGAGAGGAGAAGTGCAGAGGTGAAGCCCCTTTTGTTTGACTTCAGAACTCCAACCTTTAATCAGCACTTTTACTTTTAATTAAAGTATAATTGACATTTGGCTGTATTAGTTTCAAGTGTGCAACGTAATGATTGGATAACTGTATACAATGTGAAATGATCACCGCAATAAGCTTTGTTAACATCCATCTAATCTGTACTTTTCCTGATGGTTAATTTGACTTAAATTTTTTTTAAAGTCCTTATTGGTGTTAAAGAACTTCTAATTTTATACTTCTATGTTTAAGGCATTTTATAGAGTCTTAAAGATGAGAAAAACACCCAGATAGGAAAGATGCTTGTCTTAGATTGCGCTCTATATCGGCAGGACAGAGTCAGCACTTGTTAACTTCTCATTTGTCACTCTTAAGTTTGGTTTATTTTTGAATTCTTCAAAACCATGTTTGGGTTTTTTCTGGCCAGCATTCTAGGGTCTCAGTACTTATTTGTTGAACAAATGGACGAATGTGTCAAAGCTGACGGCGCACCCAATATTGGCACTCGGGTGTGTGTTTTTACCCTCAAAAATCAGTCTAACAGGGGAAACTTCCACAAATACTACCATGGCTAAATTTCCACAAATACTACCATGGCTAGCTGCCTAACTGCCCTAAAGGATAACCAGGGACATTCAGAAGGGTGCGTCAAGGTGTATAGGGAACTACAAGCTGTTTGGTGCTGCTGGAAGCAAGGGTGGCAGGGATGCCATCCTGGATGCCTTTTATGTCATGTGAGAAGGCTCAGTTTTATTCTGTAAGGAAGAAGTTTCAAAGAGAGAAATGAGATGGTCAAACCTGTAATTTGAGAAGCGTCCCTGGGGTGTTTGTATGGTCACGTGACAGACTGATCACTTGGGATTTGCAGTGGGAAGCTTAAGGAATAATGATGGCCACCACAATGGGGTGAGCAAGGAGGAGGATTTAAGAAGTATTTGGAATATGGCCAGGGTTAGAGATAAAGATTCAAAAAATCCTTCACTTATCCGTGGTAGTTGACACCCTAAGAACAAAGGAGCTCTCAGAAGGAGAGTTCGAAGAGTTAGGGGTGAGGAAGACATATTCAAGGGACAGGAAGAGGAAGAGCTGCCCACACGTGATAATAAGTGGCCATAGAGTTTGTGGCTTCTCATAAGCCAAGGAATAGGTGTTCAAAGAAGGAAAAAAAATGTTCTGTGTTGTGAGACAGTGGAGACAAGAAACGCATGCTAATTTTTTTGAGATTTGTGCAAAGGAGGTGGATATGGAATATGAGCTAAAGGAGAACTCGGAGGTAAGTGATAGGAGAGACCGTAGCAGATTCACAGGCTGAAGCCAAGGAAAAGCAAAAGGATGAAGAAGCAAAGAAAGAACACAGGTCTTCTGGCTCCTACCTGGTATCTTTATTCACATCTCAGAACCTTGGATCTGAAAGTAGTTTTACATTTGAGTCTTCCAGGGCACATCAGACTAGTCCCCCTCGTCCAATTAATATGTTTACATTCCCTACCATCTCAGAGACTCTTTTCAAAATTAATGGATTCTCACAAAGCGAGATTGCTTTAATAAGAAGCCAGTCAAGGAAAAAGAGCATCATTGGCAATCAGTATTTGCTGATCAAATATGGTGATATGGGCCATCTGTGAATTCATCACTGAACCCAGGAGTGTTTCCTAAAGCCATTATCCATCCCATTCTGCCTGTATTACAATGAGTATTATATCCTCCTTCCCAGGACTAAATCCCAGACTTCCCAAGAGTAGGGACAATCATCCATCTAGCTCTTTGGCTCTCAAACACTCAGCAACGTTTGGCAAACAAGAAACGTTAACACACGCTCATCCAAAAAAGCGATAAGAGCCGAGACTGCAATCACTGGTGTCTTATTTTGGAAGAGTTTGTTTCTATATCTTGTTCACATCCTCACCTGATTATTTTCCATCTAACTTAAAAACGTAAGCCATTGGCCCTAACACAACTCTCATATTCCACCTCAATATCTAAGCACCTTTAAATCTTCTAGTTGTACACCACCATTCTTTTTTTTTTTTGTGGCATCAATTTCTTATCATCAGTTTTTATGAAGTGAAGAAGCTCCCCAATTGATTCTTTCCTGTTACTGTCCATGCTGTTAGGACAGAGAAGGGAATGGAAAGTAGAATAAAAGAAGCTGTTGAGATATGGCAAAGACCTGCATTTTATACATATTGTCTTTTCCAGCATGTGTTCAATCGTGTTGCAATTATCTATGTATATCTTTATAGATCCTGAGCCTTGCAGGGGCCATGTGCCATTTATCATTTTTTCAATCCCCACGCGGAGCCCTTGGCGCAGAATAAGCACTCGTCGAAAATGTCCTGAATTAAGTACAGAGCTGAACCACGTCGTGGGCTCATCCTTTAGAGCTGCCAGGAGCCTATGTAGACTCTTGTTCAATCAAACCCAGATAGCGGGAGTGGTGGGTTGTTGATGTGAAATCTGGACTTTCAGGCTTTTAGATTGTCACTTCTCGAGTGTCTTTCACCTTGTGGGATCTACACTACCCTTCCAAGCACGGTGATTTCCCTCCTTCTTTTCTGCAGGTTGGACTCAGATCTGTGATAGAGCAGTTTCCTGGGAAGCTCGATTTCGTCCTGGTGGATGGGGGTTACGTCCTAAGCCATGGCCACAAGCAGTTGATGTGCTTGGCCAGATCTGTCCTCAGGAAGGCGAAAATCCTGCTGCTCGATGAACCCAGTGCTCATTTGGATCCGATGTGAGTTTCAGAGTTCCTGCTCTTTATTGACACAACGGGAGCGAATCTGTGACGCCTCCTTCATGTTGACAGCGATTCCCAGTAGGCTGCCATGTCCGCAAGTGGAGGCCTCCCCAGCCCCCAGATGTGAAACGATTGCCCAGTGGAAAAGTCACTGTTTGACGTGAGCACGAGTGCTTATTTCCTGGGATAAGAGTCCCACGTTCTCTTCTGAGTGTGATTTTGGAATTTTGTAGAGACTCTCCCCCTTGCCAACACATGATGAAATATTTAGTTACCTAGGCATAATCTGATTCTTATGACTTTTCTTTCTATGCCATTTATATGGTAAGAAATTTTTTTAGGGGCGCCTGGATGGCTCGATCGACTGTCTCCCCTCGGCTCATGTCATGATCTCAGGATCCTGGGATCGAGCCCTGTGTCGGGCGCCCTACTTGGCGGTGGGAGTGGGGGTGGGGGAT
Organism: Canis aureus; assembly: GCF_053574225.1. Taxonomy (NCBI): domain Eukaryota; kingdom Metazoa; phylum Chordata; class Mammalia; order Carnivora; family Canidae; genus Canis; species Canis aureus. The sequence goes on along the minus strand of NC_135628.1, from coordinate 4,511,297 downwards.
CTGTGTCTCCCTCTCCCTCTGCCTCCTCCCCCCTGCTTATACTCATGCTCTGCCTCTCTGAAGAAATCTTCATAGCACAAGAGAAACACTCATGATTCCACATGATAATGAAATGTACTCACTTGCAAAACTTCCTTCAAAACATCTGTCCTATTCGTTCATGGAAACCTAGAATCTGCCCCGTGGTGGGAGAGCTGATGATGGCGGACTCTGCATCAGCACTGGGTTAACAAAAGTATTTGAAGAAAGATAAGTCATTTAAAGAACTAAACTGACAGGACAGGAGGTGTGTCATCAAGGGTAAAGGCAGATTATTGACACTCTGTGATGTTACATGTGCCAGTTTTTTCCTTTTCTAGAACATACCAAATCATTCGAAGAACCCTAAAGCAAGCGTTTGCAGATTGCACAGTGATCCTCTCTGAACACAGGATAGAAGCAATGTTGGAATGTCAACGATTCTTGGTGAGCTTATAATTTGCTTAAGATCTTACTTCTCCTTTAATTCTCGTTAACAATAGCTGAGATGGGGGTTCCTGCAAATCACAACACAACAGTGTACAAGTGCTTCCTTCATATAGGCGCCCCGCAGCCGTCCAGCTCTACTCAGGGTAGCCGCGCTCCTTTGGGCTCCGAGGTGAGGCGGGGATCCAGGAAATCTAACGTAGCAGCCAGCTATTGAGTTACATTAATCAACAGACACATCTGTACATTTGAACCCTTTATTTGGGGATCAAGTCATAAGAGAGTCTAAGTCCCGATGCTTTTAACAGCTAAGTCTCCTTGGATGGGCTCCAGGGCAGGCCTGGATCGCCGTGCAATCGACGTGTGGTTTTAATGGTGGTTGAAAGACTCACTTCATTCTTCTGCTCATTAGAGCTTAGAGCTCGGGTGAGCGCCTCTCCCGTCCACCTCCTCATTGTGCTTGCAAAGCTGTCACAGAGCCTTTCGAGCCATGTTTACAAATTCCCTGGGGTTTAGTCACAAGGAAGTTCCGAGGAGGACATGTCACGTCATTCCTGTTAAGGCCTTCAAGGCTCCTGGAGGGACACGCTTTTCTTACTGAGGACTTGTTGTTACCTAGAAGCTTTACGTGACAAATGGGGTGGGGGTGGGGGGTGGCCCGCAATCTCTTGCCCTGCCGGGGCCAGGCCTTGGGGCTCCCGAGGGGCCCTCTGGTCCTCCCAGGAGGCGTCACCCGGGCACCTCCCGACCGCCACCTCGCTTGGAACGGTTGGGAGCTGTGAACAGGCTCGACTTTGTGTCACGCTCGGTGTTCACACCGGGTTTGAGGCAGTGGGTGAGGCCCTGCTGACCTGCCAGGCCCAGGGGTTCCTTTAAGGCTCTCAGAGGAGCCACAGGGCTCACGCCTCTACCATTAAGAAAGGAATTCCCGTCTTCCAGAGGCCAAGTAGAAAGTTAGAGCCCAGGACCCCTGGGTGGCCCAGTGGTTTGAAGCCCGGCTTGGGCCCGGGTATGATCCTGGGGGCCCGGGATTGAGTCCCACGTCGGGGTCCCCATAGGGAGCCTGCTTCTCCCTCTGCCTGGGTCTCTGCCTCTCTCTGTGTGTCTCTCATGAATAAATAAGTAAATCTTAAAAAATAGAAAAAGAAGGCTAGAGCCCCTTTCACACACAGAGGAGCCCCAGGAGGCCAGAGGCCCCGGGGACCGGGCTGAGGGCACCCTGGGCCCTGGGACGCGCTAACGGCTGCCCCCCCTAGGTCATCGAGGACAGCAGGCTGCGGCAGTTCGAGTCCATCCAGAGGCTGCTGAGCGAGAGGAGCGCCTTCCGGCAGGCCATCGGGCCCCCCGAGCGGCCCGGCCTCCTCCCGCACCGGCTCTCCAGCCGGCAGAGGTCCCCTTCCAGGATCGCGGCCCTGAAGGAGGAGACGGAAGACGAGGTGCAGGACACAAGGCTTTAGGGCGCCCCAGATCTTTGCGGGGGGCTTCGCTCATCAAGGTGGAGGAGGATGTGGGTTCGACTTCGGAAACCAAGGACGAGTCATGTGTATTTTTAAAAGGAAAAAAAAAATCTTGATAAGGGGAATTAAGGACACTCGGCTGGATCTGGATAAGTGACTTCTGGGCAGTGGTCAAATTGTGTGACAGGGACTTCAGACCCTTGAAGATTTGCCGTGTGGGCGCACGAGGCCGAGCTCCCAGGAAAGCCTTTCCTCTGGGAAGTGATGGGAGGGCTGCTGTGGGGGTCAGTCCGCTGAGCTGCTGGGCCTGCTGCTTGGGGACACACGCGCCCTGTGGCCCAGAGGGGGACGCGGCCCACTACCGGGAGCCTCGATTAAAGGAAGGCCCCTGGGAGCCTGGCTGGTGCGGAGACCTTCCTGCCCCTTTCCCCTGCCCTCCCCGACATGGCCCACAACATGACTCCATCCCCTGGGAGGCATCCCGGCTGTTCCACTGCGGGGCACGTGCTAGAGGCCCCGAGTCAGCTGGCCTGAGGCCACGTGCAACACGGGGTACCGGTCAGGAGTCCGAGGGAACCCCCTGTTTGTACCACTCACCGCTCCACCCAAAGCAAGCAATCCAGCCCATGAGAATGCGCCCCTTCCCGGGGAAGAGGGAGCTGGCACCCAGGTAGGGGGCAGGGTGACTCCCTTGGTGAAGAGGTTGACCTGACGTTCCCCAGCCTCCAGAAAGTAACAGGCTCTTAAGAGCTTGGGACAGAAAGACGTGGAGACAAACATGCTTTAGTGGGAAGTGGCACAGGAGACCCTCCTCCCCCGGGAGCTCTGGGAGGAGGGCATGGAAGCAGGCGGGTGGAAATACGGAGCTCCGAGGACGCAGGTGCATGTAGGGTTATGTCGTGCAGTTTCCGCCCAGCTCCAGGCCTGTCCTACTGTGGAGCCTGGCTGGGAGGGATTACGGGACGCCCGGGGGACCGTCGGTTCACTTTATATGCTTCTGTTTTTATAGTTTTTGTGATACAAATAAAATTTTCTCTAGGAAATATTTATTTTAATACTACTTCGAACTCACAAATGGCTGTATTTTAAGATGATTGTATTAGGAATTATATTTGTATTGAAACAATTTTATATTTGAAATGTTGGCTTTTTATGGCACTAGCTACTTTTATGATGTGTTAAAAATGAAGGGAAAAAATGGGGGTGGGGGGTGGGGGGGAGGATATCGACCAGGGGTTACAAATTACCTTGATGGCATAGAGAGAAGCCTTAGGGTTCACAAAGATTTGCTCCTTTGATTCCCTGCCAGCACACAGGTTCCCTCTTAGCAAATGGTACCACGAAATCCGACTGCTTCTCTCAAGGACACATGCCTTCCCAACTCCAGACTAAACTATTAAGATTGCATTCTATTTATTACTGTAAGAAAATATCATGTGCCAATAAAATCCATATATTTGTGTGAAACTTAGCTGTTTTCAGACGTGTTCATTAATCATGCCTCATTCATCTCTTCAGTCTCTAAGGATCATGGAACCCAAAACACGAACCATTTCTTTAAATAAAGCTTCTTGAGAATCCCACATGAGTTGAAATGCTCCTAAAAAAAAAAAAAAATGATTTCTTCTTAAAAAATTTTGGTAAAATATACATAACCTACAATGTACCATTTGTGAGTGTACAATTCAGGGGCCTTCAGTGCCTTCCCGGTGTGCTGCAGTCGTCATCACCACCCCTCCACACGACTTTTTCATTTTGCAAAACTGAAACTCCGTAGCCGTTCGACAAAAATGTCCTATTCTTCCCCCCTCCCAGGCCCAGGCAATCACCATTTGTCTCCACCTTTTGACTCCATGAATGCGAAGACTCTAAGTCAACTACGATGCAGGATTTCCCTCACACATTTCCTCGTGTGACCTGCAGTATTTGTTCTTTTGTGACGGGCTTAGTTCACGTATCACGTCTTCGTAGTATGTCATCTTACAGCGTATGTCCGAGTCCTCTGTTTTTTGAGCTGAGTATTCCAAATAAATTATTTCAAATAAATTTGTTCCAGATAAGCAAATACATCTCTTCCATTTGTCAACTTAGGTTGTTTCTACCTTTTGACTAGGTTGAATAATGGTTTTTTGAACAGGAGTATACGAATGTCTTTTTGTGTCCCCACTTTTATGGCTTAGGACACTTTTGAGGTTTTTTTTGTTTTTGTTTTTTAAAGATTTTATTTATTTATTCATAAGAGACACACACAGAGAGAGAGGCAGAGACACAGGCAGAGGGAGAAGCAGGCTCCATGCAGGGAGCCCGACGTGGGACTCGATCCTGGGTCTCCAGGATCACGCCCAGGGCCGAAGGCAGCGCTAAACCTCTGAGCCACCTGGGCTGCCCCAGAGGTTGTTTTTGTTTTAAAATCGAGGCTAATAGAATAAAAAAAAAAAAGTATCTTCTGCAAGGGCCCATTTATTTATTTGAAAGCCTTTTCAAATCGTGGCAGTTATCTGATAGCTCTTGATAAGCAAATCTCATCAAGGAAAATAGTATTTCTGAAAGCTGAGTGGTTTTTCTTTGTTTCAATCCATGTTTTTAGTTGACAAAGCTTCTTTGGTACCTGTTGTTCCTTGCAGAGTTTCTTCATATAAGATGCAGGTGCCAGGGTGTGGTAGGTAGAAAGTAGACCCCTACTAAACCCTCCAATCTGGTCTTTCCTTATTTGAGGAGGTTCGTTTTCACACATGACCCCAAGAGGGCAGTCTCAGAGCATGCTCTACTCTAATCATTCTAATTTTTTCTAAAAAATTAATATGTGTTATATTTTAGGGCAGTTTTTAGTTCACAGCAAAACTGAGCAGAAGGTACAGAGTCCAATGAACTCCTTGCACCCCGCACATCCAGCCTCCCCCACTGTCAACATTCCACACCAGAGTGGTACATTTCTTACAATCAGCATATCATTATCACCCAAACTCCATGGTTGACACTAAGTTTTACTTTGGGCAAGCCCTTATTCATCTGCTCCTTCCCCTACTCCGAGGCAACAACCGATCTTTCCACTGCTTCCATGGTTTTGCTTTATCTAGAATGCACACAGTTGGAATCATACAGTCTGTCGTCTCTTCAGATTGGCTGCTCCTACGTAGTAATATGCATTTAAATTTCCTCTTTAGGACATGGAAGCCATGTCTTTTCGTGGCCTGGTATCTCCTCTCACTTTAGTGCAGAATAATATTCCATTACCTGGGTGTAGCTACTGAAGGACATCTTGGTTGCCTCTAGGTTTTGGCAATTATGAGTGAAGCTGCTGTAAACATCCTTGTGCAGGTTTCGTGTGGACATTAATTTTCAACTCCTTTGGGTAAATACCAGGGATCTTATGGTAAGAGTATATTTAAGTTTTGGAAGAAACTGTCACACTGTCTTCCAGAGTGACTGTCCTGTTTTGCATTTCCACCAGCAGGGAAGGAGCTCTGCAACCTCCCAGGCATTCTGCATCCTCAGTGTTTGGGAATTTGACCATTCTAGTGGAGTTGTGTGGTGCTATCTCTTTGTTGCTTTATTTTGCATTTCCCCACGACACATGCTTTTGAATGTGTTTTCACATGGTAACTTTCCATTTTTTATATCTTCTTTGGTGGGGTGTCTTTTCAGGTCTTCTGGGAATCTTTTCATTAGGCTATTTGTTTTCTTATTGGTGAATTTGAAGAGTCCTTTGTGTATTTTGGATAACGGTTCCTTTCCAGATACGTCTTTTGCAAATATTTTCTCCTAGTCTCAGGCTTGTCTTTTTATTCTCTTGACGTTGTCTCTTGCAGAGCACAAGTTTTAAATTTAAATGAAGCCCAGCTTATCAATTTTTCTTTCACTGATTGTACCTCTGGTGTTGTATCTAAAAAGTCATCATCATCTCCAGGGTCATCTAGGTTTTTTACTATGTTATCTTCTACAAGGTTGTGGTTCTGCATTTTACATTTAGGTCTGTGATCCATTTTGAGTTAATTTTTGTGAAGAGTATAAGATCTGGGTCTAGATTCACTTTTTTTGCATGAAAATGCCCAGGACTTCCAACACCATTTGTTGGGAAAAAAATCTATCTTTTCTCTATTATTGCCTTTCCTCATGATCACAGGTAAGTTGATTATATTGATGTGGGTCTAGTGCTGGGCTCTCTACTCTGTCCCGTAGAACTACTTATGTATTCTTTTGCCAACACTATACTCTTGATTACTATAGCTTTATAGTACCTTGAAGTTGGGTAGTGCCAAGTTCTTGGACTTTATTCTCTTCTTTATTGAGTCAGGTAGTCTAGGCCTTTATTTTCTCTGTGTAAACTTTAGAATTAGTTTGTTGATAACCAGAAGATAACTTGCTGGGATTATGTTAAAACTATAAATCAAGTTGGGAAGAACAGTATCTTGACAATATGGAGTCTTCTGACCCATGAACATAGATCTCTTCCCACTGAGTTCTTTTTAGATTTCATTCATCAAGTTTTTCATCAAAGTTCATTATGGTTTTCCTCATATATGGATCTTAGGTATATTTTGGTAAATTTGTAACTATTTCATTTTTGGAGGGCTGCTAATGTAACAGGCAATGTGTTTTTAATTTCTAATTCCACTTGTTTATTGCTAGAAATAGGAGAGTGATTGATTGAGTTCTGTATATTAACTTTGTATCCCGCAATCCTTGCTATCCTCACTTAATAGTTTCAAGAGAGTTTTTTTTCAGTTCTTTTGAATTTTCTACGTATATGATCATATCATCTGTGAGAAAAGACAGTTTTATTTCTTCGTTTTTGATCTGCATATCTTCCTTTAATTTTTATTTTCTTAGATTTATTTATTTGAGAGAAAGAACGAGAGAGTGTGTGAGCCAGCATGGAGTGGGGAGGGGCAGAGGGAGAGGGAAAGAGAGAATCTCAGATTCTCTCTCAATCATAATAAAGGAAAGTTATTATTTTAATTTCTTTAATAAGCCTATTCAGATTGACTATTCTTTCTACGTTTTAGCAGATTGTATCTTTCAAGGAATTGGTCCATTTCATCTAGGTTATCAAATGTATGGGCATAAAGTTTTCCCTAATATTATTTTATTATCCTTTTACTGTGTGTGGAATCAGTAGTGAGTTCCCCTCTTTCCTTTCTGATACTAGTAATTTATGTCCTCTCTGTTACTTTCTTAGCCTAGCTAGAGGCTTATCCAGTTTATTGATCTTTACAAAGAACCAGTTCTTTGTTTTGTTGATTTACTTTATTGATCTATTTTCAGTTTCATTAATTTCTGTTTTAATTTTAATTATTTCCATTCTTCCGCCTAATTTAGGTTTAATATGATCTTCTTTTTTAGTTTTATAAGATGGAAGCTTAGATAACTAAGTTTAGATCTTTCTTCTTTTCTAATATATTCATTCAATGCTATAAACTTCCACCTAAGCACTACTTTTTGCTTCATGCCACAAGTTGATAAGTTGTTTTTTATGTTTATATAGTTCAAGATATTTTTCATCTATGTTGTGATTTCTTCTTTAACTCATGTGTTATTTAGAAATGTAATGTTTAATCTCTAACTATTCTGGGATTTTTCCAGCTAATTTTTTTTTGTTGATTGCTAGTTTAATTCCATTGTGGTCTGACAACATGTACTTTCTATTCTTTTAAATTTGTTAGTGTTTTATGGCCCAGGATGTGGTCTAGCTCACTGAATATTTCATATGAGGTTGAAAAGAGTGTGTATTTTGCTGTTTTTTGGTTGCTGTGGCTGTCAACCCAGTTAATGGTACTGTTAAGTTCTATTTCCCTGCTGGTTTTCTTATGCTGAATCTGTTATTTATTTTGGAAGGATAATAAAGTCTCCAACTGTAATAGTAGATTCATTTATTTCATTTTCTCCCTTAAGTTCATCAGTTTTTGCTTCATTTACTTTTATGTGCAGCTGTTGTTAAGCACATATGCATTAATGAGTATCATGTTACCGTGCTATAACTTTATTCATGCTTTTATTTTTAATCTATGTTTCTTTATATTAAAAGTAGGTTTCTTGTAGGTAACATATAATTGGGTCTTAGTTTTTCATTCCCTCTGACAACCTCTTTTAACTGGTGTTTCTAGACCATTGAAATGTACAATGATTATTGGTATAGTTCAATTAATATTTGCTATACTTTTTACTATTTTCTTTTTTTTCTTACTATTTTCTATTGGCTATTTTTTATTTTCTCACTGTTTTTCCCTTTTGTGGCTTTGAGGATTTTATATGATTTCATTTTCTCTCCTTTCTTAGCATATCAATTCTCCTTCTTCTCCTTCCTTCTCCTTCTCCTTCTCCTTCTCCTTCTCCTTCTTCTCCTTCTCCTTCTCTTTCTCCTTCTCCTTCTTCTTCTTTTTTTTTAGTGGTCACCCTGAAATTTGCAATATATGTTTACATCTAATCCAAGTCCCCTTTAATCACACTATACCACTGCATTGGGAGTATAAGCACCTCATAATAACAAAATATTCCTAATTCCTCTCTCTTTTCCCTATATCATTGCTGTCATTAATTATTTCATTTATACATAAGCATATTTATATACATAGTATAGGTAATCAAATACATTGTTGTTACTACTTATTGAACAGCATACAAGTTTTTTTTTTTTGAGAGAGAGGGAGGGAGGGGGAGAGAGAGAGAGAGACAGAGAGAGAGAGAGAGAGAGAGAGCTCAAATAGGGTGGAGAGTCAGAGGAAGAGGAAGAGAAAGAATCCCAAGGAGGCTCCATGCCTAGCACAGAGCCTGGCATGAGGTTCAATCTCAGGACCCTGAGGTCATGACCTGAACTGAAATCACGTTGGATGCTTAACTTCCAGAGCCACCCAGGCACCCTCAGCCTATAATTTTTTGATCAATTAAGAACAAGAGGGACCCCTGGGTGGCTCAGCAGTTGAGCCTCTGCCTTCAGCTCAGGTCATGATCCCAGGGTCCCAGGATCCAGTCCTGCATCAGGACCCTTGTGTAGAGCCTGCTTCTCCCCCTGCCTGTGTCTCTGCCTCTTTCTCTGTGTCTGTCATAAATAAATAAAATCTTTAAAAAAAATTAAGAACAAGGAAAATAAGCCCTTCTTTTCTCTACCACTGTGGTGTGTGCAGTTGATTGTTCCTTGCCATGTCTAATCCCAGGATTTTCAGGAACAAGTGATTCCTGGCCAAGAAAAAAATGCAGAATTGTTCCAATCCCTAGTGGATCTTGATGAAAACTAGTAACAAAATCAGGTACAACTCCAATAAGAGACATTGGAGAAGAACCAAGAACCTGGGTTTATAAGGAATTGCACATGAGGTGTATAAGTATTGATGCTGCATGAAGGTCACTTGTTTGTAACATATCACTCTGTAAATATCACTATACTTGAACAATAGACATGTTTTATCAGGAAAATGATTTTTTCTGTTTGTTTCTGCACCAGTTATGTTGACTCAGTAATAAATATGTGAGACCTTATATTTGGAAAAAACGAATGAGACAGGTAAACGTTTTTATTTTACCTTCACTTATTCATTCTCTGACGTTCTTCCTTTTTTTAATGTAGATCTGAGTTTCTGGCCTAAATAATTTTCTTTCCCTCTAAAGAACTTTTAACATTTCTTTCAAGTTAGGTCTGTTGGCTACAAATTCCCCCAGTTTTTGCTTGTGACTGTCTTTATTTCTCCTTTATTTGTGTAGGATAATTTTGCAGACTACTGAATTCTAGGTTGGTAGGGTTTTTTTCCCTCTAAATACTTTAACTATTTCACTCCACTTTTCTTACCTGCATGGTTTTGGAGGAGTAGTCAGATGTAATTCTTATTTTTTTTCCCCCTTGTATGTAAAGTGCTTTTTCCTCTGACTTCTTTTAACCTTTTTAAAATTGATTTTCTGTACTTTGAATCTGCCTATGTTTGGGGTGGGGTTTTTTTGGTATTTATCCTGTGTGTTGTTCACTGAGCTTCCTGGACCTGTGGTTTAGGTTTTGACATTAAGTTGGGGAAGTTCTCAGTCATTTTTGCCCCAAATATTTTTGTCTCCTCTCCCTCTTTCTTCTTCTGGCATTCCAGTTACAGATGTATTATACTTTTTGTAATTGTTCACAGTTCTTGGATATTCAGGGTTATATTTTTCCAGTCTACTTTTTCTATGCTCTTCAGCTTGGAGCTTTCTATCGTCATAGCCTCAAGCTCAGAGCTTCAGCCGTGTTCCACGTACTCATGAGCCCATCGAAGGCCTTCTTCATTTCTGTTACAGTGTTTTTGATCTTTGGCATCTTTTTTTTTTAAATATTTATTTATTTATTCATGATAGATAGATAGAGAGAGAGAGAGAGGCAGAGACACAGGAGGAGGGAGAAGCAGGCTCTATGCCGAGAGCCCGATGTGGGACTTGATCCCGGGACTCCAGGATCGCGCCCTGGGCCAAAGGCAGGCACTAAACTGCTGAGCCACCCAGGGATCCCCGATCTTTGGCATCTTTTTTATTATTAGAATTTCCATCTCTCTGCTTATATTATCTACCTGTCTTTATATCTGGTCTACTTTCATATTAGAGTGCTTAGAATATCATAGTTTTTCTGCATGCCTGGTCTGATAATTCCAACATATCTGTCATATCTGACTCATCCTGATGCTTATTCAGGACTGGTTTTTTGCCTTTTAGTATGCCTTCTAACATTTGTTCAAAGTCAGACCTGATGTGGCAGGAAAAAGGGACTTTGGTAAAAGCATCTTTAGTTATGTAGTAATAATGTGTGGCGGGAGGTAAGCATTCTGCAGTCTTATAATTAGGCCTCAGTCTTTTGCTAAGCCTGTGTCTGTGGGCTATGAACTTCCCTAGTGCTTCTTAGCTTTTTCTCCTGGTAAGTGGAGGAGGATGGTTCACATAGACTGGAATAAGATATTTCTTTTCCCCAGGTAGGTTAGGCTCTGATAAAATAGTTTTCTCCTGAAGGTGGGCCTTAATAAGAAAAACAGAATGCTCTGGGGTTTTTTTTGTTTGTTTGTTTGTTTTTTAATAGTAAGTTTTCCCCTCACTCTGCTGGAAGCAAAAGGGGACTTTTACCCATTTTTACTGTACCTGTTCAAGTTCTTGGAGGTAAAATTCATGGAAGTGTGTCCCTCTCCTCTGAAGACTGGTTCTCCTTAAATCTTCCTCTCTCAGGCTTGTCCATCCTGAGCCTCTAGCAATTCATTAGTGATAGGTCAAGTTTTCCTAATCCAGTACAGGTTCCAGAGGTTTCTGCTTGGGGGTTTCTACCCAGGTAAGTTGTGTTTCTCTGTATCCACCTGTCTGTTTCTCCAACTGTGAGGTCAGCAGTTTGCCCTGTCGCCTACTTTCTGACATATCTAAGAAGAGTTATTGTTTTTTCAATTTGCTCAACTTTTTACTTATTGTTAGGTTGGTTGGAGTCATGACTTCTAAACTTCTTACATGCCAGATTTGAAGCCTGGAGTCTTTGTAGCTTATTATGAGTTAAAAAAATAGAGCTTTTCAGGTTATAAGGAGTCAAATGCAAATAAAATGTGACAAAAGGATCCCTAGTTTTGAAAGACCACTTGAAGAAGAAAAATACTGAAACAAGATGGAAAGTCAATGTTTGGTCACTCAAGCTACATTGCTTAGCTTGGCTGTTGGCTCCTCTTTATGTCTGATTCTTTCCCTTTCTCTTTAACATTTAAAAAGATAGACTATTTTGGCCACAGACTTTTTACTTTTACCTAATTGTTTCTATATTCAAGTTGTGAGTTGGGTTTTACATGTCCCAGTCTATTCCCACTCCCATTTGACACACAATTTGTTTTCATTTATTTCTTAGCCCTTTTACTTTGTTCTTCCTCTTTATGAGAAAAAAAAAAAAACACTAAAGCTTAAAACAAATATATTTCCTTCCAGTAACCAGGGCCCTTCCAGGGCTGGGAAATTGTTACATATTAGAGTGAAAGGCTAATAAAACCCCCAATGTAAATATTTTAGTAGTTTGCTAAATAAAGAACCTCAAATACTATGTGGAAGACAGTTTAGAATGAGGTTTAAAAGGCTCAATATAAAAACCTGTCTGACCTGTTAAAACAGGTGTGGACAATCAATTCCTTATTAAAAGATACGATGAAAAAAACCCTTGTAAATGCAAGACAAATACATTAGGGCATGAGAACTCCAAATCAATAGGTTAGAAACTATAAGCTATCTCTAGTGTGCAGACCCAAAGAGACCCACGTCATTATTTGTCAGTTGAGAGGGAATTAGGGGAATTAGTATCTATATATCTCAGAGAAGGGAGATTCTTGGCAGAATTTTAAAGTTTATTCTTAATCCATTATGGTAAGAACACTCGCTTGTTTTTTAATAACTCAATTTCTCTAGCTGAAAATGAGATAGTGCATTGGTAAAGGTGGTAAAAATTTTTTGTTAAATGAATATGCTAATACTGGCCTTTAATTTCATGTAGCAAAATGGATTAATGCAACAATAATGCTGAATGGTAACTTGGATAAAAAGCTAAGACACAATTTACAGCTTTCATTCATCAAAGTACAGAATCTTCCAAATATTTGGAATCATCCAAACTTCCAAAGTCAAGGTACACACTGACCTTTAAGAACTGCCCCCTTGTGGATATTCCATTCTATTTTTAGGATAACTGATTTCCCCCAAAAAACACATATGCCAACTACTATACTGAGCACAGGAAGTCACACAGCAACATAAATGAACTTCTATGGCATTTTCTCCTTAAACCATTGTGAATATTGGAAATTAAGTGAAAAGTTTTGGTGTATAAACAATTCTTTAGCGATAGTCTCTTCCATTCACCTGGACATTGATGGAATAATAGCAATGATCTTTAATTATCAGGAATGACAGATATGCTGCTAAATGGAACTAAAACTGAATTGTATTTTGATTGGCAAGTATTGGCACAAATACTTCAAAAAATACAGAAATTTACCTTTCAATTAACTCCTATGAAATGAAAGTTGTAATTTACTGAAAATTTTAATATATAGAAATAAGCTTCTTCTGTTTTCTTTTTAAAAAAGAAAGATCAATACATTGAGTAAAATGGTGGTTACTAGGGCCTGGTATATAATCCCAGACATTATATAACTTTAGCTGTATATATCTTTAAAAGACAAGGATTTTCTCTCTTATTCTTTCCCTCACTTTTTGGTGACATATCCACAGTGCCACTGCCACAACTAAAAAAAGTCCTTAATATCCTCAAATATCCACTCAATATCCACATGTCATTGTCTCATTTCTTTTTAAACATAGATGGTCCTTATTTTGCACAGTAATATGGAACTATAAAAGTGACCATGCAAAGATAATATAAATAATTAAGGGGAAAAATTAAAATTGTTCCATGACCTTTAAATATATTAAACAATTAAACATTAAAAGTTTATACTTTTGGTTACTTTTGGTTATACATATGTAAGAAAATGAAAAATCTAGTAAAACTACTATTTACTTAGTGCACTGTAATTTAAAACATTAGACACATTGAGAATTAAAGTGTTTTAGTTTCTGGTAAAATACTTATCAAGAAGAGTTTGAGCAGTGCTTGTCTTCTTCTGGTCGAGAACCTTCTTGGCAGTATGAAGACATCATCTCTTCTGCATCTTGGCAACTCCTTCCTCAGTTTGGATCAGCTTCCAACATCTTATCCTTTGGGCCTCCAGCCTTATGAAGTATCTCCAAGATTTGCTTAATGTAAGGCTGTTTGCTGGTGTCACTTTTTTCTGGGACATCTTTGTCTTTTTGTCACAACCACTTTCCTCATGTCCCTATGTCTGCCTTCGCCAGGCTCTTCTGGCCGCGTATCTGGAGTCTCTTGAATGGCTGCACTGTCAACATGTGCTCGGCCGGCTCTTCTATAACTCGATTGAATCTCATTCCCGGCATGATCACTTTTTATCTCTGTTGCATTTTCAGCTTTGTTGGCCAATTGTCTCTTTGGATTCTCCATTTTTGTGAAGTACCGTGTAGGTTTATCACTGAGAGACAAGGAGGCAACATAACCACACACTCCACACACTGTTGTTTTTTGAGTGTACTGAGTAACAATTGCACAGTGACCAATTACCCACAGACTGTGAAAAAATATGATTGGCCACTGAGCATGGTGCAAATCTGTTATTTATATAGTGATTTGTGGCCTGAAAAGCTAGTAGTGACGTTTGTAGTTTATGCAGTAATTCACTGTGATAATACTGATAATACTGTGGTAACTGAAATTTGAACTGACAGTACAAAACATAGACTGCCTGTGGTTTGTTTGAATCAAGATCCAGTTTAGGTTTACATATTGTGATTGGTTCATATATATCTCCTAAGTCCTTTTATAGCGTGTCCCTACATTTTTTTTTCTTACAACTTACTCGTTGAAGAATGGGATTATCCTTTGCAGTTTTCCACAGTCTGGATTTTGCTATTTTCTTCTCTGTAGACTTGTGTAACAAGTTGCTATCCTTCATGTTTCCTATAAACTGGCAGTTAGATCCAAGGACTTCTTGTCTCCTGAGTCTTTTTGATTCACCCTAATAGGTTTTGGTAGTTTCATTGAGTTTTGGTATGAGAAGATATTCCAAGCTGACTCATCTATTCTAGGCTTACTTGCATACATGGAATTAACGATTCCTTCAAGGAGCCCTTGTTCCTTTCTGTGGGAAATGGTGTTTAAAACCCAAAATGTGGGGCAGCCTGGGTGGCTCAGTGGTTTAGTGCTGCCTTCAGCCCAGGGCCTGATCCTGGAGACTCGGGATCGAGTCCCGCATCAGGCTCCCTGCATGGAGTCTGCTTATCCCTCTGCCTGTGTCTCTGCCGCTCTCTCTCTCTCTCTCTCTTTCTCTGTGTCTCTCATTAATAAATAAATAAAAATCTTAAATATATATATATATATATAAAATAAAAACCAAAATGTGCTCACTAGAGTTGCTCATTACTATTCTATTCAATTTGTCTTTAGATTAGTCTTTCCAATGGATTTACCTAAGACATGAATTAATATTTGGATTGACCAAATATAACAGATTTGAACTGAGCAAAGAAATACATCTCTGTATGTGTCCACTTTCACATTTATGCCTTTACTTAGTTTTATATTTACTATCCTGAAAATATGTCATAAGTTTTTACTGTTACTTCCAATTCAAATCCTGTACTTCAGTGGTTTTGCTTACTCTCTTCTATCTTATATCTGCATTTTCTTTCTTACATGACAAGAGTCTCAGCTCTCAACAATACCCACAATGATAAGAATTGGGATCTTATATAATTTTTCACTTGTCCTATCCCATTCCAGTTTCAAAATAACAGTACAACACAACACCGACACTATGATTACTGAAGAATATTTAATTTCCTTTTTCTTATTTTCCCTCAAGTTATTTTCATCTTTAGAGTATACTCCACCAGAGAGATGCAGGAAAATTACTATGCTTTAAAATCATTTGGAAGAATCCCTCTCTGTGTGATTATGCTACCAACTGGAGATATATGCAGATTTATTAGTTTTATTTTATTTTTTCTTAGCTCTTTCCCCCTGATGCTCTCTGATAAATTAACTGGCCCAGGGGTTTGGCTTCTTGTGCTTGTTGTTCTGATGTAGTTACCAGCTTATTCCCAACTGTTTACCATCTAAATCTCCATTGTTTCTGAGTGTGTTTAGGCTTGAGCCTCCCCTAGTCTGTCCCAGATAAAGTCAGTTTTAGGAGGAAAAGTTCTCTGTCCTTATGGTGTGGCTTTCACCTTGGCAAAATATGGAAGCCCTGCTCCAGAACTGGGGGCAAATATAGTTTCCATTTCTCTTGGAGCTACACCCTAGCTGTATAGCAAAGGGTTGGGTAGCAGGGGGGTAGACTCTGGTCTTCTAAGCTTGCGTCTCCTGGCATAGAATTTCTATGCTATGAATGAGCTGGAGTGAGGGCAGTATTCTTGGCCTGCCATACCTGGGGTGATCTCTGCCCTACATGGGGACCGCATGGACGAAGGAAGCCCCTGAGCTCCCCGGTGCACTCATCTGTAGTTAGTCTTATGCAACACAGGACTGTGGGATGGGACAATGAGAAATGTTCTGGCCTGAAGCCCGAGGGAGATGCTGTGGTCCTAGACTGTGACCTCTGGGGAGAGGGAACCCCATCTTCTTGGCCACAACAGCTGGAGCAGAACTGTGTCACAGCTAGGGGAAGGAACAATCCTTCTTCCCTAGCCTTATGTGCCATAGACTTCTGTTGTTCTACTAAGATTTATATATATACTTGAATAAATGTTTCTTTCTTTGCTGTGTGCCATTAGGACAATTTCTAGGGAGTTTAAATGGTTGTTTGATAATTTTTACCAGTAATTCCTCCCCCCACCTCTCCCTGGGAAGCAGGTCTACAAAGCTCCTTGCTTTGGTGTTCTGGAAATTGTCTCCAGCTTAGTACTAATCCCTGTGGTTTCCCATTTTTTTCTGTCTTTCACCTCCTGAGTGACTCTTTGAATCAGCTCTTTATTTTTTTTAAACTATGTGCCAGTTGCATTATATATATAATTCTCCTTTTGTTTCTCACACCATGTAAGGAGGTTCTAAGAACTGTGAGGCTTAGAGAGGTTGCAGGTCTTTCCAGAAATCACATCTCACTCCTGGATATTGAGCCACTGGAAAATTTAGACTCATTTCTAATCAGAGGAAAGTGATCTGAATTAGCCACAAAAGATCTGAGTTAGCCACAAAAGCCACATTACTTCCTGGTTATGTGTTCATCTTTAGAGAGCCTACCAGCTCTTCTCTACACTCCCACGGTCTTCAACTGCAGAAATCTCTGAAAAACAGAAAGCTCACATACAATCAAACTCATGCTTTCCAGCACTACCAAGATTCGGGATTGTGTCTCTGTCATTGATTTTTAATAGTCTTTGCTAATGTCTGAGTGCTTCCTTTGAACATATTCCAAAGTCTATAAAGGTGTAATGACAAAGGGTTTGGATTCATCTGTATCAGTAGTTTCTCAGTCTGTTTAGTGGCCTGTTATAGGTTACTACTTGTAGTAACCTCAGAGCCTATAATATGCATGGATGCGTTTTTTTACTCTGTAAGAGTGGAACAACATCTGCAACATTTCCCAGTGTATTTGGGCATGCAACCCTATTTCCATGTGCCCCTTACACTCTCTGTTTTGGGGGAAGGTTGGCTTAGAACATTTATTCAGCAAGGAAAGGACATGGGAAATCCTTCCCACTGGCTGGAAAATATTTGCATATCAGCAGCGTTTCCATCTGCTATCCTTTAGGGTCTGCTGAGGGAGGATATACCCACTTTTTGTCTCTTTAAGGTAGAGCTCTTGGACAAATTGCTATTAGCTGCTAGGGTCTGTGAGGACACACCCAGCTTCCCACTGAAGCCTAATCTGCATTCCCACCTGGAGAACTCTGGAACAATCCCATGGGCTGTTGATCCTTGGAAGGAATTCAGAAAAACACTTTGAGCAGGTGGTTAATTTTGCTATGGCAAGAACTTGTATTCTCCAGTGCCCAGCATGGTGCCTGGGGCATCATAGGAGTTTAATAAAATATTTGTAAAAATACTTTAAATAAATACTAAATCAACACATGATTCAGAGTCAGGCTTTTCAAAAAAGGAAAACTAGCTGCATCCTCATTACTGGGGGAGGGACTTATTTTGAGGAAAGGGAGAGTGAAAGAGCCTCAGCTGTGGGATCTCTAGGAGGAGGTGCATGGAGAGTATGGCCAGGATTGCAGGAAATGCTGTCCCAAAAAGAACTCCTAAACTCAGTCCCTGGAAAGATACTGAAATGACTCCACAGAGATCTTAATCAACCTGAAAGAACTAGACTAGTAGTTCTGAGAGCGTGGTTCTGAGGCCTGCAGCCTGTTACATTCCCCACGAGCTTAGAAACTCATGCTCCCCCTCTCCCGCTTCAACCTACTGAATTAAAATCATTCGGATTTGGCCAGGAAACTGTTTTAACAAACCCTCCAAGTGGTTACTATTCACATTCAAGTTTAAAAAAAAAAAAACACTGACCTAGAGTATCCTTTTGAAGTGAAAGTGATTCCTATGGACTGAACATTTGTGTTTTCCTCCCACCCCAAATTCATATGTTAAAGCCCTAATACCAAGGTGATGCTATCAAGAGGTGGAACCTTTAGGAGGAAATTAGGTCATGAGGGTAGAGCTTTCACCATGAAATTGGGGACTTTATAAGAGATCCCAGAATGCTCCCTGGCCCTTTTTCCATGAGGATGCATTGAGAAGAAGGTTGGTGTGAAGCAGGAAGCCAGTTCTCTAGAACCTTGACCTTAGACTTCCAACCTCCAGAAATGTAAGAGAGAATTCTGTTGTTTAGTTGGTCTTTTGTTACACAGCCTGAACTAAGGTGGTGGTAACCCTGAGAGCAGTCCTTGTGAAAACCTTGAGAACTTGAGGAAGCAGAGACAAGGCCCCAGCTCAAACCAATTAAAGATGAATCTTAGGAGAATGAGGTTAGGCTATTGATAGCTTAAAATGCTTTCCAGGTAATTCTAACGTGCTGCCAGCTGAGAACCATTGACCATGTAGATTGGGCTTTGAAGTGGGCTACAAGAGCTGTGATGCTCAGGAAACCAATGGAGCACAGCAGTAAATTGACTCCAGAGACTAAAGCTTCGACCAAGGATAGGAACAGTAGAGCAGTGCCTGGCACCTGAGGGTATTTATTTACTTATTTATGAATGAATGAATGAATGAATGAATGAATGAATGAATGAAGAGGTAGGAGGGGAGGAGGGCAGAGTGAGAGTCTTAAGCTCCATGTCCAGCATGGAGCCCAATGTGGGGCTCGATCTCATGACCCTGAGATCATGACCTGAGCCAAAATCAAAAGTCAGGTGCTTAACTGACTGACCCACCGAGGTATCCCACCTGAGGGTACTTTAAAGGTACTTAGTAAAACATTGGTAGTGACATCAAGTGAGAATTGTTAACCAGAAACTCCACAGATTGAGCACCATCTATGTGTTCAAGGTGATAGGGATACAGCAGCAAACAAAAAGGGAAAGACCTCTGTCTCATGGGTCTTGCATTCCAGTGGGCAGGGACCGAAAATACAGGGTTAAACTTTGTAATATGACAGATGATAATGAAGGAGAAAAATAAGGCAGAGATTTAGAGAGAATTTTACATCACATAGTCAGAAAAGCCCTCGTCAGTAAGGTGATAGTTCAGCAGAGACCTGAATGAAGAAGTCACCTGGTGTGCTGAAGAAGAATATTGGAGGCAGACGGAAGAACAAAAGCCAAGAATCACAGTCAGTCATTAGGTATAAGATAGAGGCGCCGTGTCCAGACTGGAGAGGAAAACAGTCCTAAGGACAAAGAAAGGTAGAGGGTTGGGGGAGGATGATAGGGGCTTCTATAGGAACACTGGCTTTAACTCCCGGTGGTAAGAGGGAACATAAACCACTGGAGTGTTTTGAGTGTGAAATGAAGCGATTGGCCTTATATTCTTCAGGGTCATTGCTGCTGCGTTGAGACGAGGCCGAAATACTTTGAGTGTAAATGTAGAGACCAGTTAGGAATCTCCTGCAACAGTCCTAGTAGGACGGCCATCGGAAAGGATGGACACTTACCATTTAGATAGAACTGGAGAGTATTATGCTGAATGAAAGAAGTCAATGAAAAAAAAAAAAAGAAGTCAATGAGAGAAGGACAGTTATGGTTTCACCTATGCCTGGAATATAAGGAACAGCGTAGAGGATCATAGGAGAAGGGAGGGAAAACCGAATGGGAAGTCATCAGAGAGGGAGAACAGCTATGGGAGACTCTTAATAGCAAACAAACTGAGGGTTGCTGGAGGGGAGGTGGGTGGGAGGATGGGGAAATTGGGTGATGGTGTGCACTGGGTGTTATACGCAACTGATGAATTATTGAACGCTACACCTGAAACTAATGATGTACTGTATGTTGGCGAATTGAATTTAAATTAAAAAAAAAAAAAGTCCTAGTGAGAGACCAACCACTCAGACCAAACTGGAAACTACAGTGTAGCTGAGAGGTGGTTGGACTCTGCACATATGTATCTTGCGGTAGAAGCAACAAAACTTGATAATAAACTGGATGTAGGATGAGAAGAAGACTCAAGGATGGTGCTAAGGTTTTTGGTCCAAGAAACTTTAGGGGTGAAATTGTTCTTTACTGAGATTAGGAAGACTGAAGGAGAGACTGGTTGAGGGGGAGGGCAGGATCCAGGACATTCTTTAAACATGTTAAGTCTGAGACATCCAAGTGAACAGGAGAAAAAAGTAGGTTGATAGATGTGGGGGTGAGAAATTATGAAAGTTTTCTTTTGATGGACTCAATTTGTATCAATTAAATAGAAGAAAAGATAGAAGTTGAGCATAAGGATAGGAAATCAAATATTGGGGATGTAAGGAGAAGGAAGTATGAATAATTTGTCTAAGACAGTTTTCCCAATCTTTTAAAGTCATGGTACACATGTATATATTTATTTTTTAATTTAATTTAATTTTATTATTTTATTTTTTATTATTATTATTTTTTCATGGTATGCATTTAAAAAAAGAGAACAGGGCAGCCCGGGTGGCTCAGCAGTTTAGCACCACTTTCAGCCCAGAATGTAATCCTGGAGACCCGGGATCGAGTCCTACATCGGGCTCCCTGCATGGAGCCTGCCTGTGTCTGTCTGTCTGTCTCTCTCTCTCTCTGTGTGTCTCTCATGAATAAATAAATAATATATTTTAAAAAATAAAATAATAAAATAAAAAGAATATTTGAGTGGCACACTTGGATGATTAGAAAGGTATTTGGAGCCCTGGACAAGGTTTTTGGTGTGGGAGGCCACTGGCTCAGAGGTTCTGATTGCTGTAGGTCCTGCCTAGATGCTAAAGAAAGTAGCACCTTCTAATATCCTGGTTCTGTCCTGGCTTCGGAGTAAGATGTGGGAATGAATGGACTGGAGAAAAGAAAAAAGATAACCAGGTAATGGATAAAAGGACCCATTTGCAACGGAGGTCACGAATTTTGAGACTAGTGAAGATGATTGTTTTTTAATTATCTTCAGCTACACATATATAATCATGCAAGAGGTAGAGAACTCGATTTAACTAGGTTTGGGGTTGTGCCAAGCAATTACAATGGGAAGAGAGAAAAGGTGAGCGAGTTGAAGGGAAAATTATATTTTGGGATCAGGTATTCTAAACTAAGTGAGGAGAGAAATTGAGACACTGAACAGGCAAGGTATATTGGAAAAGTGAGTGGTTCAAAGGACCGTGAATTTTGTGGGATCTCAATGTTTTTGGAGTTGGGATACCACAGAGGAGGGGATGATTGGAGAATAGAATGCTTGAAATTGAGGTTAGGAGTGGGATGCAGAGATCGGTAATGATGAAGCGAAGGTACTGCGTGGGCATGTAGCTGAGGGAAGGTGGAGGAAAGGAGGTTGCCAAGCGGAGACGTCAGGGTATCAGGTATCGACCTTAGTATTAAAATCACCAAAAATGATACCAGATGAGGGTAACAGTAAACCTGGAGATAAACTCTTCAACAAATGAGGGAGAGTAACCCTAAAGAAACATATACCAGGGAAAGAGCTGGTGTAGCGCGGTGGTAGAGTCGGGTGTCGGAACTTCGGTGGAGGGGGGTACAATGTGTGGACGGGACAGTGAGTGTCAAAGAGGACAGCATCCTCTACTTCCAGGTCTGGGGTACAAGATGCGTGGAAAAGAAAACATTCCACTCGAAGGGGCCCCAGATAAAAACAGTGTGGTCAGAAGGAGCCAGGTTTTCATTAAAACAATGTGATGAAAAGAACAGTTGGCCAAAATGAGAGGGCTGAGATCCCAAAGGGTAACAATGGGAGTATTTGAGGGAGTTTGGGAGATCTGAGATGTGGGATCACATTGGGGGCGGGGGTGGTGGTGTGTGGAGTCCAGGGGATGAGAGCTCAGATGACGAAGGGGTGCGCCTGTTCCTGTTCCTGCTGCTTTTGTGGTTACTGGTGAGCAACAACCCCAGAGAGTTCCTAGCTGTGCAGCTATACACGATCTAACATCACTTTTCAGAGAACCTATTTTAAAAAAGAATAGAAAATATTTTTCGTAGTCTAGCTAAGAAAACGGATTGGCCTTTTCTTAACTCTTTCTTGAAATTTTCTCCAAAATGATCAATTCCAGAAATGAGAAATGAGAGAATCTTGTCTAATCTCTTGCCTTCAAATAATTCATTCTAGAGAAGTGATTATCCATTTTCTCCAAGACTTTCTCTTTAAAGACTCTTTGAGGGGATCCCCGGGTGGCTCAGTGGTTTAGCGCCTGCCTTCAGCTCAGGGCGTGACCCCGGGGTCCTGGCATCGAGTCCCACATCAGGCTCCCTGCATGGAGCCTGCTTCTCCCTCTGCCTGTGTCTCTCTTTCTGTGTGTGTGTGTGTGTGTGTCTGTGTGTCATGAATAAATAAAATCTTAAAAAAAAAAAGACTCTTTGAGTCTCCTTTTTTATTTGAACATTGATCTAAACCTCAAATAAACCTGGTTCCATCTTAATCTTACATATCCAGACACGAGCCTTTGCTATGGACTCGAGGGCGTGTGTGAATACATATGTGTGGCGTCGGCGTGGAAATGGTAGCATCCGGTGCTCTGTAGACCTGATCTTTATGAATCTCCGTGGTGTTTCTGTTTCCTGTGACCTCTGGAGCTTTGTGACTCATCTTGGCTAATACTCTTTTCAAAAACACTGTGTACTACAGGACAGCTAGAAAATTCTAGGAGTCTGTCCAAGTCCTAATTGAGATTCAATTCCCCACCCTCACAGCCTTTTATTAGGCAACATTTATGAGCACTTGTTTTCCAAGTTACCAGATTACTCACTTCAGAGTTCAAGTACCCAGAAACTACGTGCTTCCATGGCCACAATAAGAGGCAACAACAGATGTCTGCAATAAAGCCAATCAGTATCCAGGATAAGAGCTGGCAAGGCGGGGGGTGATCCCGTCTTTGTTTGTGAACTTCCAGGGAAGAGGGGAGGAGAGAAGCCCGCCCTCCGGCAGGCAGCTGAGACACCCCACTGGGACATCCCATCTCCTATCTTGGCAGTTGTGTTAGTTTGGCTCTTCAAGGTCACAAGAAGTTCCGTACACATCACCTTAGTGATGGGGTTTTCTTGTCAGTGTACGTGAGAACATGAGGTAGGATGGGAAGTTTCTCATCAGCTTTACAATTTCTCTTGGTCTCAGGACTGGGATGATGATGATGATACACAACATGGTTCTTACCTACCATCGAGGGGCAAGAGGTAATGGGTTTTCTCTCTGTTTCTCACCCCCACAAAACAGAGTGATTGAGTCCACTTTTAGGTTCTGACTGTGGGGCTACCCAACCAGAAATGGGTCCCAACATTTCACCTCTTTGATGGTCAGCTTCTCTAGCATCAGGGATTTTTTTTTTAATCTCTGGCTTTAGGGATCCATGCATCTCCCTACCCCCTGGAATTCTATGCCTGCATGTGGATCTGTCCATATGTCTATTTTCTTAGAGGATATGATAGTATATGGATTCCATTTTCAAAGGGGCCTTAGTCCTTCAATTAACTATGACTAGTATAACAGATTTGGATTTTACTCATGGCCCACGACAGAGTAGGCAGGAATGAGTTTGTTCAAATCACTACCCTCAGGGGGTGGGGGGCTGGTCCCTGTCCTGGCAGCAACCGGAGGCTTCAGAGACGCCTGCATAACTGGTCACATATTAAAATAGTATGTGAGGCAACTTTCTCAATTCGTTAAACTGATTTCTGATACCTCCTTCTGGTCCTTCCATTGGTCCCAGAGATTTCGCCATCTGTCTACAAGTGCTCATAGACTACCCCTGACTTAGTAACAGAATGCACAAAGTGTTTGCCATGTGCCTCTCGGGCCCAATAAACTCCTTTCAGGCTGTTCAAATAGACTCTGCTTTACGACCTTAACACTGGGATCCGTAGCTCCCCTTGGTTCTGTTTTTCTCCTGATGGAAGGTGAGTAAGTGAAAGGTATTCCAGGATTTTTGCTTCTTAGGATGTAGACCATTTAAATATCAGCCTCCCACCCTTTAGTAGCAAGGATTCTACATCTGGGTATACAAAAGAAATCCAGGCAACCCCAAAGGTTTTTCTGGCTCACTCCTTTGTGCAGAGGTAAATTTTTAACTACCTCCAACAGGGTTTTCAGTATTTCCAGTGTTGACTCAGACCTAGTTGACAACAGTATTAAAAAAAAAACAAAAACCCAAAACCAGCAAGTCTAAGAAGCCAGTCTAAATGGTGTTCTTCAGTCACACAGGTGGAAGGGTGACATGAACGTGTGTTGTTCTTTTTAGTCAGTTATTCTAAGTCCAATCCACCTCGCTCTCCATGTAATCAATCACTTTCATGGTCTGGCTGAGCTTCAGACTGATGAGTTCGAGAACATGGAAAGATTTGAATGTTCTTTGACTTTGGAGCGATGCAACACGTGGTTGAAATTCAACCTGATGTCATTAGCTCTGTAAATGAATTAATCGGTAGCACCTACCAAAGCTAGGAAATAAAATTTATTTCAAGAGTTTTCAGTTCACTGACAGCAAAATGGCTTAGAGACTTGATAATGTGAATATATCATAAGCATCTTAAAAATTTTTAAAGACAAATCTGTGGAGAACAGGCATGGTTACTCTTCTATTAAATTCCATCAGCATCAAGGGCTATTTCTCATTCTTTTGGAACCTTTCTCATGTGAAGATCGATGTGATTTATAAGAAATACATTTATCCTTTGGGAAAGCTAAACTCTTTTTAAAAAGGGAATGAGAACTCATTGCAGTTAAAAGGGCCTTTAAGGACTTTCCTTTGTGTTTTCTGCATTTGTTTTGGAGGATTGTTTATAAATACCAAGTCTTTTATTACAATATCCTGTAGGGTGGAAAAAAAAAGAAAAAGGCTATTATTTCATCAACATGCTCTATACAAATCTTGAATACAGTTCCCATATAAATATGCAATAGCCTCCAGGAAAGGCATATAAAGCATGCTGATTACATTTTACTTTGCTCTTTAGGGTTGGAAGGGGCTGGAACAATATTTAAATTGGAACAAGTAGAGACAGTGCCCTTATGAAAGAAGACAGGTCCACACAACTGGCTGGCATTATGTTTATCTTCTCAGGATTTTTTTTTTAAATGTTTTTGGCTGTCTTCTAACCTTGCCTTTTACACTATTGTTCATTTTGTTTTCAGAGGGCTTGGTTCTTTTCATCTGAACAGACATCCTGTTTTGTTGGAAGAAGTTCCATTAAATTATCTTGTCAGCTCCCACCAAACTTTCTTTTCATTACTTCTGCTGTCTAGGTTATAAAAACCCATGGCAAACACAAGAGGCCCCAAAGGAATGTGTGTTGGATCTTCTGGAAACGTTATTGCTTGGGATCCTGTGAGATCTTTGCCTCTGGGACGGTAGCGAGGAGAAGGTAGGTTGGCCTGGTTAAATCTCTCCTAAAGGAAGGGATTTTTGTTAAGAGCAGCTGTATGAAGTCGTGGTGCCTCAGGCACAGACTGATACCGAGCTGAAGGGTTGGTCGGATGTTACTAATAAATGTGAAATAAACAGCTCTCCTGTAGGTATTTCTTGGATGATTTCCATCTACTGCTGTTGAGTACATTCTCCTAGAATCCAGAAAGTTGCCTCCTTTCTCCCTCAAATATGAGTTATTACTTTCAAGATTTTTGCTATGAGACAAAGATAATAAAAACAGCTACGCCAGCCATATTTTACTTCAGTGACCAGTTTTATTTCCCCTAATGAACAGGTATGGTCAGTGTGACTGCATTAGGTTGGCCTGGCCAAGAGCACCAAGGAGATAATCAGCTGTCCCCAGGCAGGCTGCTGTCTTTGGAATGCGGTAGGCATTGGTAGGCAGTGACACCTCTTCCGGCTTACTTTAGGTTGGAAAAGAGATAAAATAATCTATATTTTCTTGTGCTTTTAAAACCAAAGGGTCATAGAAACCAAAGAGAGGATCATAGGGCAAGGGAGGGGAAAAATAAGATGAAATGGGAGGGAGACAAACCATGAGAGACTCTTAAATATAGGAACAAACTGAGGGCTGGTGGGGGGGATGGGGTAACTGGGTGGCGGGCGTTAAGGAGGTGATGTAATGAGCACTGGGAATTATGTAGCTGGTGAATTGCTGAACTCTCCATGTGAAGCTAATGATATACCATCTGTCAACTAATTGAATTTAAATAAGTAAAAATAATACAGTAAACAGATAATTTAAAACAAAATGATATACAAGTTAGATTTTAAAGATATAAAGACGGATCATCTTATAGGTTTGATTTATTTTTATTTTTAATTGAATTATACTTGATTTACTTATATTACTATTATATAATTGTACCATAATTAATAAAAAATGTACCACAATTAATACATTGTTCCATTAGTTTCAGGGGTACAACATAGCGTCTCAACGACTCCGGACGTTATGCTATTCTTACCATGAGGGTAGCTGCCACCTGTCACTTCGCAGCACGATCACAATACCATTGACTATATTCCCTCGGTCGTACCTTTCATGGCTGTGACTTTCTCGTTCCACGACTTGACACCCGTGTGTCCCGCTCCCCTTCACCCACTGTGCTCATTCCCTCCCCTCTAGCAACCATCAGTTCTCTGTATCTATGGGTCTGTTTCTACTTTCAGTTACTTTGTTGGTTTTGTTTCTTAGATTCCACATAGAAGTGAAATCAGATGGTATTTGCTTTTCTCTGTCTGACTCCTTTCACTTGACATGATACCCTCTAGGGTATTAGCTTAATGCCCTCAAATGATAACATCTCATTCTCTTTTATGGTTGAAAAATATTCACCTTCAGGTGTCCCAAATTTTTTTTTTTTTTTTTCCAAACCTAGGCTTTGGGATTGGTAGAGCTAGAGCGGAGTGTAGGTGGGGGTTAGGGTTAGGGCTCAGGAGCATGGAGGGTCCTATCTGCCTGCAGTGTGGAGACATCCCCTAAGGGCCCGGTTGAGGGCAAGCCTCAGGTTTAGGTTTTGTGTTGGCAGTGGGGCGGGGGCAAATGGGTGGGTTGGATTAAACTTTCATTCAAATTCCTCCCGCGCTAACCACATTTCTATCTTCCAAACAGCACGATTTCCATCTGTGTGGCTGGCTGCCTCTTCTAGTGTTGGTCAGGTGTCCCAAATCCCTTATTTTTCAGACCTAGAGCCAGAACTGTGGTAGAGCCACAACTAGTGTAGGGTTAGGGCCCAGGAGCATCGAGGTTCCTAACTGCCTACAGTTAGACGCATTCACGTCTTCAAAATGGCACAATGTCCTTCTTTTTTCCTGGCTCAGTCTTCTGGTGTGGGTCAGGGGTCCCCTGTTCCTTGGTTTTTAGAGTGATGTTTGGGCCATGGGGATGCCAGAACCAATTCTCCAGCTGGGGTAGTGCCCAGGAGCCTGGGGTGCCCTATCTGCCGACAATATAGTCATCTCCATGTAGGGCTGAGTTGAGGGGGATGGGGAGGGTGAAGGTCAGGCTTAGGCTTTGGGTTGAATATGTGGGTTGGCATAGGTTTCCATTCAGATTCCTCCTGCACTCGCCCCATCCCAGTCTTCCAGATGGCACAGTTTCCTTCTGTTTTGCTGAGTCTTCTAGGGTTGGTCGTGTCCCAAGTCCCTCGGTTTTCAGACCAGGGCTTAGGGCTTAGTAGTACCAGAAACAAATCTAGGGTTAGCGTTTGGGCCCAGGAGTGTGTGGGGTCTTGTCTGTGAGCAGTGTGATCCCGCCAGAGGGTCAATGGCATACATCAGGCTTAGGTGTTGGAGATTATATACATATATGTATACATATAAATATATATATGTGGTTATTCATGTAAGTGTGAGTATATATACATGCATATAGTCTACCATGTGTGTGTGCGTGTATATGTCTATACATGTTTTTATCTCCATTCATCTTTCAGTGGACCCTTGGGTTGCCTCTTATCTCTGTATCCTGCGTATTGTGAACAATGCTGCATTAAACACCGGGATGCATAGCTTTTGAAATTAGTGTTTTTGTTTCCTTTGGGTAAATACCCGGTGGTGGGATTACCAGATCCTATGGTAGTTCTATTTTTAATTTTTTGTGGAAACTCCATCCTGTTTCCCACATTGGCTGTAGCAGTTTACATTCCCACCAACGGTGCACGAAGGTTCTTTTTTCTCCACTTCTTTACCAACACTTGTTATTTTTTGTCTTTTGGATCCTAGCCATTCTGACCGGTGTGAGGTGATATCTCATTGTCGTTTCGATTTGCATTTCCCTGATCACTAGCGATAAGCATCACTCCAAATGTCCCTTGGTTCATTTCTGTGTCTTATTTAGAGAAATGTGTATTCAGATCCTCTGCCTATTTTAAATTGGATTGTTGGTGTTGTGCTGTATAAATTTTAACTGCTTCTCAGACCTATCATTTTCAATTATCTTTTCCCATTTAGTGAATTGCCTTTTTGTTTTATGGATGATTCCCTTCACTGTACAAAAGGTTTTCATTTTGGTGTAGTCCCAGTAGTTTAATTTTGCTCATTTCCCTTGGTCAAGGAGACATATCTAGAAATGCGTTGTGAAGGCTAATGTCAAAGGAATTACTGCCTATGTTTTCTTCTGGAGTTTTGTGGTTTTGAGTCTCACATTTAGGTCTTTATTTTGAGTTTATTTTTTGTGTATGTTGTAAGAAAGTAGTCCAGCTTCGTTCCTTTTGCATGTACCTGTCCAGTTTTTCCAGCACTGTTTACGAAGAGACTGTCTTTTCCTCATTGTATATTCTTGCCTCCTTTGTTGTAGGTTAATTGACTAAAATAATCTAATAGACCAAATAAGCATAGGTTCATTTCTGGGCTCACTTCCATCCCTCAGTGTGTCTGTTTTTGTGCCAGAACCATACTGTTTGGATTATTACAGCTTTATAGTATATCTTGAAATCTGGGATTATGATACCACCAGCTTTGTCCTTTTTTCTGAAGATTACTTTGGCTATTCAGGGTCTTGTGGTTCCATAGAAATTTTAGTATTATTCTAGTTCTGTGAAAAATGCTGTTGGTATTTTGATAGGCATGGTATTGAACCTGTAGATAGTTTTGGGTAGTATGGGAATTTTAACAATTTTCTTCCAACCTGTGTGCATGGAATAACTTTCCATGTATTTGTGTCATTTTCAGTTTCTTTCATCAATGTTTTACAGTTTTCAGTGTTTGGGTCTTTCACCTCCTTAGTTAAGTTTACACCGAGATGTTTTATTCTCTTTGGTACAATTGTAAGTTAGATTTGATTTAAACATTTTCATTTCTAAAATTAAGGATCATTGAGCTTTGCTAATTTGGCATGGAAAGGTACAAAGTGAAACCTCTGCCACTCTGCATCAGGGGACTTATTTACTAGTGTTATAGACCCTGGGAAAATCCTCACTTTGGACTCAGTGTGAAAGTTACTCCTCTAACCAAAAGAAGCAGAGAAGAAAGTCCTCTCCCTACAAAGTCTAGGCAGACTGCATGAAGTTGAATCCTATGAAATTGCTGATACTGACCACCTTTGCCCAACAAAAGAGTAATTTCATGTCATGCAGTACAAGAGAATCAGCACCTCCTTCCATAAGGTAGGCTGTCTTGGCCTTTTCCACTTTGTCCACCCTCCCATGCTTGAGTAGAAATCCCCAGGAAGGCATAACATTCGCTCTGCCCCTAGAATACACAAGGAATAGTTGTGTTTTTTTTTTTTTTCCTCTCCTCCTTCTGCAGTATCACAAAATATATTGGAGTATCCTGTGAGACCTCAACATTATTCCTGCTTTTTCCTGAGACCCAGCCTCCTTCATTCCAATTAATCCAGCCTCACACGTTGGGGGAGAGGGGAGGATCAGAGGGAGGATGTGGGCAGGGGGAAGGAGTGTTTTTCTCTACGTGTATAAAATCATTTTTCCTTGGGGTAGGTTTAATTCTCAGTTCTTGTCATTGTCAAATTTCTTGGGTTAAGGATCTCCTTTAGGTATTGTTAGTAATATATACCTACAACCTCAACTGATCATTTCAGTTAGGATTGTGTTCCCCAAAAAGTGTAGGCCAAGGAAGCATCATTCCTCACATGATGCTGTGCTCTAAAGAGTGTTTTTCCTGTCTAGGCTGGTTACATGGTATGCATACATAAATTTTGGCTTTCCGAGAGGCTGTCTCAGGATGTATTCATATGAATCAACTAACCCTATGTTCTTGGCTTTCTGTCAGTACAAGTAGTAGCAATGTATCCTTGTTCATGTCAACTGCTGTTAAACTGAGCACTAATTTACGTGGTCTTCATTTTTCTCAAATGCAAGAAAGCAGTACCCCCTAGGGTTATGGTGATGACTAAGTCAGATGAAATGTTCACAGGGCCTTCTGTGTTGTAGAATGTCAGAACATGATCTTGTCCACTGTAAAGAAAAGGTTGGGTGGCTCTGTTGGTTGAACATCTACCTTTGGCTCAGGTCATGATCCCAGGGTCCTGAGATCAAGCCTCCCCCCTCTTGCCCTCTCACAGTCTCTCAAAAATCAATCAAACATATTTTTAAAATTTATTATTACTATTATTTATTTATTTTTAGAAAAGGCTGGAAAGTTCTTTTGCTAAGGATCGGTGAATTTAGTCTGCTTTACTGTATGGCTGACCAAAATGTTATTCTTTAAAGAGTCCTAATTCTGGACTCTGCTAAAAGCTCACACTTCAATATTGTGATTTGGTAGACTTTTAAAAACTAAATCTGTAATAACTTCAGCATGCTCTCTGATGCCTCAGTGAAATCATTATAATGTTTGGTCAGATAGCATGTAATTCTGTGAGATTTGTTGTGTCAGGTTTAGGGCACCCAGAGCTCCCTCCCAGGACTAGGATTTCTTGCAGCCAGTGATATTGCTCTGGTGAAATGATATCCACAGATGTTCACGGATTTTAGGAGAGTGACTGCCCCAAATGACTACTCAGACTTGGTGGTAGTAGGGGGGGGTTGTCATTCATTCAGGGAGATAACACTTATTTCTTTCAGGTGGCAAGTGGAGGAGAGTAAGTTGCCCTTTGACCTCTTTATACAGATGCTTCACTATCTGCCAGATGGGGTTTGAGATTAAGCCATGTGCTCAGAGACACAGGAGTGAGGAGAGGAAGCTTTCTGTGAAAGATGTCTCTGTGTCCCAGTGTGGTGGGGGTAGCCTTGGCTGAAAGACCTGGACTCCCTTATGTTTACTCTCTGTCACGGTTGAGCCATCATCATGCAGCACGAGACGCACTGCACTAGAAAGCCAGAATCCTGGGTCTTAGTTTCCCTTTTGCCGCAGACTTTCTAGCTGATCTTGAGTTAATCACTCTGGGTCAAAGCTATCCATCTGTATATTGCGGATGGGAATGCTATTTCCATATCTGTCTAAAGGCAGAGAAGTGAACAGATGGTCCTTCTTATTTTTAAGTCTTATTATGCCCTACTTTATTTTTCTGCTTGTCTTTTGTCCTCTTCTTTCGGGTTTTCCTACCCGAGACACTCTAGACTATCACCCAAAATGGAGATGTAGAGACCTAAGCTCAACATTTTAAGGTAGAAACCACCATCCATGCAGTTCTACCTGGAGAGAAGAAATAAGGATGGTTGGCAAGTTTTGTCTTTATGCTTCTGACAACTGATATAAGGAACTAAAGAAAAGAGCTCATGAAGGGAAAGAAGAAATAGCTTGTGATGTGGACATGTCAAATTTGAGGCAATTATCTGACCTCCATTTCACAGTTGGCTAGGTCTAGGTATCTACAGCCTGCCATGCAGTTACGTATTTTTGGCAACATCAGCATATACGTTGTTAGAATCTTAGAAGTGAAGGAGAATCTCTGAGGAGAAAATGCATTGAGCAGAAGAGCAAGTGCAGAGGCCGATTGTGCTGGGACTTTGGAGGTGAACAGATAGAGGGTCCGGGGAAGGAGGCTGAGAAGTGTCCACCAGAGAGTGGAAAGAAGACTAAACTTGATGTCATGAGGGCCATGGAAGAAGAAAGTCTTCATAGCGAAGGAGGGGTGGAGGAGGTAAGATCGATGGTTCCAAATACAGAGTAGAAATGTATTAATTCCAAGCTTAAAAACTGTCTATTGTTCTGGGAATTAGACAGTCACTGATGACTTTAGGAATAAGTTTCATGAGTCAAGCACACTTTAGTTGATTTAAGAATAAGGGAGGGAAGAGAAGGCTGGATGAGAAGACACGGAAAGAGATGTCATTTGTTAGAAGGTGATCTTTTTTGTTTTTTTAATGGGGGCCTTTTGAGCTCACATGTAGACTTCAGGGAAAGAACTACAGTGAGGGAAGATAAAGGGTACCTAGTAGGTCTCTGGAGGAGCTACGTCCTGGGATAGTTGGGCAGGTGAAGGACAAAGCCTCATCTGTGATAGAAGTATCTTAGTTTGGGTTCTCCAGGAACAGATACTAAGGTGTGGTCAGATGTGTAAGATGAGGAAGACAGAGCGAGAGAAAGTGGGGAGACCCTCCAGACCTCAGTGGATGTCTACAGCACGAAGGAAAGGGACAAAGGGGGGCTTAGGCAGGAAGCGTCTCAGGTATGAGTCCGTTCCAAGGAAGTTCTAGCTAGGCCCCTGGAAGGCCAAGGTCTACAGCTGAAGCAGTCCCATGTCTCAAGGACTAGGCCTGTCAGCATCCCTCCCATGCTCAGTCCCTTGCTGGGGGTAGCTTGAGGGCAGCCTGGTCTCAAAGCAAATGCAGGGGTAGACCTGGAGGCGCAGCAGCTGGAGTCATCTGCACTTATGCTTGTACTTCAGGAGATCGGGTGGTGCGTTTTCACGGGAAAGCATGGCTATCGTGGTGGCTGTATGTGGATGTCACGAGATGAGAATAGGATAAGGAATTCCCACCTGGTGGCCTCATTATCTTTGGAGTAAGAAGATAATAGTTGGGGCATCTTGGTGGCTCAGTGGTTGAGCATCTGCCTTCGGCCCAGGGTGTGACCCCGGGATCCTGGGATCGAGTCCCACGTCAGGGTCCCCACAGGGAGCCTGCTTCTCCCTCTGCCTGTGTCTCTGCCTCTCTCTGTGGGTCTCTCATGAATAAACAAATCTTTTTTTTTTTTTTAAAGCATAATTAGTCTGGCTAGAATGAGAAAAGAGGAGAGAACAGTAATGGGGAAGGTACTTGCAGGGTGAAGTTTTGAAGAACAGAAAATGCGAGGAAATAAAAAGATTTTGTGCCCCTTGAGGTCTCATGGAGATGAGACACTGGACTGGACTGTGAGCTGCAGTGACACTAACAAGCAGAGTTATTCGTTTTTTTCTCCAGAGAGATGTAATAAGAATAAAGACAGTAGATTGTACAACTGCCCCCTTTACTCTTACAGGCACCCCTGCTTCCAAGTTTTATAATTCTTTTTTTTTAAGATTTTATTTATTCGTGAGAGAAAGAGAGAGAGACAGAGACCCAGGCAGAGGGAGAAGCAGGCTCCCTGCAGGGAGCCCAATGTGGACGTTGATCCCAGGACCCTAGGGTCACGCCCAATGGCTAAGCCCCCCAGGCATCCCAGTTTTGTAATTAAGTTATTAGTTATTCTTCACTTAATTAAATAAAAATATATGTGGATTTATTGATCACTTACTATGTATAAAGCACAGAGGGAGATATAAATATGGGTTTCTGCCCTCAAGGAATGTGTAACTTAATATCAACAATATGGGACACACGCAGACTATGGTAGGCAGTGTGAGAGAGGCCAGATAGTGTCTGTGGGACTTCGGAACAGGTATGGAGCACCTGAGTGGGTGATGGGGTGGGGGTGGAGGTGGCTTCGTAGAAGTGGCTGTAGGTTGGGACTCATGGAGTGGGTGTAACTGTGACAGGTTTGTCATCTTCAGTGTCTAAAGTAATACTGGGCACCGACCTTTTTTCTCCCTTCTTCTTAACCTTCCTGTTCTGGGCCTTGATCTGGGCTGGGTGGTGACCGCCCCGTGCCTAGCTTGCTAATCAGCCGCGGAGTCCCTCCTTAAATCTACGGTCTCATAGACTCCATTTCAAACACACCTGGATAAATTATGTTGTTCATATACTCCAGAAGTTTGGGGGGGACCTCTCCCCTATTTTTCTTTTTTTTTTTAAATTTTTTCTCCCCCTTTTTTCAAGTGTAACTGATGTGACTGCATTTGGCACTCTTTGTACATTTGCTGGGTTTGCACATTTGCAGTCTTACTGGGCTAGAGTTCATCCCTCTGCAAGACTGTGACAGCCTACCTGTGGGCAGGAAGTCACACATGCTTGGTACGTAGTAGTGTTGGTACAAGGTCTCAGCCTGCTCATCCGCCAGTGAGGCTGCGAATTATAGTCCAGGTCTGGCTTTGGAGAGGGAGGGCGGCAGTCCCGCTGTGTTATCTCATCTACCTTAACTAGTAAATGGGCTAATCCTCAATGCTCGTTCTTGTCTCCGTTTGTTCAGGATGCTCTATCAAAAATACCATAGGCTGGGTGGTTCCGAAACGATAGAAATGTATTTCTTATGGTTCTGGAGGCTGGGAAGTTCAAGGTCAAGGCACCAGCAGGATTGGTGTCTGGTGAGTGGCTGCTTCCTGGTTCATTGGCAACTGTCTTTTCCTGTGTTCTTCCGTGGCAGGAGGGGCAAAGGAGTACTCTGGGGTCTCTTATTGGGATCCCACCCCCATTCATGAGAGCTCTACCCTCCTGATCTAATCATCTCCCTCATCTCCCAAAGGCCCTACCTCCTAATATCATCACAGTGGGGATTCCGTCTCAACATGTGAATTTTAGGGAGACACAAACTTTCATTCTATATTTCTTCACTTGGATCCTTTTCATGGTTTCCGGTAGGTTGAGACTCCTACTCTTCATGATAGATCTGAAGGAATTTTTCACCTCTCTGTGATACACCTATTATGAATTTCTCTTTTGCCTTTTGAACACCTTGGGATAAAAATTACTAGAAAATACAAGAAGTGTAATAACATTGTATAGTGAGGGCCTCCATCATATGAAACAGACATAAACATTTAAACATTTCCCACTCTTTCTGGGAAATGTACTTACCGTACGGTGTGGAGGTTATTCCATGTTATTGCTAAGTTCTTCGGATGACAACGCGCTCCATCAACTAGCCATGCCTAGACTCATTATCTTCATTGTGGGAGCTACACGTTGGACTCTGGTCAAGAGAACTCCTTTAAGACTCTTCACACTTGACTGTTTCACTCCAGACTCCACAGTGTCATTCAATAAATAGTTGTGGATGAAATAAAAATCACGGAAGCTTGGTCCAACATAACCCCTCCAAGAGGCTTTTCAGATGTTTACTCACATAACCAGTGTTTTGATGTTTCCTAATTAGGGATTTTACATACTTTCTGAAGGTTAATATTTTATTTTCCATTTAGGGGGTAAGCACTGAGAACAAAGATTTCAGCTCCAATTCCTGCCTGTTATGTTGCTACCATTGGCCTATCAAGGCTCCTTTTCTTCAGAGGAAAAGCTCTCTCTTAGGAAACTTTGTCAAGGTCAACGTAACAAAGAATGAATTTTATTTTATAATCCTTTTGTATCAACAGTATTTACTTTCAGGATTATTGAGAAATATTTTTCCTCCCAGAAAGCAAGCTGGGTTGTTGCTCTTTGGGAAAAATAAGGGGAGAGGGTTGTGGGGTGGTTGTGTTGGTGTTAGAGAAGAGGCTGGAAATGTAATATCCTACAGGAAGGGAAGATGTAAGTACCTTAGGGCAGATAATGAATGAGCTCTGAGGGAAGTTTACTCTTCTCTCCCAGATACAGTGGAAACTTCCATGTGAGATCATTCTTTAGCCCGTATGAAAACCTTTCTTTAAATTCTCCATATATTTAATTTGAAGCTTTTTCTTTGCATTTTATTTTATTCTCTGGGGGCTGGGGAGGCAAGCTGCCTCTCCTTTGATTTAAAGTTCTCACATTTTTCATGTACAACTCACTGGGTCTGTACACAGAGGCCATTCAGAGCTCCATTTCAAGAAGCGATTGCATCCTTGATCCATTAATCCTCTAGAACCAGAATTTGGCAATCCTCAAAATCTGCTTTCCACACAGTGCTTACACATCATTTTCATTAGGTAAGTGCCAGGTGGACAAACATGGCCAAACACTTTCCATGCTTCCTTGGCAAGGAAACATGTAAGACATGGATAATTCATTGACCCATGGTGGCTATAAGTTTGCATAATTTTCAGCCATCTCTCAAGCTTGCTTGTGACTGCTAGGTCACCTGTGACATTGGGCTGGCAGCCTACCTTTAGGCTTCCTTGTTTTCACCTATAAAATGTCAGTGTCTGAACAGGTAATCCTAGGTAAAAGGACTTGTCTATAGGCCACCAAAATATATTGGCTGCTTCATGTCCATGTTCAGCCTTTAACTTCCTCACAGTACAAGTCTCAATCGCTGGATCTTCCTCTCCCTTTCTTCTCTGACTTACTCGTAGAGACCCTCATAATTTAGATAAATGACCAGTTCTCAGGCCTGGGCTTAGGAATCTCCCAAAGGAAATCATGTAAAGTTAATGAAGCTTCAGTGTGTGGACCTTCATTTGTACTGACCCTTTCTAAGCCTCCAAATATTCTGGGAAGTTGCAGGATAATATAGTAGCCAAGCATGGTAGAAACACAGGACACTTTACTTGAAAGCTTGATGGTCCCAGACCAGTCCTACCCTTATGCCTCTAAAACTTGACCCTGGTAGACCTCAACCAGTATCGAATCCTATCTTTTGCTCCAAGGAGAAGAACCTGAATGAGTCACTGCTTTGCTCTCCAATCCAGACCATGATGACTTAGTCTATGTAGCCATTTGGCTCATCCTACCCATAGCCGGAAATAGTACCATAGCATTACTGATAGAGCTAAAAATTTTCATCTATACTGTCAATAATTAGAAGAAATTTTGAATGGCTCTGCTAGAATAAAGACTAGATTGTCCATTTTTTCTATAAAAAATTTCACAATATCATGCCATATAAAAAGGAAACCTGTGTAATCTATGAAAGACTGTGCAATCCTTAGATTGTACCTTTTTCTTAGCTTTCTTAGAAACTTAGAATGTTCTGTGGGAAGATTTGTCAAGTTTTCTTAAAATATTCTCTGGCTTGGATTTCCCCGTTTCAATTCCTTGGTGTGGATTAAACACACACTGGGTCCTGTTCTCTGTGCTCCAATTGGCCTAGCACCCATAACTAATCACATTATTTCCTTCAAAATTAAGGCAGAACAAAGTACAATTTTCTAAGACTTTATATAAATATATCAAAGCACACCCTGGAGAAGAAAAGATAACTGTATTAAATTAGAGTATGTCTTTGACAGGTTTTATATAGGATTTCTTCCCTTTTTACAAAATTTGATCATGCATGGCATCTATTAGTTGGGATTTCCAATCACAAGAGACAGAAATTTTGCTCCCCGCAGCTGAAGCCCAAAAGAGAATTTATTTTGAGGTCAGGCTTCCTTAGGTACTGCCAAATCTAAGTGCTCAAACCCTATCATTAAGTCTTAGTCTTGTCCTCTCTCTATGCTGTTCCTTGGATTGGCTCCATTCTAAGGCAAGCTTGCTCCTTGAGGTAGCAAGGAGCTGCCAGCAGCTCCAGGCTTATAATCTTCTCTCTCAACAACCTTGGTAGTGGCACGAATGACCACTTGAATCTGAAACATAGTCCTAGAATCGAGTGTGCTTGGTTCTGCTTGGCCTGAACTCAATCACAGGCCAGCTCTTGAAGCTCGGGAGGGTGTCAGCTGTACCTGGTCCACTTGTCTGAGAAGAAAAGGAGTTGCTTCCCAAGGAAAACCAGGCTGCATTGCCAGAAGACGTGGTTACGGTGATGGTTTGGGGGCAGGTAAAAACAAAGGATCGTGATTAAATGGTGCTGCAGCATGAGTCATAAAATCTGGGCCATAGTCTAATTGGCTACTAAGTAGTTTTATTACCTTAAACAATCATTTAATCTTTGCAGGCCTGGGTTCCCAGTTCTGTAAAATTACAGACTTGCATAAAAAGTCCTCACAGTTCTCTGTGAAGCTGAAGTTCTAACTCAGTGATGAATTTGCTTGATAGTTCGGTAGCAAAAAAGCACGACTCAATCTGATTTTCTTTGATTAAAATCAATACAATGACTTTCCTGGGATAGCAATATATCTTACAGCAAATGCAGTTCTGTCTGGAGTCATGAGGTTGTATGCTGTCTTTGAAAATGAGCGTTGGCTGGAAGTGTGCAAGGTTTCAAACTCATTACTGAACTCTCCAGTCTGTCTAGAGATATTCATACCCTTATTTTTTAGAAGCAGCCTTGATGGATATTAAGTTGCTTCCAGTATTTTTTTTATTTTTATATCTACTCTTGGGGTTTTACTTAGAGAACCAATGAAGTCTTGGAAGTACTAGGAATCAATTAGAAAAAATATGAGAGAATCAGGTTGCTAGCATAACTGACCCTTCTAATATGCTCCTTAAAAGAGAGGGAAAGGGGTTATCATCATAAGTCAAGGATTATAGAATGGAGCTGGAGAAAAGAGTGAACCCAAAAGAAAAGTCTTAAGATATTTGATTGACACCATGACTGGTATTCAGTCTAGAGCCAGCTGGCCTAGCTCATGGAATGATTAAGAGAAGCTGGGGAAGCCCTTGGAGGGGAAGAGAGAAATTTTTTGAGTATGGCACATGAATCTCAACTAGAGATTCTTGCTTTGGGTGTTGAAAGCCTTTTATTTTTATGAGTTTTCGATCCAAATGCAAATATGTGAGTGCCCCACAGATTGTTGAGACTTAAAATGTAAATTAAAAATCAGGACTGAAAAAAATAAATTATGACTGTTTTTAGAAGTTCCATGAAAAAACTTGTATGCTTCATCTGCTTGGTAGTGATATTGGCAGTGTATATGTTGGCTTCTGACTTTGGTACGGATGAATCACTCATCTGGAGTTTCAAAACAGTGCCTCTTTAATTTACAGTAGATTCTTTATCAGGTTAGGCAAGAATGGCAGGTTCTGTGGAAGGTGGACATTTTTCAGAATCCAAAGGAGGTACCGTTCACGTAAAACTCAATATAAGCAGTGTCCTCTGAAGCAGGAGTCTGTATCTCCTTAAAGACACTCCCATGGTTAGACCCTACACTATACAGGTTGCCGGCCTACTCGCAGGGGAGACCATGGCTTGATTTGAAATAAAAAAGCAAGCACTTGGTCTCAGACCTACCCGAAAGTACTATATGCTTCCGTGAATCTGGACCTCATCTTTGCAAAGTCTGAAAGTGGTTTAGAAGGCATGAGAAAGAACATAATAATAATCTGTCTTGGCCATGCAATGCTCTAATGGATAAGGCAGATGTTTGCTCAACAGGGTATAGGCTTAAACCCTTAAACTGAAATACAGACGCACATACGTACCTACTACGAGACCACCATGATTGACATGACTGCCCAGTTGTGGACACTGTACGAAAGGTTAGTTGGTAGTGTGTTCCTCTCTAAGTACGTGGGGTAGGTATTAGGTGTAGAGGCAAAGGTATTTCATGTATAAGTGTTTACAGAATTAAGTGAGGTGTAGGTTCGTAGTTAGCACCTCAGAAGAAGCGAAAGATGGTGCTGTCATGACTCCACAGAAGAAATTGTAACCTTCACTCAAAATTTGGTTCAGATCTCAAAACTGATGATCTGACACTGCCCCCCCCCCCCAAGAAGGTATGAAAAAGTTGATTACTCATACAGAAGTTTTTCTGGGGAAAGCAAGTCTAAAAGCGGGTTGGAAGTAGGGGAGATTTGGGATTTCATGATGGCTAGGTAGTAGGGCTGGGGTGAGGGTTCCTTTGTGTGAGTGTGGCTTGGGTGACTGGAACTTCTCACCAGTGAAAAAAAGAGCATAGAAGGTTTCTTAACAGCTTGTCCAGATGTGAGTAAGGGGACAGGGAAGTTACGCGGGTTGGAAGCTTCCAGTAGTCAAATTCAACGGTTAATGCTTTTTATATCCTAAGAAACCTGCGCCTAATCTAAAGTAAATCCCGCCCTCCATGATTTCTTTTAGAAACTGTATACTTTTAGCTCTTATATTTAGGTCTTTAATTAGAGTTGATTTTTATATATCATGTAAAGGTTGAGATTTTTCTTTTCTGTACTTTTACTTCTGAGTATGTAATTGTTTCCGTGCCATTTGTTGTAAAGATTAACCTTTCCCCGTTTCCCTGTGGTGGGCAGGTCAATTCTGGACTCGCTGTTTCCAGGATCTATATGCTGTAGTACTTATACCAACCCCATACCACTACTATTTATTCTCAATTACTGTAGCTTTAGTAAGGCTCGGATTCTGTTATTGGAAATCTTACAACTTTATTATTCTTTTCAAATGAATTTGGCTATTTCATGTTCTTTATATTTCCAGATAATTTTAGAATCGGGTTCTCAACTTCTAAAAACAAAAAACCAAAACCCTACAGATATTTGGGTGACTATTGCCCTGGATCTATGGGTCCTTTTGGAGAGAAAAATACTAATTCTTCGTGTCATATTCCATTGGATGTGTCCACCACATTTTCTTCATCCATTCATCGATTAGTGAACTCAGGCTGTTTCAATGTCTTGATTATTGTGAATAATGCTGCAGTGAAAATAGGGGTGCAGATATCTTTTTGAGGTGGTGATTTCTCTTCTTTGGATAAATACCCAGAAGTGGGATTGCTGGATCATATAATTCTATTTTGA
The DNA here is from genome assembly GCF_053574225.1 of Canis aureus. Classification (NCBI taxonomy): domain Eukaryota; kingdom Metazoa; phylum Chordata; class Mammalia; order Carnivora; family Canidae; genus Canis; species Canis aureus. The sequence goes on along the minus strand of NC_135628.1, from coordinate 4,470,605 downwards.
ATTTTTTTGAGGGAACTCCGTATGTTTTTCCATAGTGTCTGGGCTAATTTATATTCCCACCAACAGTCCTCAAGGGTTCCTTTCCCCCATATCCTTGCTAATACTCATTATTCATCTTTTTGATAATAGCCATTCTATTGGTCATTTATTTACGTTTCCCTGATGATTAGTGATGTTGAATATCCTTTTCATGTACCTGTAGGTTGTCTTTGAGAAAGATGCATTCACACAGCCCTCTGCTCATTTTTAAAGTCAGATTGATTTTTTTGTGTGAATTCTTCATATATTTTAGATATTAACCCATTATTGGGACTAAATAGTGTCATGTCGTCATGTCATCTAAGTAGTGACAGTTTTACTTTTTTCCTTTCCAATTTAGATGCTTTTTATTTCTTTTTCTTGCCTAATTGCCCTGGCTAGGACTTCTGATACTATGTTAAATAAAGTGGAGAAAATGGGCATCTTTTTCTTGTTTCTGGCCTTAGATGAAATCTTTCAGCTTTTCACCTTGAGATGCTGGCTTTGGACTTGTTGTTTGTGGCCTTTATTAATGTGGAGGTATTTTCCCTCTATACACAGATTGTTGTGAGGTTTTTTCATGAATGAATGTTAAATTTTATCAAATGCTTTTTCTACATGTACGGAGATCATCATGATTTTTTCTAGTTTTATTGAGAAATAATTGACATACATCACTGTACAAGTTTAAAGCATACAACATGGTTTGATTTATATGTATTATGAAATGATTACCATAGGTGCAGTTAATATCTTATATAGATACAGTTAACAGAAAAGAAAGAAAACAGGGAAACATTTTTATGATGAGAACTCTCCAGACTTATCCTCTTGAAACCTTTCTTATATATCATACAGCAAGGCCTGCTCTACTCAACATGTCTTACATTATGTCACTACTCTTTATTTATTTTATAACTGGAAGATTATACCTTTTTTCCCTTACTTTGTTAGTGTGGTGTATGACATTGATTTATCACATTTTGAGCCATCCTGGAATCCTTGGAATAAATCTAACTTGATCATGGTATGTAATCTTTTTAATATATTGTTGGATTTGATTTGTTGATGTTTTTTTGAGGATTTTGCATCTGTGTTTATGAGCAATATTGGCCTATATTTTTCTTTTCTTGTAGTATCCATCTGTTTTTGGTATCAGAGTCATGCTGGCCTTGTTAAAAAAAAGTTTGGAAGTGTGCCTTCCTTTTCTGTTTTTTGGAAGGCTTTGGGAAGGATTGGTATTCCTTAACTTGTGATAGAATTTGCCAATGAAGCTGTCTGGTCATGGACTTTGTGTTGAGAGGTTTGTAGTCACTGATTCAATCTCCTTACTAGTATCTGTTTAGAGTCTCTTCCTGAATGATTCAATCTCAGCAGGCTTATGTTTCTAAAAATTTATTCTTTTCTTCTATATTTTCTTATTTATTGGTGCGTAATTATTCATAAGAGTATCATGATTTTTTTGTATATTTGTGGTATCAATTATGTCTCTTTTTTTAAGAGAAAGTATATTTATTTTTTAAAAGATTTTATTTATTTATTCATAAGAAAGAGAAAGAGAGAGAGAGGCGGAGACACAGGCAGAGGGAGAAGCAGGCTCCATGCAGAGAGCCCGATGTGGGACTCGATCCCGGGTCTCCAGGATCACGCCCTGGGCCAAAGGCAGGCACTAAACTGCTGAGCCACCCAGGGATTCCCCCCCCGCCTCTCTCTCTCTCTCTCTCTCTTTTTTAATATCTGATTATATTTGTTGGAGTCCTCTTTTGATTTTGGTGAGTCTAGCTAAGAGTTTGTTTCATTTATCTTTAAAAAAAAACAGCTCTTCATTTTTTAGATCTTTTCTATTATCTTTTTAGTCTCTACTTCATTAATTTCCTCTCTGATCTTTGCTATTTTCCTTCTTTCTTTCTTTGTTCTTTTTCTAGTTCCTTGAATTATAAAAGCAGATGCTTTATTTGTGATCTTTCTTGTTTCTTAGTGTAGGCACTTATCGTGATGAACTTCCCTCTTAGCACTGCTTTTGCTGCATCCCATACAGTTTGGTATGTTGTATTTCCATTTTAATTTGTCTCAGGATCTTTTTAGTTTCTCTTTTGTTATTTTCTTTAACCCACTGTTTTTCAGTACTATGTTTAATCTATTAATCCAAATATTTGTGGATTTTCTAATTTTCTTGATTTTGATTTCAGTTTCATACCATTTTGGTCAAAAAAGATGCTTGATATGATTTAAGTCTTTTCAAATTTATTAAGACTTGTTTTTTTGTTAAGTCTTTAATTTTTTAAGACTTTAATTCAGACTTTGTAGATCAGAGATATATGATCTATCTTGGAGAATGTTCCATGTGTGATTGAGAAGATTATGTATTCTCCTGTGTTTGGATAAAATGTGCTATAAATGTTTAAGTTCATCTGGTCTAATGGGTCACTGAAGTCCAATGTTTCCTTGTTGATTTTCTATCTGGATTATCTATCTGTTGATGATAGTGGGGTATTAAAGTCTACTATTTTTATTTTGCCGTTTTTTCTTCTGGATCTGTTAGTATTTGCTTTGTATGTTTAGATGCTCCTATATTGGGGAAATAATTATTTACAAATGGTATATCCTCTTGTTGGATTGACCCCTTTATCGTTATATAATGACCTTTGTTTCTTATTACAGTCTTTGCCTTAGTGTCTATTTTGTTTGATATAAATATAGCTACTACTTTCTTTTAATTTCCATTTGTACGGAATATCTTTTTCCATTGTTTCACTTTCTGTGTGTGTTCTTAAAGCTAAAGTGAGTCTTACTGGCAGCATATAGTTAGGTCTTTTTTTTTTTTCTTTCTTTCTTTCTTTCTTTTTTATTTTTATCCATCCAGTCACTCTGTCTTTTGATTAGAGAATTTAGTTCATTTACATTGAAAGTAATTATTGATAGGTATGGACTTCCTGCCATTTCTTTTGTGTAAATCCTTTATTTTCTTCTTTTGCTGCTTTCCTTTGTAATCTGATGAATTTTCTGTAGTGGTATGCTTACAGTCCTTTCTCTTTAGTCTTGATAGAGTGGTCTTATGGGAGATAAAACTTATCAACCATCCTGGCCTGTGCTCCTGGTTGTTTCTCAAATCTTTGTGATTGTTCAGGTTGACCCCTTTGTTCTTTAGTGGCTCCTCATAGTTGAAGGTGTGTCAAGACCAGAGTCCCAAAAGGAAAAATTGTAGTCAGTCCCTGCAGGTTAGTTGGAAACCAGACTCTCAGGCAGTGTTTCAGAAAGTATATAATTAGGCTGCTTCCAGGGAGAAACTGAGAGGCGAGTGTTTTTGCCTACTTTCTCCGTAGTGGGCCTGGATGTGTAGCCGGTACTTGGAGATGGGATGCTCCTGAACCAGTAAGAACTTATTCTTTGATTTCTATAGTCCCGTGGGACTCCTGAATGAAGGCTCCATTGGCTGTCAGAGTCAGATTTATCCTTTGGGCAGCATCCATAGAAGCTGAAGTGCAGACACATGTACGAGCTCTTTCCAGGGAGATACTGGTCATTTGGGGCAGGCGGGAAGGAGATGGCAAGGAGGTGTCCACACTGAAGTGACCCCTTACATGTGTGCTAAATTAGAAGCTTGACCCTCAGACAACAGCTTTTTAAGTATGCAAATAGACTCCTTTTAGGGAAAATCTGAGAGCTGGACATGTGTTGCTTGCGTCCTCCGAGCTGAAACCTGGGATGATAGCTGTAGTGAGTGTCCATGCTCAGGCCCGTTAATAACTGCTCCTTTGTTGGCTATACACTGCTCCTTTGTTGTGGGTCTCATGGACACAAGCCCTGTTGGGCTTCAGACAGAGGTGTTTTCATAGCCCATTCCTCAGGGAGAATCTTAAAAGTTGAGGTGCTAGATGTTGGGTCCAAACCCTTTGCTTCTCAGGGAGAAGCTGGGATTTAGGAGTTCTCCTCTGATTGTCTGGCACTGTGTTGGAGTAGGGTTTATGACAAGAGTGTCTCAGCCTTTGCTGTCTGTTTCAGTGTGGACTTGTTTGTTTGTGTTTTCCTTAGTCACTGGATGTGTAGAAGTTGCTCAGTTAGTTTCTGGTTTTCTTTCAAGGGAACCTGATCCTTGTAGAGCTCTTCATACCATGTGTCATGGGAGGAGGGAAATTCAGTAGTCTCTTGTATCGCCATCTTTGAAGACTTCCTTTGTGGTTTTGTGGGTTTTTTGTTTTGTTTTTGTAGATGTCCTTTCTTAAGTGTCTTCCCAATCAACTCAAAGTTTTTAGCATGAGTTAATGTTGAATTTTGCCTAAGATTTTTCTGTCTGTATTAAATGATTCTGTTTTTTCTTTTTCTTTTTTTCTATTTTTAGAATATATTTTTCACCAGATACAGAAATCTTAGGTTGGCCATGTTTTTCCTTTTACCACTTTAGAAATCTACTTTGATTTTTCTCTGGCATGTATCCTTTCTGGTAAATTATGTGAAGTCCTTATCTTTGCAATGTGTCTTTTGCTCTGGCTGCTTTTAAGATTCTTTTTTTTTTTTTTTAATCACTTAGTACTCTGTAGTCCAGGCAGTTAACATACTCTAAAATCCATGCCTTAGAGGTACTCAGCTTGAATTCTAAAGAGGTAGATTAGGCAATAGAGGCATCTGCTATAAGCATTTGTCTAATTTTATTATTGATCATCAATAGAGCCTTGATTAGTAATGTCAGAAATGAATTTTCTTGGGTGAAATTAGTGACTTGTTAGTTGGCTTAATGAATGTTAGAAATATCTTTTTATCATCTGGCTAAACTGTTTTGGAGACAATTTTTAAAAAGATTCATTTGAGAGAGAGAGCATGTGCGAGCACATAAGTGGGGGGAGGCGCAGAGGGAGAGGAAGAGAGAATCCTCAAGCACGCTCCCCACTGAGTGTGGAGCCTGATGTGGGGCTTGATCCCAGTTCTGTAAGATCATGACCTAAGCCAAAATCAAGAGTTGGATGCTTAACTGGCTGAGCCTCCCAAACACCCTTTGGAGACATTTTTGATGGAGAATAAAGTGTAAACATCTTGAGAACCCAAGCACCTCAAGGATGGTGCTTGATCTCCTAAGTGGCCTCTAATCCAGTCTTGGTTAGAAAGATTTTGGGTTGACTAATTTCTGATGATAAAGTAAATGATCTACCTTAAGTCAGGCTTAAGTGAACTTTTCATGCAAGATGTTATATCATCTAATAGGAAGCTGAGACTTCATCAAATTCCTAAAACAGTGATATGAACTACTTGGTGTCTGCTTTCTAATGAATGCTTTTTAAAACAAATTTGAATGTGAGATAAAATTTGACCTATGAGTCATCTTTTATAATAGCCCAGTAGTGAGATTGAGGGAAAACAGTTATCCCTCACCCATTCTAATCATTGATGGCTCTCATTATTTACCAAAAAGAACCTAAGAGTTATGCATGACTGATTTATAATAGGCCCTAAATTAGTTTAAAGGTCCTTATAAAAATGTCTATTAAAATGTACTGGATATGTAAATAGAAAAGAAGATTAAAAATTATGAAGTCACCACAGGAGTTTTTTTTTTTTTTTTCTGTCCTCCAATATCCATCCTCAAGTACACCAAAAACTTAAATCACAACCTTGAGCCACAGAACCAAGTAGATCCAAATGGGAAAAAACTTCAAAATCGTCTAGTATAGGGATCCCTGGGTGGCTCAGCAGTTTAGTTCCTGCCTTCAGCCCAGGGAGTGATCCTGGAGTCCCGGGATTGAGTCCCATGTCAGGCTCCCTGCATGGAGCCTGCTTCTCCCTCTGCCTGTGTCTCTGCCTCTCTCTCTGGGTCTCTCATGAATAAATAAATAAAATTTTAAAAAATCATCTAGTATAGGCTTTTAATTTTTCAGTACCTTTCCTAAAGACTCAATTAATTGTTCAAAGGATTAATCAAGGTCCTCCATGGAAACTCTCTCAGGTTCTCATGAATCCCTTATTCTCTCTATTGAGCTTTAAAGTTTAAGAACTTAAAATTTTATTCATTTAACTAAAATGTTATCTGTTTGACTACCAGATTTTGTTGGCTCATCTACATTTCTCTAGATTTTAGAGATTACACTTTCTCATGTGTTGACCATATAATAGGTTCTCAGTGGTACTTATGTTTCATTAATCTATTTGATCTTTGTAACAACCCAATGAAGTAGATTCTAATATTATCACAGATATCACAGATAAGAGACCTGGAGTCAGAGACTTAAGGAATTTCCCCAAGGTCGTTGTCAGCTAGTAAATGGAGTGGCCATTACTCAAACCCAAGTCTGGTTACAGAGCCCAAACTCTTAATGCTGTATGATATGTTTAATCAATATATTGAGTGGGATAATTCAAGAAATAGTACAGGATCTAGCATGAAAATATTTTGAATTGATAAACATTATCTAATTTAGTAGACAACCAATTTTTTCTCCTTTTTTTCCTCTGGTTTGATAGATACTTTAAATTTTTGAAGTCTTAACTAATTGGCCAAGAAGCTCCTGTGAAATAAACTAGAAACTTCTCTTCTACAAGGGAAAAAGACTTTGGTGGGCAGGAAATGATAAAAGTAGGAAAGAAAGACAAGAAAGGGCTTGAGGAACTCCAAAATCCAAAAAACTAGAAGATCATTGGGAAACATGGTTCAAGAGAGAAAATATGTGGGTGCTAGCCAGTAACCAGAGGGAAAGGCCATTGCAAGACATTCCTGCCATTTGGGTGTTCAGGAACCTGAATGGACAGTGAATGTACAAGCTGATTGTCTACACTTCCATAGCGCCATTCTGTTTCTTTGTTTTTTTTTTTTTTTTGTACTGATATTATTAATTCATTCCATTCATTGACTCCAGGAATTCTAAAATCCTAAATGAAAAAAAAAATCTAGATACCTATTGTAGTGGTGGTGGTCGTGAACATGGGAACCTTTTACCGCTCTAGGTGAGAGAAACTTGAACTGAGGTTTCTGGTTAAACAAGGACCTCCTCGTCATATTTTTATCAAATTCTCGCCAAACATCTTTATACCTGTTATAGTGCTGTCAAAGGTCCAAAATAACCAAAGTAAAAACCAATGAATCACTGAAGTAAGAATTAGTAGAAATTTATTATGCACACACCAAAAAGACAATTTGCAAGCCACAAGTGCTCAAACCAGAACATGGGTTGAGGCTTTGTGGTATTTTGTTATAAATCAGCTTATATAGGGAGAAAGCAGTGACTGTTTATTCTTCACAGTGATTGCTCACAATATGAAAGTGTTCAGTTGTTACCTCATATCATCCTTGGGAACAGTTCAAGTTTTACTTAGCATTTCCAGAGGCATAAGCAAGAGGTGATCCAGGTCAAGTTAGACTTGCAAAATAAGCTAAATTAAGATTTGCCTACATGACTAAACTAGTTTTATCTGCTCAAGGACTGGTCTCTGTCAAGACTGGTCTCTGTCCTTGATTTTAGCAACGACTACGTAGTAGTATTAGGTAGTAGAGGTAAAAAGAAATTAGTAAAGTATGAATGGCCCTTGCCCTCAAGTAGCTAACAGTAGCTTCTGTTTCTTTGATGTTAAATATTTGGAACAACACTTTTTTTTTTCTTCTCAAAGTTCTGGACTCAGCTAGGATGAAACATCTCTTCAGCTTGTGTTACTTAGTTGTCTTGCCCAGTTTTGTAGCTTTTGGTCTCTTTTCCTCAGCTTTGTTGCACCGTATTCACTTTCTGCTCCAGCGTGGTGTTTTCCACTGCTCCCTACCTCACTCCACGCACCCAGGGCATCACTTGATGTGAAGGACCCCATTGCCTTTATCGAATCTGATGACTTCCTTCTAACTAACTGCAGGGATTCTGATTCCATCCCTCAGTGTTCAGCCAAAAGGAACATAAAAGCTATTCTGAGACAATTTTGAGGTACTTGATGATTATAGAAGGAAAGATTTCTGAAGTTAGGAGGTACTTCCATTTTAAGTTTTAAAAACACAAACACCCTAGGCCCAGAAAAGTGACACAGGTCACTCAAGGGCAGAACAGGGAGTTTTATTTCAGTTTCTGTGCTCTATTTACTGTAGCACAATATATCACATTTAATAAGACTGTTCAGAAACAAGGAAGAAAGGGGCAGGAACATCCTGCTTCGCCTCTCAAATTACCCCACAGGTGCCGCATAGTTCACTAGTTCCTATTTCATTACTAACAAGGACAGTCTTAAAAATTCCAAGGTAAATTGTCAGAAATGTGTGAACCACAAACTGGTTTGACCAAACCAACTTGTGCTGCTTTTGCTATAAAAAAATGTTTTAGTGACAATATTAGTATATTTGGACCCAAATATCCTTTGAAGGATTGTCTGGAAGAAAACAGAACATTGATTGTTTAGGCCCCTTGAAGACACAGAGGCCCAGATATCAAATGAATTTGATCAGTTTGTTTTCTCCTCCTAAAGAGAAAAAAATGTTCCAAATCACTGGGTATTCATCGTAGAAAGAATTCAGCTGTAAGCGAGAGTTACTTTAGTATCTATGGACCATTTCCAGTTCTGAGCCAAGTAGATACACCAGAACTTTCTGGATTGAAAGGGAAGCTATGTGGTTAAAAGAGTATGTCAGTTTCTTTAAAAATAAAATTCCTAAAAAAAATAAAAAATAAAAAAATAAAATAAAATTCCTACTGGAATTTTTGTTAGGGTTGCTTTAAATCTGTAGATTTAGCAAAAATTGACTCTCATCAATATTAAATCTTACCACCACTAACAGGCTGTATCTCTACTTAGGTCTTGCTTAATCTGTCAACAATATCCATATTATTCAGGTATTACATGTGTTATGTATATTCCTAAATATTTCATGTACTTGATACTATGGCAAATGAATTGTTTTCTAATTGCTTAGAATATAAAAATACAATGGATTTTTGTACACCGATCTCCTATCCTGGACCTTACTAAATTCACTTAGTTCTAGTAACTCATTTGTAGATTCCTGGGGATTCTCTGTGTATGTGATCTGAAAATAATGACAGTTTAACTTTATCCCCGTATGCAGACCTTTATTTTCTTGCATAGGCCTGTTTTTAATAAAAAAGTGGTGAGAGTATGTGTCCTTGCCTTTTCTTGATTTTAGGGGAATGCATACGTCTTTCCCCATTAATACTATGATGTTGCTTATAGGTTTTTTCCTAGATGTCCTTTATCAGGCTGAGGTAGTTCCCCTCTACTCCTAGTTTGCTGAGAGTATTTGTCATGAATGAGTGTTGTATTTTGTCAATGCCCTTTCTGCATCGTGAGTTGACCCTGTATGAGGTAAATATGCTGAATTGTATTGATTGACCCCCCCCTCCCCCCGGCTTTATTGAGATGTAATTGACCTATAACATTGTGAAACTTTAAGGTATGCAGCACGATGACTCAGCACCCGCGTATTGCAAAATGATTATGAGAATCAGATTAACGAACACATCCATCACCTCATGTCATTACAATTTTCGTGTGTGTGGTAAGAACTTGTAATATCTACTCTCAGCAACTTTGAAGTATACAGTAAGTATTGTTAACTGGTCACCATGCTGTGCTTACATCCCCAGAACTTATTTATCTTACTGGCAGTTTGTACCTTTTAACTACCTTCACCCATTTCCCCCGGCCCCTAACTCCTGCCTCTGGCAACCCAAAATCTGTTCTGTTTACATGAGTTTGCTGTTTATTTTTTTGTTGTTTTTAGATTCCACATATACGGGAGATCACATAGTAGTTGTCTTTCCCCGTCTGACTTACTTCACTTAGCCTAATGCCCTCAAGTTTCTTCCTCCTTGTCACGGATAGCAGTATTTCCTTCTTTGTTAGGACTTAATAAGAGTCCATTGTACATGTATACCACGCTCTCCTTATCCATTCATCCACTGATGAACACTTAAGTCATTTCCAGATCTTAGTTGTTGTTGGTTATTGTTGGAGACCCATTTAATGTGGATGGACGCTCCAGGCCTGGGCAGTTGGGGGTGTCCCAGGATTGGTCAGGCAGGCAAAGTAGGTGGGTCATAGGCCCACACTTGACCCCGGGAAGGGATGTCAGGTAGTTGAAGCTGGCCCAGGCATGCCCAAGGGTAGGACCAGAAGGGTGGCCCAGGCAGGCAGACCCACCAGGGGGCCTGGAGGCCAGCCCTGGAGAAGGTATCTAAGCCAAGGGGTGAGTACCCAGGCCAGAGCCCAGCCCAGAAGGCAGGGGTGGGGCTGGTTGAGAGCTCTCAGAGTCTAGGGACTGGCATCACTAGGGGCCTCCCCGAGCCACTGCTAGAACTCAACATGTGTCTACTGGTTGTACTCAAGTAGCTCCCGGAGGCGGGTGTGGATGTGGCCATTCTTCTCCTCCAGATGGTCTAGACAGGAGTTGATTTGGCCCAACATGGAGTTGATGGCAGCGTATTCTGCTTCCCTGAAGCTGACGTTCTCACCTTCACGGGCTGTCTCCCCCTGGCATGCCTGAGTCCCCACTGGAGCCTGACGTCATGGCCTCCTGCACCACAGGAGCCTCCCAACGATGGAATGTGGGATCCCGGTGCCCATAAGATGGAGGTGACGCATCCATGTATTGTAAACAATGCTGCAATGACCAAGGAGGTGCAGATATCTTTTAGAGCTTATGTTTTTATTTTCTTTGGCTAGGTCACTGGAAGTGAGACTGCTAGGGTGTACGGTTATTTTATTTGGAATTTTTTTTTTTTTTTAAAGAACCTCCATACTGTTTTTTCTAGTGGCCGGACCAGTTCACATTTTTACCAATACAACACAAGGGATATCTTTTCTCTACATCTTTGCCAGTGCTTTTTATTTCTTGTCTTTTTGATGATAGTCATTCTAACCAGTGTGAGGACGTACTTCACCGTGGTCTCAGTTTGGATTTCCTTGTTGATCAGTGATGTCGAGTACCTACCTGTTCACGTACCTGTCGGCCGTCCATAGGTCTTCTTTAGAAAAACGTCTATTCAGATTTTCTGATGTATTTTTGAATCGGATTGTTTTAAAAAACATTATGAATCCTTTATATATTTTGGATATGAATGCCCTTAGATACAGACTTTGTAAATATTTTTTTCCCACTCCACAGGTTGCCTTTTCATTTGTTGATGGTTACCTTTGCTGTGCAGAAGCTTTTTAGTTTGATGCAGGCCTACTTGTTCGTTTTATTTTATTTAGAGATTTATTTTAGAAAGAGAGGCCACATGCTCCCATGCAGGGGCAGGGAAGCAAACTCCCTGCTGAGCATAGAGACCAATGCAGGGCTCCATGACCCTGAGATCATGACCTCAGCTGAAATCAAGAGTTGGACGCCCAACTGATTGAGCCACCCAGGTGGCCTCCACCTGTTTATTTTTGCCTTTGTTGCTTTTGGTGTCAAATCCAAAAAATCATCAAGACCAATGCCAAGGAATTTACCACCTGTTTTTTTTTCCTAGGAGTTTTATGGTTTCAAGTCTTACTTTTAAGGGCTTAATCCATTTGGGTTAATTTTTTTGTATATGGTATAAGATCGCTGTCCAGTTTCATTCTTTTGCATGTGGCTGCCCAGTTTTCCCACCCCATCTATTGAAGTCTATCTTTTTCCCATTGTATATTCCTGGTGCCCTTGTCATAAATTGGCTAGTGTCAGTTTATTTCTAGCCTCTGTTCCATTGTTCTGTGTGTCTGTTTCTATGACAAAATCATACTATTTTGATTACTATAGCTTTTAATCTAGTTTGAAATGAATGAACATGATGCCTCCAGCTTTGTTCTTCTTCCTCAAGATTGCTCTGGCTACCTTCTGTGACTCCATATAAAACCTTTAGAGTTGTTTGTTCTATTTCTGTAAAAACTGCCACAGGAATTTTGAAAGGAATTACACTGAACCTGGACTGCTTTGGGTAGTATGGACATTTTAACAATACTAGTTCCTCCAGTCCATGAGCATAGAATGTCTTCTCATTCATTTGTGTCATCTTTAATTTCTTTCATCAAAGTCTTACAAGTACATACAACTGTACATAACTGTGCCTCCATGTGCAGGTTTTTTGTCTCCTTGGTTAAATTTATTCCTAGGTGTTTTGTTCTTTTTTGATGCAATTATAAATTATCCTTGTTTCATAATTGCTTTTTCAAATAGTTTGCTATTTGTATATAGAGACACAACTGATTTTTATAGATTTATTTTGTACACTTCAACTTTACTGAATTTGCTGATTGGTCCTAATGGTTTTCGGTGGAGTCTTCAGGGGTTTTTATATGGTACCATGTCATCTAAATAGTGAGTTTTATTTCCTTGCCAACTTGCGTACTTTTAATTTTTTTTCCTTGCCTAATTGCTCTGACTAGGACTTCTGATAGTGTGTTGAATAAAAGTGGAGAAAGTGGGCATCTTTGTTTTGCTTCTGATCTTAGAGGAAAAGCTTTTAACCATTGAGTAGGACATCAGCTCTGGACTTGTCGGTGATGGCCTTTGTTATGTTGAGGTATGTTCCCTCTATACTCAGATTATTGAGAGTTTTTATCCTAAATGGATGTTGAATCTTGTCAAATGCTCTTCTGTGTCTATTGAGATTATATGATTTTGGTCCTGGATTTTGTCAATGTGGTGTATCACATTTATTGATTTGCAGATGTTGAAACATCCTTGCATCTCGGGAATAAATTCCACACCATCACGGTATATGATGTTTTTAATGTATTGTTGAATTTGGTTTGCTGCTTTTTGTTAAGGATTTTTGCATTTATATCTATCAGATATTGGCCTGTATTTTCTTTCCTTGTGGTATCCTTGTGTGGTTTTGGTATCAGGGTAATGCTGACTATGTGAAATGAGTTTGGAAGTGTTCACTATTCTGTTTTTTTTGGAAAAGTTTGAGAAGGATTGGTATTAATTCTTTTTTTTTGGTAGAATTCACCAGTGAAGCCGTCTGGTCCTAGAGTTTTATAAGTAGGGAGTTTTAAAATTATTGATTCAATCTCCTTAGCAGTAATTGACCTGTTTAGATTTTCTATTTTCTTAATGATTCAGTCTTGGAAGGTATGGTTCCAGGAATTTAACGATTTCTTCTTTGTTATTCAACTTGTCGGCATATAATTATTCATAGTAATTTCTTCTGATTCTTTATATTTCTGTGGTATTAGCTGCAATGTCTCCTCTTGCATTTCTAATTTTATTTAAGCCTCCTCCCCTTTTTTTTCTTAGTGAATCTAGCTGAAGTTTTGTCAGTTTTATCTTTTCAAAAACTCTTGGCTTAATCTTTACTGTTGTCTTTTTAGTCTCTTTTGCATTTATTTCTGCTCTTCTCTTTGTTATTCTCTTCCTCCTACTAGCTTTGGGCTTTGTTCTTTTTCATTTTCTAGAGGTAGGCATTTATTGCTCTGGATCTCCCCCTTAGAACTGCTTTTGCTGCATCCCGTACATTTTGGTGTACTCTATTCCTCTTCTTGTTTGCCTCAAGGTACTTTTTTGTTTTGCTTTTGAGGTCTTCATTGACCCACTGGTTGTTCAGTAGCATGTTGTTTAGTCTCCACATATTTGTGAATTTCTCCAGTTTTCTTCTAGTGATTGATTTCTAGTTTCATATTATTGTGTTGGAAAAGATGTTTGATATGATTTCAGTCTTCTTAAATTTGTTAAGATTTATTTGGTGGACTAATAATATACGATCTACCCTGGAGATTGTTCATGTGCACTTTAGAGAAGAATATGTGTTCTGGTGCTTTTGGGTAGAATTTTATGTACTCGTTAAGTTCACGTAGTTTAAAGTGTTGTTTAAAACCGATGTTTCTTTATTGATTTTCTGTCTGGATGATTTATCTACGAATGTAAGTAGTATATTAAAGTCCTCTACTATTATTGCATCGCTCTTCTATTTCTCCCTCTAGGTATAATAATATTTCCTTTATATATTTAGGGGCTCCTATGTTGGGTACATAATTACTTGCAAATGTTGTATCCTCTTGTTGGGTTGATCCCTTTATTGATACATGATGCCTTTATTATTGGTCTTTATTGGTTTTTATTTTATTATTGGTCTTTATTTTAAAGTATTTTACCTGATATAAATATAGCTACCTCAGCTTTCTTTTGGCTTCCATTTTCATGGAATATCTTTTTCTATTCCTTCACTTTCAGTCTCTGTGTGGCCTTATGTCTAAATTGAGTTTCTTGTGGGCAGCTTATAGATGGGTCTCTCTCTCTCTTTTTTTTAATCCATTCATTCTGTGTCTTTTGAGTTGGGAATTTAGTCCATCTATATTTAATTATTGATAGATGTACCAATGGCCATTTTGTTGATTCTTTTCCAGCGTCCTTCTTTTTTTTCTTCCTCTGTTCTTTTCCTCTGTTATGTAATGACTTTGTTTAGTGATATGCTTAAATTCATTTCTTATTATCTTTTGCACACCTACTATAGTTTTTTTTTTTTTTTTTTGCTTGGTAATTACCATGAAACTTATATGGGTTATTTTTGTGACCGTCTATTTTAAGTTGATAAAAACTTAAGTTTGAACATATTCTATACTCTATATTTTTACTCTTTCACTCACACTTTGTTTCTGATGTTACATTTTACACCTTTTTTATCTTGTGTATCTTAGTTATTATATCTACAGTTATTTTTATTACTTTTATCCTCATATTAATTTTATAAGTGATTAATGCACCACCTTTATCATATATTTTCCTTTGCCAGTGATATTTATATTTTTATGTGTTTTCCTGTTATTAATTAGTATCCTTGTTTCAGCTTAAAGAAGACCCTTCAACGTTTCTTGTAAGTCTGGTATGATGGTGCTGGAGTCCACCTTTCTGAGGTGTTGTCTTATTCTTTTGTTTAAAACATATTCCTCTCTTTCTTTATTGTGCTTTACTATCTGTACTGGTTTTGTACGTGTTAGATGAAATAGCCACATCTTCCAGTCTTGAGGGGTTGGTCTTATGTAGAAGACAAACCTTATTGTTCAACCCTCTGCCCTAGCTCTTGGTTGACTCTCAAACCTTTGTAGTTATACAAGTAGCCTATTTAATTTTTAATAGCTCCCAGTAGTTGAAATTATACTAAATATAATAAGACCAGTCAGTGTCCCAAAGGAGGGGGATTTCAGTCAGCACCTATATTTAGGCTGACTGGAGGCCAGACCTTTGGCAACAGCTGTTAAAAATATGCAAATGTATGCAGTCCCGTGGGACCACAAACATAAGCCCTGCCGGTTCTCAGAGCCAGATGATCCAGAAGAGTCCCTGGGAAGCAGTTGCTGAAAGTTGGGCTTCAGATAAGTGTGCAAGCTTCTTTCTGTGAGGAACCAGCAAGCTGGAGAGTGACAGAAGAAGAACACAAAGACAGTGTCCTAACCTGCACTCCCCGAGAGCACCTATATGGTCTCTAGATGTGTGTCAAACTTGAAACCTTCCTCTAAGGCCAAAGCTCTAGTCTAGCAAGTAGACTTCTCAGAAAGGCTGGGGATGTGTTTCACTCTGCTCTCCATGCTGCGCCTTGGGCATAGTAACCTGCCCCGAATGCTCTCTCCACTTGTTACAGTCCTGGGGAGCCCAGGAATACCAGACCCCTGGCCACCAGATCCTGGTGATCAAGGAGTGTCTCCTTTCCTGCAGCCACAAACATGAGTGCACCAGATGCCAGTTGTGTGGTGATGGTGTTCTGGAGTGCAGTGGAGGGAGAGCGTGGAGAGATATAGCACCTACCCTCCAAGGTATCAGGAAAGGTTTACCGTCAGCTCTTGGATGTGTTTTCAGGTGGAAGCCTGCCCATAAGGCTGTAGCTGTGATGTTAAAGTAATAGGCCTCTTTCTGGAAAAATTTCCTAGGTCCATTTCCTCTTGCTGTGCCTGGGGTGGTTGCTGTTTAAGGGCCCTTTCTCTATTAGTTCCAGTCCTGTTGAACCATGAGCATAAGCTCCACTGGGCCCACAGGGCCAGCCAATGTAAAGGTGTTCCTTGGCAGCAGCTATAAAAATCAGGGAAGCAAAAAAGGTATAAGCTCCTTTCTGTACGACACCAGCAAGCTGGAGCTAGGCAGAGGAGAGCACAGAGCCAGCATCAACCAGCCTCTTCTGTTCCCTTCACTCCTCAGGGAGACGCGCTGGGGTTTTGAGTTCCCTTTTCATTTTGGTTCATGATGCCAGGGGTAGAGTTTATGGTGAGATTGTGCCTCAGACTTTCCTACCTTCTCTGATGTTTGCTCAATGTGAAAGGGTTTGCTCGATGTGAAGGGACTGCGCCACCAGTTTTTTTTTTGTTTTGTTTTGTTTTGTTTTGTTTTTAAGGAGAAATTGTTCCATATATAGTTGTAGATTCTGTGTCCACGTAATTCGGAAGTGAGTTCAGGGTCTCCCTCTATCACCATCTTGAACCAGACTACCGTACTGTTTTGATCATTATAGCTTTGGAATGGAGTCTGAAATCAGTATGATGCCCCAGTTTTTTTCTTCCTCCAGATTGCTTTGGCTTTTCAGGGTCTTTTGCGGTACCATGCAAATTCTAGGATTTAAAAAATATTTCTGTAGAAGATGCCATTGGAACCTCGCTATGGATTGTACTGAATCTGTGGATGGCTTTTTAATAATATAGACATTGCAACAATAGTTCTTCCAATCCATGAACCACAGGATAGCTTTCCATTTATTTGTAATTTCTTCAGTTTCTTTCATCAGTGTCTAATAGTTATCACCGTACAGATCTTTTACCTTTTTGGTTAAATCTATTCCTAAGTGCATCACTGTTTTTGATGCTATTGTTAATAGGATTATTTCATGTCTTTTTCAGTTAATTTGTTGTTAGCGTCTAGAAATGCTATTGATTTGTGCATGTTGATTTTTGTATTCTATAACTTTACTGAAGTCACTGATTAGATTTTTTGGTGGAGTCATTAGGGTTTCCTATATGTTAGATTATGTCATCTGCAAACAGAGACAATTTTACTTCTTTCTTGATTTTGATGCCTTCTTTACCATTTTTTGCCTGATTGCTCTGGTGAGGATGTACAGTAGTGTGTTGAGTGGGAGTAGTGAGAGTTGGCAACCTTGTCTTGTTCCTGATCTTAAAGGAAAAGCTTTTAGCCTCCCACCATTGGCTTTTATTATGTTGAGATACATTGCTTTTACAGTCAGTTTGAGTTTTTATCATGAATAGATACTAAATTTTGTCAGATGCTTTTTCTGCATCTATTGAAAGGATCATATAATTTTTATCTTCTACTAACGTGAGGTATCACATATATTGATTTCATATGTTGTACCATCCTTGCATTCCAGGAATGAATCCCACGTGATCATGGTATATGATTCTTTTAATGTGATTGATGTTCTTCAAAGTTTACCAAACTTTGTGTTTCTAGTACAAATCTCCCTTGGATATAATGTATCTTTTTCATATATTGCTGGATTCTATTTGCTATTAGTTTGTTAAAGATTTTTGCATCTCTGTGCATAAGGATTATTGGTCTAAAGGGGGCTTTAAAATTTTTTTTAAAGATTTTATTTATTTATTCATGAGACACACACACACACACACACACACACACACGGGGGTGGGGGGGCAGAGACACAGGCAGAGGGAGAAGCAGGATCCCTGCAGGGAGCCTGATGTGGGACTCGATCCTAGAACTCCATGTTCACACCCTGAGCCAAAGGCAGGTGCTCAACTGCTGAGTCACTCAGGTGACCCTAGGGGGCTTTTCTTGTTTGTTTTCTTAGAATGTGTTTGGTTCCTGTTTTTGATTAGTTATTTTTTATTCCAATTTTATCTCCACTTTTGACTAGTTATACATTTTAGTTTTAATTTTTTAATTTAGTTTTTCTAGTTGGCAATGTGCATATTTAACTTATTACCTTGTACCTTCAAATAATATTGTACTACTTCAGGTACAATGTAAGAACCTTACCACAGTTACTTCCATTTCTCTCATACTGTCCCATTCCTTGTACTTTTGTCAAACATTTACTTCTTTTTATGTCATAAGTTCCATTCGTTGATTGCTTTTATTCCCATTAAACAATTATCTTTCAGAGAATTTAAAAATAAAAAGTCTTATTTCCTACATATCATATATGTCATTTCTAGTATTGCTCATTTTGGGGAGTAAGGTACACATTTTGATCAGGAATCAATTGCTCATTTGAAGAACTACTTTGGTTATTTCTTAGAGAGCTGATGACAGCAAGATTTTTTTTTTTTTCATCTAAAAATACTTCGTTTTCTTTTTTTTTTTTTTGCTATAAAATTTAGCGTAGGCCAGAGACTTAGAATGAAAAAATGTGAGCCATCTCAATGCTTTCGATATTGAGTACTTTTTGAAATCATGTTTGGGATGTAGGGGTTACATAGGCATTGTTATATTCTCACCTTTAAAGTGTAGCTATTGGAAAGCTTGAAAATATGTTTGTGGCTCACGTTTTTGGCTAATAATACATTTTTTTCTTGGACAGCACTGATCTCTCTATAAACAGTCTTTTAAAAATATAAATGCCTGACAGTTGCTAAAAACTCCAGTGACTTCTCATTGTCTCAGAGGCTTCTCATTCCAGAGGCTACAGCGGAATCCAGCCTGTGCCACAGGCAGCCTCCACCTTCATCTCTGTTAGTTCTTCTCTTGGCTCAATGTGTTTCAAGCCTCGGGCTCCTTCCTGTTACCTCCTTAGGACAGTCGCCAATTCTGTAACCCCTGGCTCCACGTCCCTTCACCCCTTTCATCCTTCAGGTGTCAGAGTCAATATTAGGTCCTTGAAGACCTTGCCTCGCACGAGTCTGCCCTAACGTTACCCTTCCTACAGGACCTTGCCCAGCTGTGCTCTATCCCACCATTCCACTGATTTCCTTTACAAAACATTCAGAATACAAAGTTGTTTTGTTTTGTTTATTTACTCACAGTCTCACCCCAATAGGCTGGAGGCTCCAGGCTGAGAAGCATCTCGCACATCCTAACACTGTGTCCCTAGCACGTAATATTACTTTAACCGATGAATAAAGTCTGAGGCTGCTCTGAACAAATGTAAACTTTTCAGTTCACTAAGGAGAAATGTACTCTTGATTTTCTTAAAATATAAGCCAAATGATTTTTATGGTATGGTTAGCTAATACCAAGGTATCACAATACATGGGAACGACTAGCAGGATTTCTGATTTTCTGTTGTGCTTTCTTCTTGAGAATAAGAAAAAGCTTTTTTTTTTTTTTTTTTTTTAAGGATACTATAGCCTAGAGAAAATAAAAGGTCCTCTTAACTTTGTGGCCAGAATTTGAGGTCATGGCTCGTGACATTCAAGTGTTATCTTCACTATTTAAGACAGAACAATGGGTAACTGCATCTCTCTTCCCAATGTATTTCCATGGTCCTAACACTCACCAGACCTCCTACTCTGCAACTAAACATATTTCTTTATAGTAAAAACCAAACTAACAGAGGATATTTGTTCATTTAATTTGCTCCTTTAATACTTGTGGGATGTTCTCGAGAAAAATGATCTTGCAAAAGGGGTGGCATAGAATTCAGGAAGTATCTCGTGACTTCAGAGATCGGCTTTCCGACCGTGGGCCATGACTGTTCGTAAGCGGTGGCTAACTCGGGATGGCGAGGGCTAGCCAACTGAACTTGATTTTCAGTTAAGTATTAGCTGCACAAAGAAATATGGTGTTTTTGAAAATTCAACCTTGTCTCTCAAAACTGGCTACTTTTCCTAGTTAATCAGATTTTGTGGAGTTCCTATTTGTTTTCTTTTACATAAGCAGCTGCAAATAGTCTATTTTGGAGGCCCTCACCTTCAAGTTAACATAGAAGGAAAATGCAAATTGCTAATGTAGTTTATAAACTTCCAATTACGTGTCTATCGCTCATTTCATACACTTAGTTAAAAATCTGATGCTCGTAATAGAGCTGCCGGTATTTATTTGTGAATTAACTATACTTTGAAAAGATGTCGGAATGCCACAAGGGTTGTAAGATTCAGGACTTATTTTAGGGAAGAGGTAACTAGGAACACCTGATTGTGTTACCTTATTTAATGCTCATGAACTACTTGCCAGGGTTGTCATGACCCTACTTTACTGCTGAGAAAACTGCATTAAAGAAATTAAGTAACTTGTCTTAGACCAGACAGGTAATAAATAGCAGTGCTTAATTCAGCCCCAGGGCAGTTTTTTTTTTTTTAATTTGGAATTTTAATTAAGTACATAAACAGCGACAGGAGAAGGAGGAGTTCTAATGCTGGACGTTACCTGTAGGTGAAGGGTTTCCGATTAGTCCCCTTGTAGTGTGCCGTCACGCAGGATAACAAAGAAGCCTAGTATAGTTTTTCCTGAAGAAGAAAGCCGATTTCCTGCATTCAGTACAGACTTCTGTGCCATTTGCATGGAGTTTCCACTGTTTACCTACAACTGATTAAAAGGGGCAGAGCGCGGAGCATTCTATTTCCTTCCAGGTGACTTCTTCACATTGCCTGGCTTTTGGAAGTTCTCCTTCCACAAATCTTCTATGACTATGGACCCTCGTAAACCCCAGTCCTCTGCTTTCTCCCCACTGACTGGACAAATACGATGGCTTGTTGTGCATAATAGAGAGGCAGCGAGGCCCGGGAACCCAGGAGGATGCATCAGCTTCTTTAGCTCTGAACCTCCAGCCAAAGGAAGCCCAACAATGCCCGCACCAGGGGGGCAGCAAGTCTTGGAGAGACTCCAGGGGGTGCGTTTTGGAGAGTCCTCGCCGTCTAAGCCCCACCCAAGCGAGCCGTGCACCTGGGGCTCGTTTGTGGGTACTTCCCTGCACCCACTTGTGTGGCTCGCAGCGACGTCGGGGGTGCGAGATCTTTCTCCAAGCTGGGTCCTTGGCTCGTCCTGCGTTTAGAGTGAGCCTCAGGAACCGAGGAGAGTGGAAGCTCATTAACCTTCACAGAGGTCTTCTGAGGGGAGTCCCTTTGAGGTGAAGGTGAGCAGGTAGGCTGCAGGCCCCACAGGCCTCCCACTACCTCGAACATGTGCTGGCAGCGGGGCTGGTCAGCCCCAGGGCGGCTTCCCGGCAGACCTTTGTACCCCGGGGCGCCTGGGGGCTCAGTGGTTGAGCCTTGGTCTTGGGCTCAGGCTGTGACCCCAGGGTCCTGGGATCGAGTCCCGTGTTGGGCTCCCCGCAGGGAGTCTTGTTCTCCCTCTGCCTGTTTCTCATGAATAAATAAAATCTTAAAAAAAAAAAAAAAAAGACCTCTTTACCCCAAGCCACCCCCCTGGGCTCCCTTATATTGTATTGACTTTGGAAGATTTTTGGCCACGACCCTCAGAAAGCCGTGCCTCACAGCCCAGCCCGGTCCACAAGCCCGCAAAGTGTTTTTACTTTCGTTGACTGACACCATGACGTACTGTGACCCTTCCCATTCCACTTTTAAAAAAATTGTTAGTTGTGACTAAGTTGATAGAATGAGCCATCAGATCTGTCTGTATCTTGAAAGCTGCTGATAGAAAAAAATGCCCTCTAGACACCTTGCCGTCTGCCGTCCTGTTATAAAGAGTGAACACGCTGAACGTCAGTGATGAATCGAAGCTGCACGGATAAGACCCATGAGCCATCTGGATGATGTGGTTTGAATCTGGATTTCTCTAATGCTTGACAGGCTAACGGGATCTTGAGCTTCAGAAAAGCAGCTAATAGAAAACCCAACGCCTACGAGTTCCAAATGGATATAATCCAAGCAGGTGTACGTAAGCCGGAGGAGACCCATCACATCCACCTAAATCTGGGTGTGCTGGTCTGAGTTTTTGAGAGCATTCTTCAGTGTCTTTGTGGAAACACTTGAGAGTAGAACCCATTGCCACCAGGGCACTAAGGAGTCCTGTGTTGCGGCCTAAGACTAGTTCCCCTGGCCTCTTCCCCCCAGCTCTGTCCCTTGCTGTAGATCTGCGCACCCCCCCCCCCGCACACCTACCTGTGCAGAGCTCAGAGCTGGACACCCCCAGGACGCGCCAAGATGAAGCCCAGGCAGGAGGCGGATGCGTGTGGGAGTCGAGCTCTTCCCTGCTAGAAACGTCTCTGATTCATCCTTGGTGGCACGACCTTAACCGCACTGTACAAGCAGCAAAGTTTACTATAGTATTCGCGCGCATGTGTGCACGTCCATGTAAAAGAGCGTTCCGGCCAAGGGAGGGCTTCTGATGTTCTCAGAGGCGTCGATAATTCCTGGTATAAAAATCCTACCTTTTTGGGGGTATTTATGACAGAAAAAGATGCTTTGTTTGCTGAACACCTAATTCTTCAAGCTCCACTTAAATAAAAATGAGACGTTTAACACTTGCCGACAGGGTGGGCCCTTCTGTGAACAGGAGGCGAACACCTTCTATAATCAAACACAAATGTGTTGCGGGGATAGAGTATCAAGAGCTACAGAGAGAAACTACAGCAAATTATTTCACTAATTCAATATTTTATTGGCGTCAAAGCATTTTAACTTTGAATTTGCATATGTAATTTCATTAGTCATTTTCGAAGAAACACTTCCAGAAAATATTATCCACTTTTATCAGTTGTGCTGCTAGAATTAAATAGAAGAGGGAGTTAGCTCTAAATTAATTTATTGAAGCATTTGCAGTTATATCCACTTAGGTACAAAACTTTTTGTAAGAAAGATAACACTTTTATTGCATTATATAATCTCATATTTTGCAGGAGTCATAATGCAAACTCATAAGCATAAATATACATGATGCAACCAATCAGCAATGTAACCAGTAAGAGATTTAAGATGTAAAACTAGAATTTAACAGGCAAAATACTTAATATGGCTTTTAATGGAAAGTAACTGTTTAGAAATGATTGGTTATTGCCCCATTCTAGTCATTCAAGTGAACATGAAGTCATGGTCTCTATTTAAAAGCCAATGTTGTACATTTGACAACGTGTACGGGGATATGGTTCGTGGGCTTTCTTAAATATACATATATACACATGTACAGATGTACAGTACGCCGACGTTCTAATACCCCTGAACGTGTGGATTAAAACTATTACAGTATTTCTATTATAAAACTACTTGAAAAGTTGGCATCACTTCTTGGCTGTTGAAGTTCAATCCTACAGAATCGGAAAGAAAGGAAAAAAAAAAAAAGGCAACAAAATGTCGGTTATAAATACATTCTTTACAAAAAAAGTTGAATAGTGGTCCCGCACTCATACTTTATGTTACAGTGAGAACAGTTTCTTCGTTTAAAGGTATTTACAGCTTGTTGTCCTTGGTTTCTGTGTGGAATCTACACAAGGTAAGCGTGAGACTGTTGTAGGCAGGCCTGTTGGTTTGGTTTTGCGACTTGTTCGTTTTTTTGGTGGAAGTTTCAAATCTCTTCTTTTGAGTTGTTGTTGATTTCGGTTTGCCTTGTATTACTGCTGCTGCTGCTTCTTTTGGTGTTCGGGGAACACTGGGTGGCTTTACTTCTAGGAACAGGAAGAAAAGATTTAACTCTCGAAACACCCAACTCCGTCTTGGATTGCCTGTTGCTGCATTCGGCCGCTTGGTGGCTGCTGAGAGGACTGGGCTCCTGCAAGAGAAGGGGCGACAAGTGGGTCTGGGCCGCGGCGGCAGCCCCAACCCAGGAACCCAGGCAGCGCCGGCTTCTCCCGCAAGAGCAAACAGCAGGCGGCGGAGAGGACGGGTGACGGGTGACGGTCGGCAGACCTGCCGCCTGACTTTCACTGGGGCCCCGCGTGGTGTCACGAGACTCCGTGACTCAAGGGCGAGAGTCTGGGACCTTCTTGGGGTTCGAGCCCCGGAGAAACCCCCACGTTGGATTAGGCAAAGCTGCCGTCTCTGTAGGCAGCTCCTCCCCAAATCCACTGTCCCCTAACTTGGGTTAGGGTGTCCTAACTTTTCTGCCTGGGTGTCCCCTAACTTTTCTGCTTTCCTAGAAACTGAACACTGAATGCTCCAAACCCGCGCAGGAACCGTGGAAGAGCTGAGCGGGGACCACAGGGCCCCCCACGCGGTTCGCTCGCGCTGTCCGTAGCCCCAACAGCAGGGGTGCGCCACCCGCCTCCCTGCCAAGCAGGTGCTGTTCGCTCCTCCTCTCGCTGAGTGCAGCCAAGCAGGCCCGTAACCAAGGAAACAGCTCGAAAAAACGATTTAACAGGCAAGGAACAGTGTGGACTCGGCTGGCCATGGAATTTTCTGGGGGAATCAAAATGGGACGCCCGGTAAGACCAGTCCCGACTTGTACTTTGGTCTAAAACATCGGGAAACCCACACGCATCACCTTCACAGGAAACCGCCTGCTGCCACGAAGGCGACAGCTGCGTGGTGCCCGGCACCCATGAGCCGGGGGCGGGGATCCAGACACAGGGTTTGCCTTGGTTAGTGTCGGGGCCCAGAGGGAGGAAAGGGGGCATGTGGCGGCCTCCCGAGGCGAGGGCAGGGGTGCATCCCCAGGGGCGGAGACGAGGGGACAAGCAGCTTGGGGTGCAGGGGCCGCGGAGGGACGTTCCTGCCACCTGCGCAGCACGGATGGGCCGAGGCAGCGGGCCCGCGGGTGTTTAATCAGGGTGCTCAGTGCTTTCGGGGCTACACCCCAGGGCTTCTATTAGACATAATAGGGCGACTCACGGATGCTGCGCGTATTAAGCTCAGAGGAAACCACTAGTTGGTGCAGAAGGGTGGCGCACGTCAAAAGCGAGTTTTAAGTTCTTAAGGTGATGCTGTTACGTGAGGGCGATTCATTCATTCAGTATGGGCCTCACTGCTAGGAGGGTACAGCAGCCCCTGCTGTCCAGCTGGGGAACCCGGGGGGCGGGGGGGGTGCAAAGGAAGACACTAGAGGGGAGCACAGGGGAGGACAGTGGGTCACATGTACAAATAAGTTACAGAAGGTGTATCAGCCGCTCCTAAGGTATGTTTAGAAATAGAGGCGGGCGGGGGAGGGCACTGCGGACCAACGCCGCCCCGGAGCACCGGGTCTCAGCATGGGCTGCACACCCGGTCACCAGGAGGTCCAGGCTGCACCCCAGAGCAATTATATCAGCACCTCGGGGGTGGGGGAGGCAGAGGGGGAGCACGATGTGGGCACTGGCGCTGAACAACACAATCCTCCAGTGGATTTCATGATGCAAAGATGAGACTTTTTGCTTTCGGGGGAGCCACTGGGCAAACCCATCAGATTTAAAGAGGGGTACTTGCTTTTAATTTAGAAGGCCAACCCGCCACTCCCTTCCCTTACTGCTGCAGCGCTAAGGGGTGCCGTCGGGACAAAGCGTTGTCCAAAAGCGATGTCCACGAACCCAGAGAGCTCTTACTTTAAAAAGAATTACTTCCTGATATCGGAGGACCCTGGGCATCTAACCAAGAAATGCTAGCCGACGTTATCAGGATCGAAAACAAGCGACCCTGCCAAGCTTCCAGAAGGCCGTCAGGTGTGCTGCTTTGCCCTCTGCTGGTAGGTTCTGAGATCAGCTCCTGCTAGCCCTTGCTGCGGGGGGGGGGGGGGGGGGGGGGGGGGTTCAGGGCTGCGAGAGCCTGCGGAGGCAGCTGTCCTGATGCCCCTCCAAGTGCACATTCAGACAAGCCCATGAGTCTCTGTAAGAGCCCAGGGGGTGTAAGAGGATGCACGTGCTGAAAGGTCTCCCACAACCAAGTGTCCTCGGTGGCTCTGGGCAGAGCCTTGGTGTGGCAACCAGGAAGGTCTCGTGACCCAGGAACGGGTGCGCAACCTTGACACCTCAACAACGGCAGCTGGTCACTACCAACCAGTCAACTTTTTTTATGTAGGAGAGAGACTCGGCCCCGTGGAGAAACAGTGGCTCGTGGTTCTTCCCGCACTTCGGGGCCTGCCCGTTCCACGAGGAACCCTAAAGAGCGGTCCTGGAGGCTCCAGAAATCAGCTCGGGAGGAAGGGACAGCGCCCAACCAGAAAATATATTCCAGGCAGAATTCGCCGGTTACCTCCCTAGGTCTACACAGTTCCCGCCTGCGGAAGGGGTCGGGAGGCAGACATCAGCATGAGCAGGAGCCAGAAGGCTCACGCTCTTCTTCCCGGATCGTCCTGGGTGCAGACCTTTATTTGGGACCTCAGCCCGGCCGATGCGTCCCACCGCCTCCCCCCGAGACCAAGAGCTCACGTAACACGAACCAGGACGGAGACGTGCGGAAGCGGTGGGAGAGCAGAGGCTGCGGGGAGCGGATGACGAATATTTAATAGCCTCACGGTGCTCACTTTAGGATCCTCCCCTCTGCAAAGCCGCCCCCATCGCCGGGTCCTCATCAGCCACCACGGGAGTGGGTGAGAACCGGCCGTGCACCACACTCCGCGGGACTTGGTGAGCAAGCCCCCTCTCACCATAAAAACCTGCCTCCTCACAGCACAGCCACGGGGTGGGGAAGAGCTTTACTGTTTCTGCTCAGCCAGGGGTACCACGCGGGGCCATCTCTCGGCATTTATTAACCGATCATAGAAGTTATTTTGAGAGGTTAACGGAGTCTATTGGAATCCTGGCTCCTGTACTTGCCATTTTCACTTGTTTTAGAAGGAAAGCATCTCCCGGAAACCACTGCGTGTTGGGGCAAGTTAAGAAACGACTAAAAAGGACTTTTTTTTTTTTTTTTTCCCCTGCCATGATACATCTTTACATTATTCAGCCTGTTGGAATTCTAAAATGCAGGAAATCTTAAAGGTTCTCAAGTGAATACTTTTTAAAATAGAACAACCGAGACGGAAGTTACATCTGATCTAGTTTTGGCACACAACGCGCGTTTCTAAGTCACTCTTCCAAGCTGTTATCTAAACGGTGATCTTTCTAACCCTCGTTAACTACTGAACACACTCCTCTTCTTACAGCTGTGGTTGAAAAATAATTTTGTGATTCATACCGAAAGATCTGGAAAGTGAATTCCACAGCGATCTTTTTTTTTTTTTTTTTTTTTTTTTTTTTGGTCTCATTTTTGCAGGGAAAATGGGCGCTTACCTTTGGTGACACTGGCATTCTTGGGTTAACAGTTGCTGAAAAGGCAGGGCTGTTTCCTGAACTATCAAACCTCCTTAAATCATCCCTGGAGTCAGCGATCTGGAAGACACAATTTAAGGTCACTAGAGAAAATCGGCAGAAGTGTTGCTCGTCTCCTCTGACCCTCGGGAGCTCTACGAGCACACCCTCGAGCCCTGTACTGTTCCCAACAAAGACTCGAAGCCTTTACGTGAAACTACCAGAAAAATGCATGAGAAATAATCTCTAAGGGGGGAGGATCTATTGAAAACACTCCAAAGATGATCAGATGAGCCCTAAGGGAGGAAAAAAAAAATCCATCCTGGCAAAATTGTAAGATTTTAAGTATTACCTTATTTTTCCAGTAAGTCTTTCAGCTCATTTCCAGCGAGATTAGATAAGACTGTCGATTCGCTCTTGTCCCAGAGATTAGGACTGTTCAGATGTCAGAGCTGAGTCTTTCGGTGGAAACCGCACGTTATAACTACCGTCTTATCTTCCCTTTCAAGTAAAGGGCACTTATCAAGGAAGTCGGGGCAAATTCGCTGCAGCTAGCAGAGCCCAAAGAGGCTGAGCTCGAGCCTACGGACCCTGCCACTGAGCTTGTGGGTCACTGATTTCTGGACGTGGGTCTCCGTTTATTTTCACAGCTTAACTATATGCATTGCGTAGGCCACACTCCCTCGGAGGACAGCTGTGGCCGTCCCTCTGTCTGTACCCCAGGCCTGCCGTGAAGCGCACTCACTGATAGGGCGCTTGTCCGGCAACGTTAGGAAAACAAAAAGGGAGACACAGTGCTGGTGTGATTGGTGCGAATGCCATCAACACGCGATTCTAACCTGAGGTCCCTGAGGAGTCAGCAAAGGCCGTACTTACTAGGACTCCTTCAGTATATGAAAGATGCTGTGGAACAGAGCGCTCCTAGGCCAGTAAGGAGGGGGTGAGTTGGAGCATCACCCACCCTCTTCAATCAGGAAGTTTTCTCCCAGGGAAGGTGTGTCATGATGTGGCCCGAAGAAATCTCTCCTCGGTTGGGGCTGCCCATCCACGACCTCCCCCTTCGTCCCGCTTACCTTGCTTATGTCAGATTCAGATTTGCTGGAGCACATACTCTGAAGCTCCTGGACGAGGTCGGCTTCGTCGTCCGAACCCAGAGAGAGCCTTTGTTCCAAATTCAAGGTCAATGACAGATCATTCTCGAGAGACCTAATGCAAAGTTCAGAAAAGGGTTTTTTTTTTTTTTTTTAAGGTGGGAGCGAGACTCTAGTTTTGCAGGGGGATTTGGTGTGGGGAAGGAAAAGGGCTTTTAAATACCCTTTAAGGGATGCCTGGGTGGCTCAGTGGTGGAGCGTCTGCCTTCGGCTCAGGGCGTGACCCCGGGGTCCTGGGATCGAGTCCCACATCGGGTCCCCGCAGGGAGCCTGCTTCTCCTCCCTCTGCCCGTGTCTCTGCCTGTGTGTCTCTCATGAATAAATAAAATCTTAAAAAAAAAAATACCCTTTAAAAGAGTTTGAAATGTCATTTCACGGCACAGCTCACTCTTCCAGGATTTTGGTTAACTTCCCACTCAGGATTTTATCCTATGGAGAAATCTACCTGCCTTACACCATCCAGGCCCCTTGCTGTCCCCGTCTCTTCCCCCTTCTCCAAGCCTAGATGAAACCACGCCACGAAACACTGTGGGGGAGTGGGGCCGTGTGCTTGCTACCCTGGAACAAACAGGAACTTTAAAGTGGGCTCTTCTCCTCACTAGCAACGTGGCCATGGGTCATATTTTATTTTCTGGGTTATCTGCATTTACAGCGTTCCTGGGGGAATGACACAGGCTGGCGTATATAATGGGTTTAGAGGTGCGCCTGGCGGAAAGCAGCCTGCGTTAGGCTTCCTTCATGGATCTGCTCTCTTTACAACTCGGCGAACCTGGTTCTAAATGCTGCTTGTCAAGTGACAGGGCCCACGATTTATCGGGATACAGTGGGGAGCTGTTATTTATATACACGGCCCAAACGTTTCTATTCCACGATTAACCAAATCCTCCTTGTGCCTCAAAATCCGTAAGTGGACACAATTCCCTTAGAAGCAACATGACAAAATGAGCATTTAAAACAGCACCTAAAAGCAAGTTTCAGTGTAAAACACCAGGCATCCAAAGCCCGTTTAAAAGTCCACGGATATAGAATTTTATCTCTTTATGTCGAATGCATTAATGATCAAGTTTGTATACAAAAAAACGAAGCTAGTATTTCTAACCTTTTCAAAAACTAAAAGCAAAAAAAGGCTTGATGTGAAGTTAGATTAAGCTTTAGATTTCACATGAAGGAGAGAATATGCCTCCCCAACGTGTCACTTTGGCACATGCATTATTTTGATCTGACGTCCATCAAGACCAAGCCCCAGCCGACTCAAGGAAAACCTTTACCTCTCCCTTAAGTACCTAAAAGAATTTAGAATTTATGAAAGAGCTACCGTCCTGTGACTCGCCCCCTCCCCCTTGGAGCACCAGGTCCTTCGCTCAGGAGGGCACTATACGCCTCGACTGCCCGACTTGCCCTCGAGTCTCCTATCTTTGGGGCTCCCAGACCTATGAACTGACATTCATTTTTCTTGTAATTTTTTTTCTTAAATATTTTATTTATTCATGAGAGAGGCAGAGACACAGGCAGAGGGAGAAGCAGGCTCTCTGAGGGGAGCCGGATGCGGGACTCGATCCCGGGACCCCGACCTGAGCCACCCAGGCGTCCCCCTGGTCATCTGTCTTATGTCAATTTGATCATTAGACCAACCAAAGAATGTACAAGAGGAAATTGTCCTACCCTTACACATTCACTGGATTTCAGTTTAAAGCCAGCATGTGAATGACCTTTATTTTTAAAATCTATATATTGATAGCCTTAAGGGAAACTTACTTTTGTTTCGACAGAGAAGCATTCCTGTTATAATTCAGCTGAGACAGAGCTTTAATTTTGATACCTGTGTAAAGAAAAGCGTAATCACTTTCAATAGAATGAATCATGGTCCCTGTGCATCCTGAACTCTGTACTTTGATCTTGTTTTTGGACCGAATCCATCTCTTGAGGAGTGTTTCTCCTCAGGACAGCGGCTGTGGATGTAGCTTCCTGCACAGGCGCTGCTTTTATCAATGAACATCGCTAGCACAGATTACCTCTAAAAAATGACTTTGAAAAGTTGAAAATAAAAATAGAATAAAAAATGACAAGTAAATTGAATTTCATACATCCTCATAGACAATCTCTATATAGTTTCTTTGCCCATATTTCTGTCGTCATTATCAGAAAGGGTGACTAGCGGATTTCCCTAATTACAATACGGGTGCCTGGGCTTGGTCCCTGACTCCTGAAGCCTGACTTGACATCATGGCTTTTCTGTTTCAGGTTGGGAGAAAAAGAGGCTGTGTCTTTACCAAAATTTATGATCACCCTGTGATTCTCTGTGTAGAATGCAAAGTGGTTTCTATTTTGATAAACAGTGGTGTCAAAACAAAACAAAACAAAAACCCCAACATCTATGCAAACATTGTAATATCAAATCGAATTTTTTTGGGGAAAAAAAACTTACCTATAAAAAATGAAATATCTTGGGTTGCACAAAATTTTATTAATCTTTCAAACAGGACTTCATGTTTCAAAGGGTGTATCTGATATACCAAGTAGTTCTAAAACTATAAAATTATAAATGACTTTATATTTGATTCTTTTACCATTTTACATAATATTCTGGGTTTGACTTAATGTTGCTTTAAAGTCACATTCATTTGATTGATTTTTGTTCGTCAACTCTCAAGTAGGCACTGACGATGCTTATTGTTGACGTTAATTACTTGGCTCAAGCAAGAGGCTCGTCTTAAACCCTACAGAAATTGTAATAAACTTGGAAATGATAGTGGGGAGCCTGGGTGGGTGCTTGCTATCTGAGGGCTTAGGTATTACTCCCTGCCCATGGGATTAGAATAGCACGGAGAGAGGAAGACACCGCTGGCCTCGCAAGGGACAAAACGATGGACTGCAGCTCCCCATGTTTCTAAGAGAGGTGACAGGGACAGCCAGCCAAGAGTTTCTGACCCTGTTTTGTTCCCTGGAAATGGAGAGGATAATCTTCCTCTTAGAGTTCCCTGGCATTACATATAGGGATAAACAGGTGGAAGGTATAACCCTCGCTGCTGAGGTCACTTCGGGAGTCTCTACACCACAGTAGGGGGCTGACGTCTAATAACTTTACTCCCTGAATCAAACACTCTACCTCTGGGAAGTAATGGCAAGCTCTTAGGAAATGTCATATTATAAATACATAGCAATCACCTTAAAACGGTGTAAAAACTCATTTTTTTTTTCAGTGACTTTCCATTCAATCATTAAAAAAAAAATCACAGTTTATGGACACACACTTGGGGTAATTATAAAACTCTAGCATGTATTAATATTAAGCCTGTATTTTGTTGATTTTTACATAGGAGATCACACTAATGAACAAAAAATTTTCAAGATTTTAGGCACAGTCTCTTTCTATAGCAACTCTACTGCTATAAAGTTGGCCTGAAATTCTACATAACAGAATTTGTTGGGGGTGGGAGGGGCTCCTGAAGACCCAAAATTAATTACATGTATGAGAAAACCACAATGCGCCTATGAGGTTGGAACATCTTTTCAAAATTACTCAAACATGGATTTCCTTTAGGTAAGACAATTTGCATAATTACTGATTACCCTATTATCAAAGCCAAACGGTGTATGTCTAACACCAGAGATAAATGTGTTTATTCTTGTTAGAATGAAAACTTACATATTTTTTTTTTATAGAGGATGGTCCACGAATCTGTTTAATAATTTATGAGAATGTAAACCCTAAGAGGGCAGGGATTTTTCTTTTCTGCTCTAGTTGGCAAGGTGTGAAATAGAACCTGACACATGGTACAACATATGAAAAAAATGTGTAAAAACGATTGACTCACAAAGGCCTTAAACTGGGTATCAAATAGATCTCTATACATACTTCAAAAAAATTAAAAGGAGGAAACTATGCCAAAGCACAACTGTTGCATTACATAGACTTAATTGTGGCTGCCACAAATAAGTGATTTCCCACGTACGGGGCGCTCCCAAATATTTTTGGAAATGTACCTACTACACCCTGTCATTCCATTAAAATATGAATTGAAAGACTCAATTTTGTCGAATGCACAGTGGAAAAAAACAAAACACATTTGCCTTCGGCAAGCAGACGAGGAGCGCCCGCGGTCCTCCAGCCGGCACGGCGGCCTCACTTACCTCCTTCGCTCAGGCCCGGCCTATTCCAGGAGGGTGGAGAGTAGCGGCCGGACTTCTTGCGAGGACTGGTGCTCACTCTTCTCCAGGCACCACTCTCTTTCTTTCTGCTACAACTGTTGTAACTTGAGACTATAGATAAAGGGAAACCTCCTCCTTTGAAATCAGCTGTATGCTGGTCCAGCTCTGAAACAACACAAATCGTGGTTTGCCAAAAAAAAAAAAAAATAAGGGGGGGGGGCAGCGATCGTGCAGTTTCATCGTCAAACAAAATGCAAGCATTGCAATTCTCCAAGAAACACTCTCCGAAAGTCACGGCTGCGCCGAGTTCCCCAGCAGGGGTGCTGTGACCCAGCGAGCTGTACGTGGAGATCCGGGATTACCGAGCCGATGGCTAATACGAGGGTGCTCCGGGGCAACGGTGTGACCTGTACGTTAGGGCGGAGACTATTTCTTTGCTCACGAAGAGACAAAGAGGCGCCCCCTTCGGATGCGGAGCCCCACGCGGCCCGGCAGCAGCCCGCCTACCTGGGGTCTGCAGGGGACAGCCGTGCAGCACGGCTTTATTGAGCAAGATGCTGAGCGCAGCTTTGACCACGGCCTGCTGTCCTTGGCTGGGGTGGCTCTTAGCAGCTGTCACCCCCAGGCCGGGAGGTCTTTTCACAGAGGCTCTTGACAATATTGCTTCTTGAACCCTGGGCGCGATGATGGCGTTCCACAGCTTAGCCATCCACCTTGCAAAGAGAAGGGCGGTTCGCGGTTAGGACACAAATCACACCACACCACACACACCACACCGGGTGGATCTGGAGATCGTGGAGAAAGCGTTCGTGTCTCTACACTCCTAGGTCGTTTTGAGACACATGGAATCATCCCATGTCAAAGATGTTTGGCTTTGCCTCAAAAATACAATGTTTTGCAAATGAAAACGATTTCTGTAGCTCTTTCACCTTGTAAGATCATCGGGAGCAGGAATCAACACTTAATGCTTTTTTTTTTTTTAAACACTTAATCAATGCTTAATCAATGCTTTTTTATGTATCAACGCCATACATGAAATACATGGAAAGGAAAGTGAAGTTACAGGCAAAAGTCCAGAAAAATGATTTCCTGGGGATCTATATCTAAATAGCTTAAACTTATCTGCCATAGGACCTTAATAAGATACACATATTTGAATATTTCTGAGATTGGGATGGATCTTATAATCGCTGGCAAACTTGACCTGTCCATCCACCCCACGGCTAAGGCTCGGTGTCTGCACGTGGGTGGGCTCAGCTCTGCAGAGCGGGGACCGGTCACCAGCCGTCTCCTCATGTGCCCCTTTGCAGTGACAGCTGTGGCACTGAGACTACCCAAGTTTGGGGCATCCGATAGCAATTAAACCTCTTTCAAAAAAGATTACACTTTGTTGAGACATTAAAAAAAAAAAAACAAACCCCCAAAAAACAAAAAAAACCACCACTTGATTCAAGGCTGTAGAAACCTAAACCCCATCTGTGGGTATGACAGTTTCCAAAGTTCTTAGATGTCGGCATGAGCCTTTCGAGACTCTTAAAGCTTTTACCCAGGTATCAGGCATGGGTCTTTCGTAAGCTTCTCTGTTAATGTCTAATGATACATAATTCAAGAGAAAAAAACTCTATCATAGGAGATTACAGACAACAACCTGGTGTTCTGTACCAGGAGTCGGACTTGCACAGGTCCTCCTAAAGGTGCTAAAGGGGTGAAGATGATAAGCTTTGGTTTAAAAACAAAACAAAACGGTGCTTCCTTAACGTGGCTGTTGGGAGATAATCTCCCTCGGCGCTTGCACACATCTAGCGTCCACTTCCGTTCCAGATTGTCTTTTCAAGGTGAGCGTGCGTATGGCAAACAGCCTTGGAAGAGAATGAGAGCCAGCGTCTCCTTCTGGAGCAGGAGGCAGATCTGTTTCCTTACTGGGATAATAAAAGTGTTGTTACCTTCCAGGGCAAAGGGTGGGCACACTTGCTGGCAGCCTCCTCCAGGAGCTTGGCATCCAGGGGCCACTGTGCATCACCCCCAGGGACCTGGGACGGGGACGCCAGGCCAACCTGTGCACAGGTGGGGCACAGGCCGGGGCTGCACACGGAGTGATGAAGCCCTGGGCCTCTCACCCAGGGTTGCGCCCCTCTGCAGCCCAACTGCTTAGCTTGCAAGGAGGGTAAACGGCTCGGGGCAGAGCCTCGCCAGCTGTTGCCCGGGGCTCTGCTCCAGTTAGGAAAGGCCCAAATTAGCTCCTAAGAATCTCGAGACTCCAGCTGCGAAAAAGGCTTACGTTTAGTTATAATACCGATGAAGAAAGAGGTGATCGTATGAATAAATGTGTTAGACCAGAATTCCTCTTTTTCCGCAATCAGCGGTTATGAAATGGACAGTGACAATAGCGAAGACAGGTTATTTGCATCCCCTGCTTTCCAAAATTCATTTCTGCCCCGGATGCCACAAAGTACAGGATCCACGCGAACAGCTAATCACAGAACCTTACTAAGCTGGGTTGCGACACAATTTTTCCTCTCGATTTTCTATTGCGTTAACTTTATTGTTAATATGTCTATTCTCATAAGCTGTAACAAAGGAAAACAGTGAGTATTTGAGTCTCGTTAATAAAGGAAGAATTTTTTTTTTTTTTGAGAGTTAGGGGGAGAGCAAGCACAGGGGGAAAGGGCACAGGGAGAGAATCTTAAGTAGGCTCCATGCCCAGCATGTGGGGCTCAATCCCAAGACCCTGAGATCATGACCTGAGCTGAAATCAAGAGTCGGGTGCTTAACCGACTGAGCCACCCAGGGGTCCCAAGG
Organism: Canis aureus; assembly: GCF_053574225.1. Lineage (NCBI taxonomy): Eukaryota > Metazoa > Chordata > Mammalia > Carnivora > Canidae > Canis > Canis aureus. Next base: position 4,435,558 of record NC_135628.1, on the reverse strand, counting down.
AGGAAGCTTTTATTTTCGGTTACGGGATCCTTGATGAATGGCTCATGTAGGCCTCTCCCAGGAGACACTGCACTGCATGTTCAACAGGACCCCGAGGGGACTTTCTTAACAATTTTATATTTTATAAAAATACTTTTATAAAATATTTTTATATTTATTCATGAAAGACACACAGAGAGGGGCAGAGATATAGAGGGAGAAGCAGGCTCCATGCAGGGGGCCCGATGCAGGACTCGATCCCAGGACCCAAGGATCACGACCTGAGCCCAAGGCAGACGCTCAACCACTGAGCCACCCAGGTGCCCCGAAGAGACTTTCGTACCAGAAGGAAACTGCTACTTACTATTTCTCAGTTAAAAAAAGCTTCCTTAGGAGCTACACAACAGACAAGTCATGGTCGTCCCCTGATAGGACATGAGGCGCCCCTTGCTCTCACACATTCCAAATTGGCTCTATTTTAAATAGGTAAATAAGGAGAGATGACACTTACTTCACTGTTGCTTGGGCATGTCCTGGGACTACAGGACAAGACAGGAAATACTTTGGTCCAAGAAGTGCTTCAGGTGTGCCCAGGCGGGCCAGGCAGGAGTTCAGCTGGCGCCAGACGGCCAGGGCCCAGTCGACGGTCTTGCACACGGGATCACAGGCCGAGGGCACCTGACCCCTGAACTACAGAGACAGAGAGGCCCAACGTGGGGTTTGGCTTAGAACAGTGCTGCTGCTTTTTCCCTTTGTTTTTAATAGTTCGAAAATAAAAAAATATAGACATTGGAAACGGTACAACAAAAATGGAAGCTGGATCTGATCTACTTGTGGCTCAGGGAGGGAAAGCTAATATACACTATTATGTGCGTTCCGTGAGCTACAGATCTGCAGGCTACTATGCAAAATGAAATATTAAGAGCAGTAAGAAGACTAAGAAACCTTACACAAATTATTAAGTATCAGTTCTGGAAGAAATTATGATCCACGTGCACACAGAGTACCTCACGGGGCCTGCCTCTGTGGCAGGTTCACCTTGTATTAATTTTAATTGCCCTAGAAGGAAGGTCTCAGCTAACACCCTAACTCTATCGAAATGTACAGAGCTCCGATGGCATAAAGAAATTGAAAATTTTCAAGATAGTACGTAACGTACATGGTTTGATGGCAGCAATTCCTTTTAGAATTATACTCTACAAAATCAAGTCTTTTTTTTTTCTAGTACAGAGGGTTCACAAAAGGACAAAGATTTCTTTAGTATCAGGACAAACATCCTTCAATTATTCAGAAGACAGACACAGCAGCTAACTCAGTGTCTTACAAGAAAGGGATTCATAGAAGTCTTTGTTTTACCAAGTAATTATGAGATTAGCACTATGGGTGCTACCCATAGATCGTTTCTATGGGTATGTCCTACTTGAATGGATATAATTTGGCCAAATCAAAATAAAAGAGTGGTTCAGCGATCCCAGCAGCTCTGCTGAAACAATATTCCTGGGTTATGTGAGGCTCTGGGATCTCTTACAAGTTCCCTGCCGTTCGAAAGAGGACGGACTGTATTTCTCTCTCTGATACTCTCCCGGTAAGAATGAGATCATGTACTATAATTAACGATAGTTGAATATTTGCTTATTCATACAATTATAATCACTGTTTTTTTAAATACTAGTAGGAGGCCTGGTGTTGTCCTGAAAGGCCTCTTGACTTGCACTCCTTTCAGGAACTGGAGGAAGAAATTGTGATCAAGTGCCAGCACAGGTCTAAGTGCCCCCTAAGATCTGGGCCTGCTCTGCAGCTGTAAGACGTTGGAGGTTTTGCAGGAGTCATTCATTCCATTGCACACGTGCCCAAGGAATCTGTTTTATTAACCTAGTTGAAGGGGCTCTTGGTAAGTGAAAGGCACCATCCCTCCCCCCGTCCTATTCTTCACAGCACACCCCACATTCCCATTCTCAAACACAGTGGAGAAAAGAGCACAATTTGAAGCTTGGAGCTCCTTTTTTTAAAAAAAAGTAAAATAAATCCATTATAAAGTACGTGTACGTGTGCCAGTGAGCGGGGTGTGTGTGGGGGGAGGTGCATTTTACCTGCAATAGTGCCACATCTACAGAATAAAACTGGGACTTTGCAGAGATCAGCACGGCCCCTGTGCAAGGATGACATGCAAATTCATGAGGCAGTCCATATTTTTCCCTTAAACTATGGACTTTGGCTGATTACGATTTATCAATGTAGGTTCATCCTTGGTAAAATATAAAATAAATATAAAATAAAATATAAAATATATTTAAATATAAAACAAAATAAAAGGACCATTCTGGTGTGTGATGTTGATAACATGGGAGACTATGCATGTATGGAAGCAAGAGGTGTTGGGAAAATCTGGGTACCTTCCTCTTGATTTTAATGTAACCTAAAACTGCTCTTTAAAAAAAAATAAAGTTCTTTTGTGATATTTATGTGAATTTTTTTGGCAAAGAGATTTAAATATTAATGATAAAATTAATGGAGACATCAGTAATTTGCAAAGCTACACACCCGTGACTGTCATTACCTCACCTTTCTTCCCACTGGTTGGTGTCATACGATGGCCTAGCTTTGGCCTAAAGCGTGTATTTATGACCAATGGACTCTCAGACAGAGACGGCCACAGCCCTCTTTCCCCCTGTAATAGCATCCAGGTTCCCGCCTTTGAACATGCTTGAGTCAGGGTGTGGCGCCTGAAGCCCTGCACACATCCTGCCATCCTGAGGGGAGCTCCAGAGACTCCCCCAGAACTGGGACCTGACATCATGGCAGTGAACAGATGTCAGCAACACCTACCACAAGACATCGGTATGTGAGGGGGGAAAAAACGCCTCTCTTTGTGAAGTAGGCAGCACCGTGGGTGTTGTGTTATTATTTATAGCTTAAAATATCGTGATAGATGCCGCCCTCCAACTGTGGCCGGTTGTGCTGGATAAAGGGACAAAGTCTTACTAACTCAAGCTCTAGTGTTTCCAATCCATCTTGACACTCAGATACTAGCTCGACTCAAGAAAATTAAATAGCAATGCACGAGATTTGGTCGACATTAATTCTGGTATTTTTTGGGGGGAGACTACAGAATACTTTATTCCAGAAAAATCGCCAGAAGTCATAATTACTCTTCAAAGCGTGTCAAAAACGAGAGCATTTTAATCTTCCACGTGCCCTTTAAATACTTGCTCTAGCACAGTGTAAGAGTCCTACATTGAAACTGGCTTGAGTGGATGGAGAATGTTTCGAAGGCTCCAAGGAAGCAGCAGCTATTCTTAAAACAAGTGGTTCGTTTTCTAAGAGAGCCTCCTATAGCATTCAGAACTTGGAGAGACTCCTTGAGGACGGCTAATAACGACACTAGTAAAACCTATTTGCTTTTCTCTTTTTCTCCTTTATAGTTAACATAGTCCAGAAACTGTTCTGGGTTTTATATGTATTATCTTACTTAACCCTTGGCTATCTAAGAATATTCCCTGCCCAAGGCCATGCGGTCACTAAGTAGCAGAACCCCAGCCCGGCCCCCTGACACTGATGCCCCTTTCTCCTGGCAGAGGCTGCGGCTGCAGTTTGTTACCTTATTCACTACTTTCCTTCGTAGGAACCTCTGTAGCAGTCCCTGCATGGGCTCGCCGTCCCACCGCAGCTGAACCCAGCGGAAATGCTGCTGCACCGGCAAGTCAGAGCCCTGGAGACAGGCCTTGGCAATGGTTCCCATGAGAAAGCAGTTTTCATGAAAGTAGTAGCATTCAGACGTTCCATTTCCTAAAACAAACCAAAAGCCACGGCCCGACCTCAGCCAGCCATGTGAAGACACAAACACAAAGTAAAAGAAGCCTAAGAAAGAAGAATACGAAGCACAACTCCTCCTCTGGGCAACAGGAGGATTAGGATAATCCCACAGAAGCTGGCTTCGGGGACACGGTCTTGGCACTATCTTTACCTTTTTGAAAGGTCCAGGGGCTTTCAGTGCTGCGATTTTCCAGAGGTGCCAGGAAGTCTCCCAGTAACTCCGACAACGAAGATTTTTCCAAATTCTCTAAGATGACGATGACTTTCTTGTTAACAGGGGACTGTTTCACTGGGATCAGACAAGCTGTGGTCAGAAACAAAATTTAGGGATCACAGTTTTTACGGGGAAAAAAAAAAAAGCCTTTATGAGCTGGTTAAAAATCGAAGTCCGAAGATACAATGTGTTGGCAAAGTTGTGACATGATCAGAATGCTCTTAACTTGCTGGCAGAGTGTGAGGACTCCGGAAAAGAGTCTGGCGTTGTTTGATACAGTCGAAAGTACACACATACAGTGATCCAATGCTGGTGGCACAGCAGATCCCAATTAGGACCAACCCCGATTCCCATCAACAGAATAAACAGGAGCATATTCATAGGATGGGCAGGACAGTGACCACACGGAAGGCTGTCCCAAACAACAGAGTAAGAAGCAAATCACAGAAGCGTCCAGGATCTCGCCACGTGAAGTTCAAATACGGGCACTACGAAGTATATAGAGATCCACAAGGGAGGAAAGGGATTGAACGGTAGTAAAATGATAGAGAGAAGCAAAATAATGATTCTCACCAAAGATGGACTAATGGTTTACCTCTAGAAGGGTTTGTGAACTGGAACGGGGCACATCGCCACATCCTGGAAGCCAGGAACAAGCCCTCTCTTGGCCTGGCTGGTGCCTAAGTGGTTATTTAAAATTATTCCCTCTGGGGGGTGGGGAGGGGGCGCCTGGGTGGCTCATTGGGTTAAGCGTCTGCCTTCAGCTCAGGTCATCACGGTCCTGGGGTCCTCGATCAAGCCTCCGCCTTGGGCTCCCTGCTCAGCGGGGAGTCTGCTTCTCCCTCTCCCCCCCTTGTGCTCTTCCGTGTGCCCTCTGTCTCAAATACATACGACCTACAAATAAAATTCATTGACCTATAAATATAGGTAGTATGTATTTTACGGATGTATACTTCCTCATACAAAAGGTCAAAAACCCTTAAATGACCTTTATTTTTTTTTTTTAAGATTTATTTATTTATGATAGACATAGAGAGAGAGAGAGGCTGAGACACAGGAGGGAGAAGCAGGCTCCATGCTGGGAGCCCGACGTGGGACTCGATCCTGGGACTCCAGGATCGCACCCTGGGCTGAAGGCAGGTGCTAAACCACTGAGCCACCCAGGAATTCCCTTAAATGATCTTTAAATGACACCTATGTGAAATAATTAATAAAATTGTAGGACCTCAGAGAGATAAGCAGATCCAGCCTTTCATTTTACAGACCTCAGAAAGGTTAAGGTGGTTGGGCTAGGGTTTCACAGCAGTTGTCAGGAAGGACTAGAACTTGATCCATCCTTCCTTCCTTCCTTCCTTCCTTCCTTCCTTCCTTCCTTCCTTCCTTCCTTCCTTTCTTTTTTTTAAGATTTATTTATTTACTTGAAAGAGACAGGGTGGGTATGTGCGTGCCCGTGTGAGTGGGTGAGAGACAGGCCTCCGCGCTGGGACCCTGAGATCAGGACCTGGGCTGAAATCAGGACTCAGATACTTAACAGACCGAGCCACCCAGGTGCCCCGGGACTTCTAATCTTGCCTTAGTGGACCTCCTCCTGAAGAAGGCGGCACTAAATTGCATATTGACCCAAAATGAGAGATGGAAAGAAAATGGAAGATTACGGGTATACATAGGAGACCGTGAAGTCTGTGGACAGAATGTACTTGAAACAGTGCCGAGCACCCACTAAGCACTCACACGTCCGGACTGCAGTTACGACGCTTATACTACGGCCTACACACCAGTAAATCGATCACAAGTTAAAATCGCTCCTGATTTTTAAGGTTCCAAGATCCCTCAGTCCCAGCCAGATCAACCTTGAGAAAAAGAGATCAATTTAGAATACGCGAGAGTCATTTTGCCAAGTATTCCGCTTCCCACAGATACTCAGGGTAAGTAACAGACTCCACTCGGGCGCCTGGTTGGCTGCACGCGATGCAGCCGCGCTTTCCGAGGGTCCCTCGCCCGTGTGGGCACCTCCTGCATCCCCTCGGCCTGCAGCACCTGCGGGCGCCGCCCCTTCCACGCAGCCCCGCGGCCCGCGGCGTCCCTTCAGAAACACTCGTGGCGGAAGGAGGGGAGGTCGAGAGTTCCCTGAACGACCCGATGAACCCACCGACCCCTTCTACCTGCTGGGGAGCGGGCAGGGAGCAGGTGCGGCCCCCCAGGCCATGCCCCGGCGCCTGTGACATGCACCTGCCTCCCGGGCGCAGCCTCCTCGCCGGCGGGGAAGGGGAAGGGGAAGGGGAAGGGGAGGGGGAAGGGGAAGGGGAAGGGGAAGGCCTTCTGGGCCCAGGGACAGCCCGGCGGGACCCACGCCCCAGCTGTGGCCGGAGATTTCTTTTAACCTGTTGCCAGAAAGCCGGCCAGCGCCATTCGCTTACCTTAAGCTACTTCACAGCTCTATTTTGGAAATGAAGCTACTCTTTTTGTCTTTTTTTTTTCCTTCCAGTTTCACCGGCTTTATCAGCTTGGCTCCTCTGCTGCACACTGGTGATCGTGATCACACACTTCCTGGGCTAGGCTCGGGGCCACAGCCCAGTGCTGGACACCCTGGTCTTAAAGATTCTGGGGAGTCCGTTCCAGGGCAACATTCGTTGGTTTAAAAATAATTAAGCTATCACATTCACAGCTAAATCCAAACTTGCCTGTGTCTAAAGTGCCCACAAGTCCACCGCCTCCCGCCTTGGGTGGAAAGCAGCCTGCCTGTCTCCCACAGTCCACTTACCCCGAGGCTCTCCGAGGCGGAGGTTCCGAGCCCAGATGAGGAGGGGGCAAGCCTTCGAAGAGCTTCAGGACATGCAGGGCCCAAGGGGCTAACTCAGTTATGTGCACTCTAATGACCACACTCCCCTACTGTTATTTCGGTCATTCTACCTCTATTACTTCCCAAAAGGAAAGTCCTCTCAAGAATTCAAAGTGTTACCTTAACATACCAATCTCGTGCTCAAAATCACTTTTTTTTTTTTTTTTACTACTTACTGTCACATGTAATTTTTAAAAGTATCCGTCTTGCTGACCGAACTCCGTACTTTACACGGAGGCAAAAATTCGACCCAATTCTAATACACATTCACACCCTCTTTAGCAAACAACAGGGCCCATGGGCTGTGACGACCTCTCACAAAAGGCAAGACGAAAAGGAAGATGTTATTTTTCTTAATTTTTTTTTTTTAGGACGATGTTATTTTTTTTTTTTTTTTTTTTTTTTTTTTTTTTTTTTTTTTAGGACGATGTTATTTTAAAATAAGCACAAAATAACCGGTGGTTACGTCAGTGCTAGGTGTTTTATTTTAAATGTGCTTTTCTGTTCCATATTCCTTTCTTCGTGGGAACCATTTTAATCTCTATATAAGTTTTAGGTTCTTTTTTTTCTTCTTCTTTTTTGAGAGAGTGAGCAATAGAGAGTGAAAGCACAGGGGGAGGAGCAGAACGAGGGGGAGAAAGAATCTTCAGCAGTTTCCATGGCCAGCACGGAGCCCCCGATGCGGGGCTCCAGCTCACAACCTTGAGGTCGTGACCTGAGCCAAATCAAGAGGCAGATGCTTAACTGAATGCACCACCCAGGCCTCCCCTTAAAGCTAATTATTTAAAACACATCTATTACTCTTCCTTTTTATATATTTTGCTCGTGTATTTCTTTTATTCATTCTCATGACTCTCTCCGCTTGCTTTCTTCTGCCGTCACACAGACGAGCAAATATGTGTTCTGTGCATAGTGAAGGTCAAAGTTCAGCATCCTTGCCCAGCCTCATTCAAGTAGTTTCATCTCTTTTTGTAGAGAATGTAGGTTAAAAGCCAGGAATAAATGTATTCCTTACAAATTGGTATATCCTTCACTTATAGTAATAGGATTTGATCAACTTGATTACTTGATAAAAATGCAAGATGATTCCTATTTCCTCAGTATTCTAAAAACTGCAGCAGAAGAGCCTCAGAACACCTTTTGCCTCATCTCGACCTCTGACTCCTCTACTCCCTGCCCTTTCTCATCACTTCTTGGCCAAAAGAACATTCCCTGTTATGTGCTTCCTGCAGAAGTGACCCGACAGCCATCGACGACTCTTCCCTTTGGCTCCCGTGAGATTATCCTGCCCTACCCGGAAGCCGCGTGGCCCCATCTGCTCTACTCAACAGGCAGGGCGTTCTCTCCACGAGCTCTCCACCAGTCACCAGTTAATAGCAGCAGGTCCTAGGGAGAACACGATGGGCATGATGGACAGAGTTCGAGGAGATGAGGACAGACAGCTGCAAGGGAAGCTCCGGGGCCAGATTACAAGCTTCATGACATCCGCGCAGAGAACTGTACTGTTTGTCCTGCAGCCACCTGTGTGTAACGGCAGGGAAATGACAGGAGCAGCTCTGCATTGCACAAGGAACCCAGTGGGAGCTGCAGACCCTAGTAAGGGAGGGACTGGAGGAGATCAGAATGGTTAGGGATGAGGTCTGCATAGTCCCTTGAGCAAGAAATGACAGGTGGAGGGGGAAGAGCAGGGGAGGTGGAGATGAGAGACAGGGACCAGATTCAGCAGAACTCAGGGCTGACTGGGCACGGAGAACTAGGCACACTGAGGAACGCGCAGCAATGCTCAGGTGCCCTCCTGGGGCTGCTGCATTTAAGGTCTTAGAGATGGGGGGCGCCTGGGGGCTCAGTCCGTTATGCATCTGCGTCCGGCTCAGGTTATGATCCTAGGGTCCTGGGATGGACCTCCTTGCTCAGCGGGGAACCTGATTCCCCCCTCCCCAGACCCCTCCCCCTCGTTCGTGTGCTCTCTCTCTCTAAATAAGTAAATAAGATCTTAAAAAAAGATCTTAGCAGATGAATCTGCATTTGCGTCTTACTTTTATTATTAAAAAGAAAAAAGGTATTTGATAATTATAAATTACTGAGCTGAATAGAGAATAAAATTCTGTTCCCACTCAAGGTGGATATACCACTTCCTACACAAGAGGATAGTTACAATGGGGATTTTCTTTTTTTAGGCTCAGTCTGTCCAAAACCTTCATTTTTTAAAACTCTGAACCACTCTATCTGTATGCCCTATCGTCACCTTCTCCACCATCAACTTTTGCACTCTCTCATCTTACCTCCTTCTACATTCACTCTAAGAGCTTCTTCTACTTGTGGACACCCGAAGAGGACACATGACGGGCATTCCCTCTGCCTTTGCCTGCGCGATTTCCTCTAACAGGAGATTCACCCACACGTCAGCCAATACTTATTAGCTATCAGTGTACAAGGCAAACTAGAAGAATAAGGTACAGCACTAGCCAACAAGGAGCTCACCCTGTGTGCGTGGGCCTCGGCCAAAGCTCAAATACTCCCCGCACCGCCTTGACCTATAGTCAGGTGGACACATAAGCAGTCTACTGATGCCCATTAGAGGGACAAATCGTATCTGGAGGGATGAGAGAAGCCTGCATTTGAGGGGTTCTTAGAGAATTTTAACAGGGGCTTTTTCTGTAGATCCAAAACGGCAGAAACCATGTCTGTTTTGATCAGTACTGGACTAACATTTTGCATGGCACCTGCCATGTTGGTAGGCACAATGCGTGTGGGGTATGCTTGTTTATCATTAGATGACAGCTGCAGCGTGAACAGAGACTGGACAGTAGAAAAACAGAGGACATGTAAAGAAGAAACATCATATTCTATTGGAGTGGAGAAATCTATTTTAAAAGGGTCCGATTCTGAAGACGGCATACAAATAGCCAACGTGTCCGTGAAAAGATACATTACAAAAAAAAAAAAAAAAAGATACATTACATCACTAATGATCAGGGAACTGCAAAGCAAAACCACAACGAGATATCACGTCACACCAGTCAGAATGGATATCATCGGAAAGGCAAGAGATGACACGTTCTGGCAAGAGCGTGGAGCAAAGGGAACCCTTGAGCAGGGATGGTGGGAATGTAAGTCGGTGCATTTCCATGCTATGGGAAAGAGTATGGAGGTTCCTCAAAAAATTCAAAATACCACATTGTCCAGCAATCTCACTTCTGGGTATACAGCCAGAGGAAACAAAATCAGGATCTCAAAGGGTAATCTGCACCCGCACTGTCACGGCATCATTATTCACAAATACTCAAGATATGGAAGGAACCTAAGTGTCAACAGATAAATGGATAAAGAAAATGTGGTCTATACATAGAACGGGATATTTTTTACTCGAGGAGAAGGAGGAAAATCTTGCCATCTTGAACAACGTGGTGGACCTTGAGGGCATTAAGAGTTAAGTCAGACAGAGAAAGAAATACACTGCATGATGTCAGGTCTATGTGGAATCTAAAAAAAGCCAAACCTATGCAAACAGAGCAGGGGCTTGGGGCCAGGGCGAGGGGAAGGGGGAGGTATCAAAAGACACAACATTCCAGTTACATAAGATGAGTAAGTTCTGGGGCGCTCATGTACTGCATGGCGACCACAGTTAGCAGTCTTGTATTACATACTTGAAAGTCACGAAGAAATCAGACCTTCAATGTTCTCACCACAAAAAGAAAATTGTAATTGTGTGAGGTAGGAGAGGTACAAGCTAATGGTATAGTAATTACTCTATTATGGACGTGTATCAAATCAACATGCTGTACACCTTTAGCTCACACGATGGCATGTCTCGATAATATCTTAATTAAAAAAATATAATAAAGGGTCAGATAAGCCAATGAGGTGGATCAGTGTCCTTGAATGGAAGGTCTTGAATGGCCCCAATGAACCGCTTAGTTCAGTGGGCGACAGAAGCGTGTGCAGGGCTGGAATCACAGACAGCTTTTACCTAAGGGTCCGACTGCAACCAGCTGCTGCAGCTCAGAGCTGCTGCCCTCCTGCACGTGGAGACAAGGCGCCCGCCGCCCACCGCCTTTCCCCTTCGGTGAGGTCGCTTGGCCCCTGTGGACATTCAGGTTGTCGAGTCTGCTGACAAGCCCGAGTTTCAAGTGGGAGAGGCTGAGGAGGAGGAGGAGGAATGCTTCAGACACTCCCCCAGGTTTAGCAGTGCTGTGCTGTCTCCATCCTTTACGACCTCATTCACTGCTAATTTTCTTAGCTCTCTAAGCTCAGAGCAGAGAGAAGAATTCAATCTGTAACTGCTATCTGCTGCGACAGGGTGAGAACAAAATATGTCAGCTTCTTACTTTGAGGTAAAACAATACTGAACGTTGGGGAAAAAAATGTAGTGGGCTTTTGTTGGAAGACCAAGGTGTGGGGGGCGGATAGAAATTTCGGCACAGGTGAGTTCCTGCGGAGTAGTGGCTGGCAGTGATGGAGGACAGGCTCAGCAGCAGTCTGAGTCCTGCTTGGCTGTGTCCTTGCAGAGGGTTCTTTGGTCAGGGTACTCTAACCTCCTGGTTCAGATTTTTTCATGTTTATAAATCAGGGTGTTTAGAACGGGGCCTACCAGAGTCAGAGCTTAATAAATGTTAGTGATTATTAGTAACAGCAGCAGGGAAAACAGCCTTCTGCAGCTTTCACTACTTTCTGAACAAAGACTAACTCAAGCACCATCATCCTATGCCGATTCTGGTGGGATTTTCCTGTCCTTAAAATGTGGGCCTAGGTCTCTGGAACCCTCAGTCCCTCCCCAAGCCTGCCTCTTAACTCTATTTCTTGACTTACTAGCTGCTGGCACTTCCTCCTTCCCAACGCTGACCTAGCCACGAGGTTATCTCCCTTGATCAGTGGCTCCAAAGATGAGAAACACCTAAAAGATTTAAATGTGCATTTCAGTTCTTCTATCACTGATCTTGCAACTGCACCCCCTCCCCAGGGGTCCCTGCAGCTTTGAGCTCTTGGAGACTGGAGTCCAGTCCATGTGAGTTTTGTGTCAGAGCTGCTAGTCCTGCTGTGCTATGCAGGGTATGCTAATTCCACCTGGGGTGAAACTTGGTGGACTCTGGAGCCTAAGAAAGATAGAAAATGCATGAAAAAGTCGTATTAATAAGCGTATTTAATCCTGGTTCTGCCCCCCCGTAGCTGTGGCGAGATACCGAACCCCTCTGTGCCACTTTCCTCATGTTTGAGACAGAAATGACACCTACGTGCACTGGGCTGCTGTGGAGATTAAACGAGTTAATGAATGCACGCAGTGTGTTTAGCAAAGCGCCAGTCAGCGACATGCCAATGGTTAGCTGGAGAAAGTTTAATTCAGGTGCTTCAATGAGGGGTGCTTTGATGGTAGAAAATCTATGAATAATATCATTTACTAAAAACCTATCTACTTCTTATTATCACCATGCAATTCTGAACAGCGTCATTGATAGAATACTTAGTCCTGCAAGGGTGGGTGGCTCCCAACACCCCCTCCTCCCTTAGTATACCTCTGGTGCCCGTTAAATAGTATGTTCACAACAGATGATGATTTGTACACAAAAGATGGGGAAAAAAAAGAAGAGAACGTAGGATGAGCAACAAATGCAATGACAGATACATGAAAATAATTTTTTTGTGTGTTCATCTGGATTCCCCATTTTCATCCCAACACTGTTGAATAATTGAAAAGTCATCCTAAATCTACCCACCCCACCCCCGCCAAGAGAGAAAGTTTATTTCCTTTCAACAGTATCACTGAAGATCATGCCCTTTCAGTTACGACAATTCAGTTTGCTGGAATGGTCTTACCACTACTGATGAACAGGTCTACGAGCTGTTCCTTGGAGAAACCAGCATCCACTTTGGCTCTCACTATTTCACAGGTGAATCCCGCAGCCATTTGTCTGTGCTGTGATAAGAATCAGTGATTAGTTCTCTAAATGCTTTCACATTCTCAGAGAAAAGGAGAGGATACTCAAGCAATGGGTACCTTCATGCAGAGTGCAAGCTGATGTGCTATGTAGTCTTGCAAGCTTCCTTCTGGACCATGGAAAATGACATTATGGTATTGCTCGACCTATTAATAAACCAAGAGGAAATCTTAGGTGAAAATGTGAAGGAGAGGGAAAAAAAAAAAAAAAAAAAAAGCAGTACCCAAGCAGGAAATTTCCTTTCTGATTGTCCTTTGAAAATATTAAAAATAATAATTTCAGGATTCATTTTGTTCATTGGGTACTTGAAGTCTTTCAATTTAATGTGAAATACTGGCAAATATAGTATTTATATATTTATATAGTATTTTATGCAGTATTTACTTATAGGAAGAGCTGACACTGTATTAAGAAGCATACTCTTTCTTCCCTGTATCTTCCATAGCGAGGTTCGGCACACAGGCTGGGAACATGGTTCTTAAGTGTATTTCGTCCCTTGCAAATGTTTTTATTACCTCTTGTAGATGCTCTGTAGTTTGAATTTTCCCAATGTTTATTTTGCTTTTGAGTGATATTTAAAATAGCAATGAATTTCATTAAGGAAATTCTGGAAAATACAAGGAAAAATAAAGTAGAATACAAACCACGGATAGTGTCAGCACCGAGAAGCAACCACTGTAAATATCTCTATGCTTCCCTTCCCAGCCTCAGCAATTAGACGATAAAAATAAATAAAAGGTATTCAAATCAGCAAGCAAGAAGTCAACATTTCACTCTTCACAGATGACATGATACTCTATATAGAAAACCTGAAAGACTCCACCAAAAAATTGCTAGAACATGAACTTGGCCAAGTCACAGGATATAAAATCAACATACAAAAATCTTCGGCATTTCTCTATGCCAATAACAAAGCAGCAGAAAGAAAAATCAAGGAATCAATCTCATTTCAATTGCCCCCTAAACCGTGAGATACCTAAGAATAAACCTAACCAGAAAGGCAAAAAATCTGTACTCTGAAAACTAGAAAATACTTTTGAAGGAAATTGAAGATGACCCAAAGAAATGGAAAACATTCCATGCTCATGGATTGGAAGAACAAATATTGTTAAAATGTCTATACTACCCAAAGGAATCTACACATTCGATGCAATCTTTATCTTTATCAAAGAACACCGATATTTATCACAGAGCCAGAACAAACAATTCTAAAATCTGTGTGGAACCCGAAAAGACCCTGAATAGCCAAAGTAATTTTGAAAAAGAAAACCAATGCTGGGGGCATCATAATGCCAGATTTCAAGCTCTATTACAGAGCTGTGAACATCAAGCTGTGGTCACGGTACTGGCACAAAAACAGACACACAGATCAATGGAACGGAATAGAGAACCCAGAAATGGTCCCTCAACTACATGGTCGACTAATCTTTGACAAAGCAGGAAAGAATTTCCAATAGAAAATAGACAGTTTCTTTAATAAATGGTGCTGGAAAAACTGCATGGCCACACGCAGAACAATGAAACCAGTCTACCTTCTTACACCAGACACAAAAATAGATTCAAATGGATGAAAGACCGAAATGTGAGGCAAGAAAGCATCAAAATCCTTGAGAAGAACACAGGCAGCAACCTCTCTGACCCGGCCCATAGCATCTTCTTACTAGACATGTTGCTGGAAGCAAGGGAAACAAAAGCAAAAATGAACTACTGGGACTTCTCTAGGATAATAAGCTTCTGCACAGCAAAGGACACAATCAATAAAACTAAAAAGCAACCTACGGAATGGGAGGAGATATTTGCAAATTGCATATGGGACAAAGGGCTAGTATCCAAAATCTATAAACAATCTATCAAACTCATCACCCCCGAAATAAATAATCCAGTTAAGAAATGGGCAGAAGAACAGACCTTTCTCCAAAGAAGACATCCACATGGCTAACAGACGCATGAAAAAATGCCCAACATCACTCATCAGTAGGGAAATACAAATCAAAACCATGATGAGATACCACCTCACACCTATCAGAATGGTTAGAATGAACAACTCAGGAAACAAAAGATGTTGGCGAGGATGTGGAGAAGGGGAGCCCTCGTGCACTGCTGGTGGGAACGCAAACTGGGGCAGCCACTCTGGAAAACGGTACGGAGGTTCCTCAGAGTTAAAAACAAAACTACCCTGTGACCCAGCAATTGCACTACTGGGTGTTTGACCAAAGGATACAAGAATACTGATTGGAAGGGGCACATTCACCTCGATGTTTATAGCAGCATTATCTAGAATTGTCAAATTATGGAAAGAGCCCAAATGTCCATCAACGGATGAATAGATAAAGAATATGTGGGAGATTTATATATACACACATACACACACACACACGCACACACACACGCGTATAAGTACATACATATACTTACTTTCCGTAAGTGGGATTTCAAGTGTTAATTATTGTGCAGACCCCAGCACATGGAGAAGGGGAAACTAGGTCCACCCCATACGTACAGCAGCTTACACACACACACACACACACACACACACACACACACACACACTGGAATATTACCCAGCCATTAAAAAGAATGAAATCTTGCCATTTGCAACAACATGGATGGAACTAGAGGGTTCCATTTTGCTTATGCTAAGCAAAATAAGTTGCAAGAAAAGACAAATACCATATGATTTCACTCCTATGTGGAACTGAAGAAACAAAAGAGATGAACGTAGGGGAAGGGAAAGAAAAATAAGATAGAAACAGAGAGGGAGGCAAACCATAAGAGACTCGTAACTATAGGGAACAAACTGGGGGTTGCTGGAGGGGAGGGGGCAGGGGGGATGGATGAAATGGGCAAGGGGCATTAAGGAGAGTAGTATTAGGATGAGCACTGGGTGTTATAGGTAAGTGATGAATCACTAAATTCTACTCCTGAAACCAACACTATACTATATGTTAAGTATCTGGAATTTAAATAAAATCTTGGGAGGAAAAAAAAAATCTTGGGAGGAAAAAAGTATATTTTTATGCTTCTTTTAGCTTTTTCCTTTGTATAGCAGATATGTGTATGTGTATGTATATTTGTGTATTTTTAAAGAGGGATATAGGAGTGTGATCTTTTTACAGCTGTTGCATATCAGAGAATTATCTTTGGCTTCTTTCATAAAAGACGTCTTCATGACTGAGATTACTGGATCAACTCTCTATATTGTTCCACTCTGGAATTCAGTATTTCAAAGAAATCTGTGTAGAGAGTGATCACTTTTACACCGTAGAAAAGAAAATCTGCCTGGATGCTTACAGGAATTTTTTTTTAAGCCTTTTTCCCCTCACATGTAGGGAGGCCTTGCCTGAGAACATATAGAGATACAGGATGCCCTGGAACAGAAAGCCAGTGGCCATCTACAGGGGGCAAAGGGTGATGTCTGGAGTGAGATGTGGAGGGGAATCACTGTCTGCCAGGGCTGAGCTCCCACTCCCAGCCTACATGCCTGGGAGCAGCTTTCTTCCTGGAAAGATCTTACACGAAAGATCTGTAGGGTGAAGTAACAACCTAACCAGTAGAGGTGATTCTGCTCATGTGTCCAGACAAGCACACAAGCACAAAAGAGCAATATAGATGTCAAACGTGAACAGACCCTTTTCACATTGCTCTAAGCCTCTTTCCTGTAATGATGGGCCTCTTTGAGGTCCCGGGGAAGGCCACATCCTTGAGGGTGGCTGGGGTAGATTTGGTGAAGAACATGCCACTGGCCCATCATTACAGGAAAGAGGCTTCGAGCAACTCCTGGAACATGGAGGAAAACCAGGCTTGACTGCTGGGTGTCAGACCATGAGCTAATAAGGCAAATGGTTCTTTGAGGGGACCACAAATGTGGGACTTGGGACCGAATCTTAGGCTCTGAAAGACAACATGCCTGGTAGCCACCAGAGATCTTCCCTGAATACAAGCATTATTCCACTATGCTCAGGCTAGGGCAGCATCAAGGAGAATGATGTACCTGAAAGAAAGAGGACAGTGGCTACAGCTGCCCAAGGAACATCAGTGCCCTGAAGCCACGGGATGAGCCCCACAGTGGCTGGCCTGGGCTGTCTTCTATGGTTTGGGATGAGACAAGCAATGGCAGTAGTGCCAGCAAGGACCAAGACTGGCACAGGGATTACCCTAGACATGAGAAAGGGAATATCCTAGAAGGTTCAGACAAGGTTCTGTTTCCAGGCAGTGAGGGTATGGATGATTCTTAAGGAATTATCATTAAAGAATAATCTGTTCTCATTGGTACCTAAGAGACGGGGAGGCTGAGAGGATGGACACATTGTACTTATATTTTAAAAAGTCACCCAGTTGTCTGGTTGTGACCTCTTTCTCCCAATCTCAAACGTAACATGCTCAATTCTTTCAATCCACAGTCACACACACACACACACCCCTTTTTTTTTTGGCTTAGAAAATTTTTCTTCTGTTTTTGGTAATTTCTCTTCTAATTCTCTTTATGTTGAAGGAAGACCAATAATGCTGAAGTTCCCTCTCTGTCCTCGGAGAGTGTATCCGTCCCCTCACCACCACCACCACCACCACCATCATAACTCTCTGGTCCTCTGCTTCTACTTTGGGGAGAGCTCCTTCCGTGGGTCTTTCCCAGCACTGACGCTCTTTACCGTCGTCTCAAGTACACGTTTCGCGACGTCACTGCATGTTTAGTTCTTAGACTGCCTTACCCCAGCCACCTCCCTGGCAACACTTTTGCTTTCATCTTAGCCTGCTCTCTTCCATGGCTTTCTCGCCTTGCTTCTGCGGTTGATCTGGCATTGTCTAGGGAAAGAATATGATTTTCCAAATTCTTCTCCATTTTATCTCCTGCTTTTATAAGGAGGAGATCTTTTAGAAGATCTTTTATAAGATAACGTGTTTTATAACACATGCTGTTTTCCGAATGACGGCTCCATTCTGTTCTGCGGTGTTCCTCCGTGGGTAGGAGGTTGTTACCGGTGTTTACATTGTGAAACCTTTACTGCAGGGAGAACCTGCAGTAAAGCAGGATGGATGGGCCGTCGTAGGCTTCACTCACTTTCCACTAATTTTTAAGCTGGTTCTGGCCTTGGGTCATCAGCTGGACGGTGGGCGGCTGTCTACACCTGCCGGTCACACTCCAGGACAGGGCCCTGGGTGCCGCGGGCCGAACCTGGGCTGTCCACCGTGGGGGACGATGCCCGAGGTAGACTGCAGCCCCGGGAAGCGGGGTGCTCCAGCACCCATCCTGCTCAAGATGCTTAAATAATACACTCCCCAGATGAGCACCCTTGCCAACACCCACCCACCAACTTCCTGCTCAGGTATTTCTAGCTTTAATCTCTGAATGAATGTAGATGGAGGAGAATGTCATCCTGCCCCCCAAAGCACAGACTATGCAGTAAGGACACACATCCGATTTTTCTAACTGGTATCAACCTTGCTTTTCTGAATCATTCGTAAGATGGTAATAGAAAAATAATAAAAGTGTTTTCCTGCCTCATTTCAGGTAGGCCTCAAATAAGTGGGTTTAAATACTCTCTTGCTCCTGAAGGGGGCTGGAAAAAAAATGATTTCTTTTTTCCAGATTCTTGCCAAAAGGAGACCGCAGTTCTATTCTCCTCTGCTATTGTGAAGTTTTGTCACTTTTCAAAAGCACTTTAGTGGGAAATTGTGTTGGGTATTGCAAGCCAAGCGCAATTTTAAACCAGAAGTCTTCCACTCTCCAAATTAATCCCAAACTGCCATGACTTATTGGGTAGAAATTCTCTCACAAGGAATGGATTGTTTCATACCAGTGAAACAGGATACAGATTTTCAAGATTTACTGAATATGCTACCCCTGAGATTTTCAACCAGGATTGCTATTTAATCTTGTCTCACTTCTGAAAACAAGAGCGCTCTATTCATTACAGCCATCCTGTCAAACTGCCTTCACTGTCTTAAGATTGATTTTGAAATCCCGTAACAGGCAAGAGACCCGATTTCATAGATAAGCTGTCTTCAATTTCAACACCTCATTTGTTCTCAGATTGTAGATTCTTACAAAACACAGACAGGAAACATTCTATTTAAAATTGCATTGAAAAGGCCATTCACTAGCAGTAAGCATTTGGTCCTCACATAGTCTAATACCCTTCCTGTAATAAGGTAAAATCGAAATCAGGAAATAAAGGGAAAAAACAGGCGTACAGACAGACTCCCAGGCCCTGCATACATTCTAATGCATGCATTCCACTAGGTTTTTCCTCATTTCGGATATTATCAATTTTTTGTTGTTGGTATTTTGTTCTAACTCATCAAAGGATGTAGTTGTGCTGGTTACCATTTAAGATCTAAACCACCGCACCAAAATAATCACCAAGAGCCTACGGCTCTACTGAGACTGATGCAAACATGCGAAGCTACGCAAAGAAAACACATTTAGCTGCTCTAGCTAAAAATTACATTTCTCCAAACAGCAAGATCTGAGGTATTATAAATACACAGGCTTCATGCTTCCAGCAGAGGGCTCTAAAGATAGATAGGAAGACAGGCAGACAGACGAGATTTTGGGAGGCGGAAGGTAAATATTTTAATTGTTTTGAAGGGAGGCCTGCTGTTTGAGGAAATCAGACTCCACTTCCCGAAGGTGAATTAGAGTCACCACCACGACTCCTAAGTGCGTGTTTGCAGTGGCGTATTTTTGCTTATTAGTAAAGGGACACTGGCCTTTTTATCACAATCAGTACCAAGCCCTTTTATTCTTGGGTCTCCACAGCTTATTCAGGAAGCTCTTATCACATCTCAATTAGCGCTTTGTGACGCAAATGATTCTGGATTAAATGGAAACAGTGAGCTCAACAACAGCCCATCCATCCCTTGATTGTTTTTCCCCTCCACAGCGTTTCTCTGTGGGATGGAGTGTCCCAGAGGAGGTGCCCTCTCCTCTATGGTCAAGGGGGCACCTGTGATGTGTTTTCTGATGGCGGCACTATTTTAAAGCACTTGTAGAGTCCAAGGGAAACTTTCTACTGTTGAGAGATGGTTTCAGGCCTGGTTGTGAAAAGATGAAGTCAGGAAAGAATAAAAAATAAAAGGTTTTACTGAGCCAATAAAGCTGAGATGGCTTTAGCTTAAAGTGTCATGGCTTTAGAGTCAGGACTTACATTCTTACCTCTTCTGACACTGATTTTAACGAATTTATATATGACTTTAGAGCCACAAACAACATGGTTACTGTTAATGTATTCATATACAATCCTCCCAAACAATACTGGCACATCCAGCATCTGGTCTACAGAAAAGCTGGAGTCCTTCAGGGTAGAGAGGGAGGGTTGTAGCCACATGCTGAGGTCCCTCGTTCTAGAACAGGCATACAAGAATAATGGGAATTCAAGAGAAATTACGATTTACGGAGAGAGACACAACATAGGTTTTTAAAAATTAGCTTCCTGAAACTTTAAGAGCCGAGATCGAACTTGGTTACTAACTACAAATAAAGATAGGCCCTCATTTAGTAACACACAGACATCATAGTTTAGGTATTGTAGTTATTAAAAAAAAAAATCCAAAAACCCCACAAAAACCCAAACAGCCCTAAGATGTACCTTTGGATCGAACTGCTCCCTTATCACCCAGCCTCTCGCACTCATAAACTCTTCCTGGGGCAGACCTCCTCTGGCCGGATGCTTGCCTTGCTGCTCAGGATCTTCTTCTGCAGTTGTCACAGGGGCCAAAAGATTCCCTGGGGTCGGGGCCACCCTTCCTCACACCAGGAAACTGGCTTCCTCCTTCTGTTAAGACCTTACCCACATTTACTCCTCCATGCCCTGAACTGGCCTGCCACCTGCTAACAGAGCTGATGGAGATTTGTAGCCTTAGATACCTAACCATCATCATTTACAACATGGTCTTTGCGGGAACATCGCAGATTTGTTCTGAGAATCTATCAAGGTAGAAATTCCTAGTTGTGATTCTGGACGGTTGGCATGGCACGTATTGGGGTGGATGGCTAACAGGCCGTGGAATCTCAACAATTACGTCCCAGGGGGTTCAGAGGCCTACATTTTAAAGTACTGCTTGGATTATGATGATCTATTCAAATATTTTTCTAATATAACAATTATTCATAGTTACTGAAGTATTAAGAAAAAGGTTGCAAATAAGCCAATAAACAGTGCAACTGGCTAGGAAAAGTCTGAGTTAATATGCAAAGTTCAACTATTATAATAAGTTATCAGCGATTCAAAACTCGAGTTAGAGAGGTTTCTTTATTAGGTGTCAGAATGGAGATTTAAGATCTGTATTATTGTAGTTATATAATGAAAGCCTTTTAAAAAAATAATACCATTTAAAAAAAATCTGATTTAAAAACCACACTCCATGTGGTTTTCTGCATAAAGGCTTTAATACGTGCATTTTAGGTAATACAATTACACACACAGTTAAAACTGTTTACTATAATTCCTTCTTAACCGGAAGGTTAATAACCAGGATAAACTATTATTACATGAATGAGGCTGGAAGACAGACGAGGTTCAACTCCTTAGGTTCAACCACTCGTTTGCGGAGAACCTTGGACAAATTACTTTGAATCTTGGCTTACTGACCTGTAAAATGGGAGCAACGGCTATAAATACCTACCCCAATGGAGTGATTAAATGAAACAATCTACGTATCTGACCACAGAACTTGACGTGTCATCCTCAATGAAGCCAGATATTACTAGGTTTGCACGTGATACACATTTTCAACAATTCAAAGAGCTCTCAATGGGCCTACGGTGATTACGGCACTGGGTGGACAGGTCACTCTCCAGCTCAAGCCCTACTGGTGGCGGCTTCTCACACTCGGAATAAAATTCAAAGTCCTTGCCCTGATCCCATGTGATCTAGCTTCTGGTCATGTCTCAGACCTCATTCCCGGGACAGACCCTTCTGTACCTGTGGTTCCAGGTGCTCCAAATACACTTCACAAGGCTACCACCTTCACTTCATTTAGCTTTGTCCACAGGTCACCACAGAAAGGTCTCCACCCAAAAATTCTTTCTGCCACCGCCTCCACTAGATCTTTATCTCCCTACCTGCTTTATTCTTCTTTATACTTGCGCACTTTTCCATATACTTGTATACTTGACCGGTCATGTCATTACAGACGCATTTACTCATTTGCTTCTTATTTGTCTCCCCCCCACTAGAATGTAAGCTCCCTGAGGTCAGGGAATGCACCTTACATACAGGTATATCCTCCATTTCCAAAACACTGTCTGCATTTAGAAGGCTCGCGATAAACAGTCATCAAACAACTGAATTCAGCAGGATACAGAAATGTGTCAACGCATCGTCGGGGGGAGGGGGCGGTTATCATCTCCTATGGAAGATGAAACATTCACAACCATGATACTTGTATTATTGCCCGAGTCACTTTGAATCTTGAAGTGATTGCTAAAATGCATGATGAATTTTTGCTATCTTCATCCAGGGGTTAATTGTTGAATTTTAAAAAGCCGTTCGTGTACACTCACTGAGAATAGGACTGACGACTAGTTAGTCTCTGGTTTGTTGGTCACTGGTAGTTAACCATGCCTTATGCATGACGAGGCACACATATAAATGCACTTGGAATATTCGGGGTATAATGTACTACTGGCATTGCATTTAGCAGATGTGCTCACTCAAGCCTAATGTGCAGGTGTAAGCTTCTGGATCACTGTTCCGTGCATTTTATCATCCGAGTAAACGAGAAGCCCTGAGCCAGAACCTTGCCTGGTACAGAGAAGCTGGGACAAGGGGGAGAAGACCAGCTCATTGTACAGGGAGCCTAGGCTCTCATTCCTGAAAACCAACTGGTCAGGCAGCTTCAAGTGTCACTAAGGCCCAGGTGGAAGGCAGCCCCCACCCCCCACTTGTATGCAACCCTCAGGCTTACTCTGAAGAGGAATACATAACAAAGAAAACTAGTGAAAGTCTCCCACTGACAAGACATCATCTCTTCGAAATTGTAAAGCCTCTGCAGGTTCCCCTGCTACTGTAGCTACTCTTACGAAGGTCACCCCCTCCAAACACTGAGTGTAGCAAGAACATCAATAAAATGATTTGAACACGTCTTTTCATGGGGAACAAAGATATCCATTTAGAGTTAATAGAAACAATTTTTGTAAAGGGCCACAGGTAAACCCATTCATTTTTTTTTTATAAAGAAAATGCTTGCTCCCTTTCCAAATTAAGGCAGCGAGCAAAATGAATGTTTGCTTTCAAGTGTCATACCTTCAATAGTAGTTTTAGTTGGACAGATCTCGCAGAGAGCCCCTTGCATGTCGCAGGGACTGCACAGTCCTAGCTGAATCGCTCACTGGCCTCGTGGCCTTGGGTACATTATGACGTCACCTTGGCCTCGATTTCCTTATCTATAAGATGGATGATGCTATCTACCTCGTAGGGATGTTTTGAGAAATAAATTGAGACACGTAGGAGCATCGGGCACACTGTCTGGCATGTAGAAAGTACTGGACAAATGCAAAGCGTTACATTCACTCACTGTCTAGGATTTGCTATCTTTCTCTCCATAATCATATGCTTCTTCCCTTAACAACAGAACTAGTTTTTGCTGGGTGCGTGGTTGCCCAGCAAAAGATCACATGTCCCAGGCAGGCGTGAACACGTCTCAATTCTGGTCAGTGGGTTGGGGGTAGGAACGGTGTGCAGCTCCCCAGAAAGGAAGGGCCTCCCCTCCAGGCTCTCCTCCCTCCGGGCAGAACCTGGTGACTCTCTTCCACCAAACCCACATAAGCAATTCCCCAGGGTCACAGTGGCCCACTGGGAGAGAAGGTGCTGACACCCTGCAGGGATCACCCTGCCTCACATCCCCTGGCTGGCTCTCTCGCCCATTGGGATTCCTGTTTGAGAAAGACAAACGTCTAGACTGTTGAAGCTCTAACTGTTTGGTTTCTGTTGAAGTGGCCAAATCAATACTTTAACTAATATTAGCCTGTTTAACTTAGTTTTAAAGTATAAAAGTTTAAAGGAAAGCATCTTGAGATTTATAGCCTTTCTCCTCCATATTGACGATCAGTTCCTTGATGTCAAGTCTGTGCTGAGAAAGACCATCTCCTCCTGCTCCAATCGTAACACTTCACAGGTCACAGGTGAACACCCAGATGGCTGTGACAGCAATCCAGAATCCAGAACTAAGTGACCAGCCACCTTCCCGGGAAGGGGCTGCTGGGAAAGGTCACAGGGGGAGTGGAGCTCACACTCAAACACGAAAACGGGCCACCCAGTGTATTCCAGCATCAGAGACTCTTGGCAGCCACCACCTACCAGCCTGAGGTAGTTCTGTAGCATCTGAAGAGGGATCATTGACGCGTAAGTCACACTACTGAGGCAGCCTTCTTGAGGACCTATGAGAAAGCAATACACAGAAGGAAATTGGTTCTTCCATATATATGTACTTTTTTTTTTTGAGAGAGAGAGAGAGAGAGGGAGGAGAGACAGAGAGAGAGAGAGAGAATCTCAAGCAGGTTCCAAGCCCGTGCAGCCCCTGACATGCTGCTCAACATCACCACCCTGAGATCATGACCAGAGTCAAAATCAAGAGCCAGACGTTCAACCAACAGAGCCAGCCTGGCGCCCTGGTTCTTCCTTATTAAATACAAATGATCAAAATACAACAAAACCTGTCATAACAGATACAGCAATGTCTGTTGACTTACATCTGCAGAGCGGACATCTGGCCAAGAGGTACCTTGGTGTCTTCACCGCTTTGCACTGGCTGGTCCACGGCCACTGCTCCTGGCCTCCCCGGGGCTCCCCAGCTGCCCTTCCTTCCCCCCGGAAGCCCATCCACCTCCTGTCTATCATAGCCAGGGCCTCCAGATCCTCGCTCAAGTACTGTAGCTAGTGTCTGCTCCAATCCCTGGAGTCACTGCTTTACTGTTCATAAGCAAGCGGTCTCAGAGGCAATCCCAGCCCTTCGGAAGTTCTGGCCTGGGGAGCATTACTGCGGCTCTGGGGGTTACCCTTTACGTCCTTTCCCAAACTCTATCCCCCTCACTCCCCTTCCAAGTTCTGCTACTCTCTCAATACAGTGCTCAAGCCTGCAGGAATTTCCTGGGATAGTCTCCTCCCCCTTTTTATGACTTCATTAAGTGGTTCAAACAATAGAATATAACTTTCTTAGTTGAACTTTTCAAGACTCCATTCCCAGATGTGAGAAATACATGAGGAAATCCCTTTCAGGGCGAAGGGCTGAGAAACTGCGTACGCCTGTAACGCTTACCAGCTATAGAGACAGAGAACAGAAAATTAACCTGAGCCTTTGTTTCTTCGTATGTAAAGGGAGGGTAAACAAATACGTATCTCACTGGGTTGTTACGAGGAGTCAGTGAATTTTTATACTCGTGCTATAAATGACAGGGCCTGGCACAAAGCAGGTGCTCACGAAACATCACCTTGTACCGTTATGATAACCATACACTAGACTCGACAGCAACAGAAGGCGGTCTCGGGCAGCCCGGGTGGCTCAGCGGTTTAGCGCCGCCTTCAGCCCAAGGCGTGATCCTGGAGACCTGGGATCAAGTCCCACGTCGGGCTCCCTGCATGGAGCCTGCTTCTCCCTCTGCCTGTGTCTCTGCCTCTCTCTCTGTGTGTCTCTCATGAGTAAATAAATAAAATCTTTAAAAAATAAAATAACACGGTCTCTTGTCACTCTCTCAGCATGTCAAGTTTAGCCTCTGGTTCGCTCCTAAGAAGAGAGGCGATCAGAAGCTCAGCGGTAGTGGCCTAGGTAGCTCAGCTGGTTAAGCATCCAACTCCCGATTTCAGCTCCGGTCATGATCTCAGAGCTGTGAGACTGAGCCCCGCAGAAGGCTCCCCTGTCACCACCTGCTCCTCCTTCTTCTTCAGCTCCCCCCACCCCCACAAACAAACAAACAAATAAAAATCTTAAGAAGGAAAAAACACAGTCACAGCAATCAATAATCAGGATGGATACCACAGGTTCAGAAATACGGCCTTTGAGTTTTTTTCTCCTTAATCAAATGTTGGAAAAAAAGAAAAAACCCACCATCTGATTACTTAGTCGAGGGAGTCGTACGCGCAGTGCTAGAGAACGCAGGACAGAGACGCAGATTTAAGAACGGGCACTGCGAGCCAATCACGAAGCCAACACTGTTCAGATCACCTCAGTCTGGACCATCCTTACCTGATAAAAGCACAGTGACTTGCTCGGCTTTATTCTTCTTCATAAAGTCCCACGGGGACTGGGAAAAGCTCTGACCTGCTGACCATGGCACATTTCCTAGTTAAAAAAAAGAAAGAAAGAAAAAGAAAGAAAGAAAGAAAGAAAGAAAGAAAGAAAGAAAGAAAGAAAGAAAGAAAGAAAGAAAATAAGATGTCAAAGAAGCTTAAAAGTAATTTTTTTCTTATAAGGGGCAACGTGCAATCTCCTACGTGCGAACTGTAAGGAATCCAGAGCTTAAACTGCCAAGGGCACACGCAGAGTATGTGAAAAGCTATGTTAACTCCCCAACACACTGTCTATCGAAGGTCAGAAGGAAGGCCCTCCAACTTCAGGCTTCTCCAGAGCAGCTTTTAAGGAGTAAGATAGAAATCTGGAGAGCAAAACCACTACTCAATATTTCTAGGGTTAAGTTTTTAGGAACAAAGCTGATAGCTTTTTTTTTTTTTTTAAGATTTTTATTTATTTGACAGGGAAGGGGGGAGAAAAGGAGAGAGAGCGCGAGAGAGAGCGAGAGTACACACAAGTGGGGGAGCGGCAGAGGGAGAGTGCAAAGCAGACTCCTCGCTGAGCAGGGAGCCCAATGCAGGCTGGATCCCAGGACCCGGCAATCATGACCTGAGCTGAGATGCTCAACCCACTGAGCCACCAGCGGCCCCGGGTAATCACTTTACATGGTTCTTGCTGTGCCTGCTTTGCAAAGTCCAAGTACTTTAGATGAGGTAACAGGTCTGTTCCCTTTTCAACAAATTTTTAGATTCCAGAAAAAAAAAAAAAAAAAAAAAGCCCAGGTAACTTCAGGAGCTCAGAATAAAGCCAAGCCTTCTCAGAGTCTGGGCCCTCCACTCACTCTTGCTCAGAAAAGGTCCCACTCCACAGGTGTCTACTCCAGGGAGGGATTCATAGTAAGCCCTTGTCACATTCCTCCTCTTCCACAGATCTTAAATCCATAAATACTCTGACCACGCATGCCTGCCCTACCTATAACTCATCGGTTATCTGTTGGCTTGGGCCCCTTTAATCTAGATAGGTTATCAACGTAGTATAGTCACTTACATACATGTATTAGTAACTAACGTCATAGTTGCTCATTGTCAAGCAGCTACAGACAGACACTAAGCTAAGCCTTTTAACCACAAAACTCAGTGATGTCTGTGTCTGAAATGCTGCTACGGAGCCCCACACCTCGGTGATAAGCATGAACACTGGAAGCATCGGGCCTCAGCATCCGTGGCTCACACAGGTAGATCTCTCTGATGGTGGTAGATATCTACTTGCTTACGCCTGCTTCCAGTTTAGCTGGGTGAGGGCTGGTGATGAAGGGCCATTTTCTTCGAAACAAGTCTGTGCTGATTGCATTTATTAGACCCCTTGGTCACAACCACACCTTGAGTAATAGTCCATTGTGTGGGCAGAATGTGTTCCTGAGAATAATTTATGACACTGTCTTAATGCAATGGTTTAACCATATAATAATTCCTCTTTAGTAATTGTAAGTATTTCAATGTTCTTGCTGAAGATTCATAAAATTAAGTTGTCAGGATTAATCTGCCTTAAAAACTAATAAAATATACGTTTTGTAAGTGACTTAGCATATATTAGTTAATAGAATAGAACACTTTCTGATAGAATAAGCTGACCTATTAAAAGCATGGTGAAACTCACCCTCTCTCCTCAACCTTGACTATTCTTTTGCAACATAGTGCTGTTGACGGACTGGGATTTGAATCCTGTTTTACTTCTTAGCTCTGTGATCTCAGGCAAGTCATCTTGTAACTAGTTATTTGTAAAATGAACCTGTTTTAAGGATTTGTTGAAGTGCTGCGTATAAAGCTCCCAACACAGTTCTGAAATAACAGCAGCTTCCCAGGAGATGCTAGTTCTCCTGGTATAAGAGGAAACTAACCAGGGACATTTAGAGAGCACCTAGCTATGCTTACAAGAAACAAATCTTATTTTTTTTCTTTTTAAGATTTTATTTGAAAGAGTGAGCACGTGCGAGAGGGAGTGAGCAAGAGAGGGAGTGAGCAAGTACGCAGGGGGAGGAGCAGAAGGGGAGGGAATAGGGAGCGAGAAAGAATCCCAAGCAGACTCCACGCTGAGCCGAGCACAGAGCCTGAGGTGTGGCTCGATCTCACCACCCTGAGATCATGAACTGAGCCAAAACCAAGAGTCGGTCACTTAACTGACTGAGCTACCCAGATGCCCCAACAAATCTTATAAGTTCTTTGGAGTCTGTTTCATGTGCCTATCAAACAGAAAGAACCACCCTGACTCATCCCACGTGGGAGCTCTGATTTTTATCTTCAATGAAGAGTGCTTCTTCCAACTCTAGACTTCATTAGGATTCCTGTCCTGGAGAGAAGGTGTTAATGTACTACAAGCATCCCTGGCACAGCCCCAGTACAAGTCTGGAGCTATGTTCGGAACTTGTGCCTCAGTAAGCAGCTGCAACGTGGTTAGTTTCTTGCATTTATCAGAAGAGCAAGTGCAATCACAAAGCCTCATCAAGGGCTTTCTTGTTCTCTACCAAGTATTATCTGACACATAAAAGCATTTTTTATACTAACAGGAAAAATTATGCATTGTGAATACTCAAGTTTTTCAGCGCTAGCAGCTGTCACAAGTGAGCTCTGAATGTATTTAATCAATGAACTAAGTGCCAGGTTATGGAGCCCATAAACATAAATAAACCCAGAAATTTAACTTTCTCCTTATCACAGGATTATTGATACCTAGCATGACGGATCGCACGCTGCTTGTACTGAGGCCAATGCTGGAGTCGGTCGTGTTATTAAACGTCACATCCTCCAGACTCCGCCATCCATCAGATGAGATTGCTTGGAAATGATTTGTCAGAGCTTGACTCACTGCTTTTGAAAAATCATCCCATGATGTCTGTTTGCGGATATTTAAAGCGCATATTGTGTTTTCACATTCAAAGTCATCTGAACCATAGGTGCCTGGGGGTATCTCACCCACTGAAATCCTTAAAGGTATTTTAAGAGCGTCTGTGGGAAGAATGAAAGAATTAGGAAAAAGAACCTTGATAGGAAAAATCAGCAAAGCTCTTATATACAATAGGCAGATACAAACATTTTAAAAACAAAGGGTAGCTATCAAATTTCTTTAGCTGCAATTCACTGAATGCTCTTCTACCACGTAAACCTTGGTCTCTCAAACTCTTCACAGTTTCTTTGGAACCGTTGCTCGAACTGTTTATCTTCCCTTGTATCTTTGGCCTGCTGTTGTTCACTGGCACTTCCCTTCAGCCAGACTCTCAAGTTCTTTAAAAAAAATAAAAAATAAAAAATTGGGGAAAACGAGAGCGCTCTCTTGATCCCCGATTCTCTAAGCATCCCTTTCTCTTCACCTTCAACGGCAACATCATGAAAAAAGGCAGGTTACAGCTGTAGAGGATAGTGGCTTCAGACTCCTACACACGTTGGTCTGAGCCTCAGGGCCAGCCTCCCAGCAGCTACGCATACTTGGTAAATTGTCTTGATCTCTGTAGACCCCAGTTCCTTCTACAAAATGTTAGGGATGTGCTAGTAATAGTAAATTGTTATGAAGACTAAAGGAACTCATATTGGAAATGAATTTAACACACTATTGGTTACATGGTAAATACGAGTGAGTGTTCAATAAATAGCAAATGGTGCAGTGGAGGCTTTTAAAATAATCTTTCCAATCTCTCTTGTGACACCAGCTGACTGAAGCTCCCCAAGGTGGGCGGTGCACCATGCACTTCCATTCTCATGAACTGAATTATGTGCTCCCCAAGAGTCACTTGTGCTTATTCTTGAATCTTTTATATCTACTGAACTCATGACTATAATCAGCATATTAAATATTCCATATACTGATGAAATGTACTATTCCTATAAAAATGAAGTTGAACATTTTAGAAACTCTGAACAAAGGCGGTATTAAAGAAATCATCTAATGAGGTATAGATGAGACAATTACATAAAATTGGAAAAAAAAAAAAACTTTGGACAGATGCTGCCTTTAGTTCGCTTTATCAATATCTGTAAGTCCTCAAACACCAGAAATCATAGATGAAGCATAAGAGGCATGGTTTTCAAATAAGAATATATGGAATTTCACTCAGCCAAACCATACTAAAATAAAGACCTTCACTTGAAAGTTGATGAAACAAATATTTGTATGATTAAAATTAAAATAAAATGTTAAAAACGATTCCCTTTTTAAACTGGCTTTTTCTATGAACCAACTACTAGATTAGTTTCTTTTCCTTTTTTTTTTTTTTTTTTTTAAATTTAAACGTTTTATTTATTTGAGAGAGAGTGAGGCTGAGCAGGGGGGAGGAGCAGAGGAAGAGAAGGGAGGGAGTAGACTCCCCACCAAGCAGGGAGCCCAATGTGGGCCTTGACCCCAGGACCTCGGGATCACGACCTGAGCTGAAGGCAGACGCTTAACTGACTGAGCCACCCAGGTGGCCCTAGGTTAGTTTATTTTCCAATTATCATTCATTCTCAGCTCTCATCTTGTCAATAGCATTTGATACAACTGATCTCTCTCTGTTCTCTGATACACCCCTACAGGATTCCCTCATGCCTCACTGGTCACTCTTCAATGGTTCTTTGCTGGTCCCTCCACACTTTCCAGATTTCTTAACGGTGGAGTGTTGCAAGGCTCCTTTCTCTTACTTTTTCTGTGTTTGCTTCCTTAGTGATCTCATCCAGTCCCATGACTTTAAATATCGTCTATAAACTGCTGACTCTCAGGTTTATGCAACCAGCTCATACTCATCTCCGGGATTCCTGCTGACTTGGCATCTCCACACAGATACCCTAACAGACATCTCAAATTCATACTTCAAAAACGGAGCTCCTGATCCTCATTAGCAAAATCTGCTTCACCTTGACAGGTGATGGCCACTCCATCCTGCCAATCATTGAGTCTACTACCTGGGGCGGATGAACGAATTCTGCCCCCTCCCCGCCCCCCCCATTCATCAGATTCAATCCATCAGCAAGTTCTGCTGGCTATACCTTCAGTTGTGTCAAGAACCCCATCACTTCTCACCACCTCCCCTCTGACAATCCTAGATTGAGCTGTTGTCTCTCACTAGAAGACATCAAGGGCCTAACAAGTTTCCCTGACTTCTCCTGTGACTTCCTACAATCATTCTCAACGAAGCAGCCACAGCTACCATGAAAATGTACAGTGGATCCTGTTACTCTGGAGCTTGAACACTGAAATGGTTATCCATGAATTCCTACCGGATTAGGCTGCCATCCCATCCATCTTATAACCGCTCTCCCCTTGCTCATTCTAACTTAACACTCGGCCCCCTCTAGGGCTTCTCGGACACAGCAGCATGCTCCTACTTGAGGGTCTCTGCCCACTTGATGACGGTTGGCCTGGGAAGCTCTGGGCCGAGGTGTCCACAGAGCCGCGCTGCTCACCTCCCTCAAGTGGTTGCTTCCTGTCTCACCAGGGAGGCTACCCTGACCACCATTTTAAAAACTGAAGCCCATCCTCACACTCCCAATCCTCCCAAGTCGTTTCCACCGCATGTATTACCACCTCACATACCATGTAATAAATTATATTTTATGTTTATTGTTCATTTTCTGTCTCAATGTTAGAGTAGAAGTTAAAGTCGAAATACTAATAATATAGCTGGATGACTGGATGGGGCTGAGAATCTTGATATCAGAAGTTTAATATTTTGTAGGATCTGAAACTCCATATTCCATAAACCCACAACCTTTAGAACATGTGGACCTTTTAGAACATGCGTTGAGGAGTGTATATTGTGGGAGCCGGAAGAGACCCAAAAGATCAATTATTTTCACAGGCAGGTAGGCAACTAGGCATCGAGAGAGAACTAAATTTCCCACATTCATATGATCAGCTGATGGCAAAGTATCCCGGCATGATTCTTCATACCCTAGGAGTCTCATGTCTTAGGGAGACCATCTAAGTCAGAAGAGCAATAATTATTTAAATATTGTCTAAGGTCGTTAAAATACAAAGGAGATCAAGCATTATTTGACTAGCAACTCATTCTGTAAAAAGCCAATTCTACACGGAAAAAAAATAATTACCACATTTATAATCAATAAAATGTTTTGGAGTTCGAGGGTTCAAAGAAGGCTAAGAGGAGAAGGAGAAAACTGGAGCTGCATGAGTATCTCCCCATTGTGGCAGAGGCCCCAGCAGCGCGGAGGAAGGATGAGCAAAGCTGTGAACGGCACTCACTCAGGTTCTCCAGCAGATGCTTGCAGTCATCGGTGGCGACATCATGCGCGGTCCTATTGCACTTATCTCTCCTTTCTGGCTCAAGCCCTCCGTGCTTACACAAGATTTCCAGGCAGTTCTGCAAAGGCAAGGGCTCTATTACCTCACGTCCAAATGAAAACTCAAATGAAAAATCAACTCAAACAACCTGGAAAATCTATAAACTCAAATGAAAAATCCAAGGGGAAAGTCATTTGCCTCTAACAAGCAAATCAGAAATTCTCAGCTGGAAATCGTATTTCAATTCCAGCAACCCAAATACACACATCAATCTAAACATTGGCTCAAAATGGGGAGCAAAGAGTGCTTCATTCGAATGTGAATCGCAGCATCACATGGCTCCATGGAACAGCTTCTTAGGTTTCCAGAGAGAAAAAAAAACAAAAAACAACCACCAAAAAACCCCAGCTTACTAATCATTAATTAGCAACTAATCGATCACTAATCACTAATCAATATGTTACAGAGTGAAAGTAAGAAAGAAACTGACTTCAGCAGAGTATCCTTTTACGGCAACCTGGCAATATAAAGCAAAAGGACTTCTGCTACACCCGCTGCTCCTTGCTGTCCTCTGGACGATGAACTGTTTTCCTGCTCACGTAAGCGCAGGGCTCCAGTTTTAACAATTCTGTCTCAGAGTCCCCACGATCACATTTATATTTGGGATCTTTGGGATCATCTACTGTCCTATTTTTTTTTTTATTTGAACAATATGAACGCCATGTTGACTGAGTTTTTAGAAAAATATTCCCAGTTGATATTGAAGTTCTATGTCCTCTCTCTTTTTTTTTAAGCCTTTTCTTCTTCTATGTTGCTTCAGGAAATCCCCATCAAAAAAGTTATCAGTAACCTATGAACTGAAAACTCTAAGTTCTCCAAATTTTTTCATAAAAAATTAGTAGAAGACAACATATGTATAAACATTTTCAAGTAACTGCATGGCAGGATAGAACATCAGGATATTCGCCAAGGACCTGCGCTAGATCAACTTTTACTACTTCATGATTTATGTCCCGACTTCTCACCAGAATAAGCACAAAACTGAAGAGACCAGAAACCATTAAAGGAACTAACAAGCAGACAAGCAACGTCCTTCCCATCTCTGCCCTACACACACACACACAGACACACAGGCTTTGGGTTGACTTCACTTCTAATAACAGTAAACCAGGTAGTCTGAAAATCTTCCTCTAATCTTGCCAGAAAACATCCTCTTTTTCTGTTTTGTAAAACACAGAAACGTACTTTTCCCCCTTTTTTATGTAGATATTTTTATCGTCATACACTATCCTCATAGAAAAGCTCACAAATAAGCTTGAAAAAGTCTCACAAAGTGAACACAACCATGTAAGGAACCCTCTGGAAGCCTCCTGTACATTTTGTCCCCGTCACTAGCCCCTTCCTTTCCCCCCACAGATAATTACTGTGATGATTTCTAAGACCAGTTTGGTTTAACCCGTTTATTGCCTTAGTATAAATGCAATCATATTGCAGTTTCATGTTTATATTTGGCTTTTCATTCAACAGAATGTCTATAAAATTCATCTATATGTTAGGACTAATCATGATTTATCTTCTTTAAAAAAAAAAAAAGGCACTGTGGGACGCCTGGGTGGCTCAGTGGTTTGGCGCCTGCCTTTGGCCCAGGGAGTGATCCTGAAGACCGGGGATCGAGTCCTGCGTTGGGCTCCCTGCATGGAACCAGCTTCTCTCTCTCTCTCTGCCTCTCTGTGTCTCTCATGAATAAATAAAAAAATAAAATCTTCAAAAAATAAAAGGCACTGTGTGGTATTCCATGTGTGGTATATATGAATACATCGTAATTTCCTTATCCGTTCTCTTGTTAATGCACATTGGGTTCTACTACGGACATTCTAGTATGCGTCCTTTGATGGACACGTGTGCACATTTCTATTGGGTGTTATGTACAGAGCTGGCTGGCCTGCTGGGTCACGAGCTATGAGTATGTTTCAGGTCAGTATATACTGCAAAGAGCTTTCAGAAGTAGTTGTACCAATTTCCACCCCCACCAGGAGTATATGTGAGTTCCAGTTGCTTCCTATTGCCCCCAAAACAGACTTTATACATGAGTTCATAAGGAAGTGAAGGAAATCTCTAATGGTCAAAAAGAAAGAAAGAAAGCTAAAACCTCCCGTTAAGTGAAATCCGAACAGGAAGCCAGCACTGGTGTGAGGGCAAAGCTGATGTAGGGAATCTTTTCAGATGCTGGGGGGATGGGAGGCTAGGTCTTTGGAGACCCCAAAATGGAGCAGCTGGACCAGAGGTTTAGAGGGAACTGATTAGAACTTTGGTTTCTCGCTGTGCCTTCTCAGGTTGGAGGGATGTCTCTAACACGTGTAATCACAGTCTATAGGGGTTCAAATTTAAAAATGCCCAAAGCCAAAAGTGAACTGAAAACAAAGCCAAAATATAAAGGACAGTCCTTATCAAATTGTTATGACGAATTTGTATAATACCAATAAATGCATTAGGTAGTAAATGAGAAATTCAGAAATGCTGATTTAGAAATGAACTTTAATGGGAAATCGAATAGAATGCAATTGGAGCAGTAAACTTTGTGAATTCCCAGAGAAGAGATAAAAATAATACATTTTTATGCAAGTTAGTACTTGCAGCAAAAGCAGGTAAGAGCCAAAGCAGACCTGGATCCTCATTCTGCCAATGCCAATATAAATGATTTTATTGATGACTTTTGGTAAATCCTTTAACGTTTTTGTTTCGGTTTCCTTATCTTTGTTTAAATATCTGTATTTATAGAGTTGTTAAATGAAAAGATGCATAAAAACGTTCATATTCTCAGCATATACCGAGAATTAGTTGTTATCATTAAAATCAACAAAATCGCCAACTGGAAAATAGCCCAGATATTCAATTAAGTGGTGAGGAATTACAGCACGTCAACAAATGTCAGAGATCTCAACGTAATTCTAGGTGATGTTACTTCAAAGTTACCAACAGAAATGATAAAAGATGAAACCCAAATCTGCAAGATTCTTTTACCTTTGACCTTCAAAGTGGGTTGATAATAATCTTTATTATACTCAGCTAGGTCAGCGGGGACTAATATAAGCAGTGACTTTCTCTATAAGGAAGCAAGCAATGTCGGTCCCCCAGAGGCTAGCATGACAACACAAATCCAAACCCACTACAGGTGTGAATTCTACGCCATGCTGGACTCTCTGCGGAACATGGTGAAGTTCAAAACCTCCACCCAACTGACACTCAACAAGCACAGCTACTGGAGCGCATACTGAGTGCCAGGCTATAGTTCTGACACTTTGCAAGCATTTAGTGCCCATCAATCCCCACAACTTTAAGAAAGAAGGACTAAGCCGTCTGCCAGGTCCTCTGTTAGAACTGAGGGTTGTGATGATGAGTAAGGTAACAGTTGTTACTTCTTAGGGAGGAACACAAAGTGTAGTAGAGACATGGGCAAAATGGAGCTGAAGTGAGGTCCAAGGTTGTGCGAGGTTGGAAGAGGAGGGAAAGGTAGAGAGAGCAATCAAAGCTCTCTCCTCAATGGGAGGGGTTTGTGAAGAGGATAAATGCTGTGATGCCTGTCACAGCTTCTGGAACTGGTTCCCAGGGGTCCTGAACCAGGCAGAGTGTCCTACCCAAGTGATGTAGAGCAAGAGACCTGGACGACTGGGTTTAAACCAGTCCTATTAATTATGATAGACACACCTCTATTGTAACAGAGACTGCAACAGACAGTGGTTTAAGCTTTCACTTCCGTTCCCATCCCACTCACCAGAGCTTAGGTAGGTGATCTCACCACCTGCAAAGAGGCTGGAGAATGTGGTCTTCACAGAACTCAGCAGAATCCATTATTACAGAGAAAGGGGAGGAGCGATGTGGAGGGTCAGTGACCCACCTCCGCCATGGTCCTTTAAGGAGAGCAGAGAAGCAAGGTAGAAGTGCCAGGAAGACGAAGGAGAAACCCCGAGTCCAGAGAGCTACATACAAGGGCAAAGTCAGGACAGGGAGCAGGGAGCAGAGAGTCCAACACTGGGAGGAGGGGGGTAGGGTGAAAGCAGTCTGCAAACATGCAGGACGGGCCAGCACCGGTGCAGGGCACGCCGCGGGGGCTGGGGGGGTGGCCTGCTGTTTTGCAGGCCAGACAGAGGGAGGCTGTTAAGGTGAGAAATAATGGCATAAGCAACAAGGTAGATTTAGGGGTGAGGGGCCGAAGACAGAGAGAGCTGGAGTTAGCTGTGAAGGGCTGAGCTCTAGGGTTGGCACGAAGGTATGTTTTGTGCAGGCGTGAGGATATGTTCAGGTAGCAAAGTGCCTGATTCTGAGGACCAACCGGTGCGTTCGGAAGGTATGCTGGAAAGGAGGGTGATAGGAAGGAGCCGCAGCCGTCCATTCACTCGTCAGTTCAGCCAACAGTACGCGCCGGCCAGAGACTCTGCTGGACACAGGACATACGAAGATGGAAAAGTGATTTTTTTTGGAGGAGATGGAAAGAGAGACAGGCATGCAAACAGTGAAAGCACAGGCGCTCTAAGTGAAGTGTGGAGAGGGCCCTGGGAACATCTTACTTCTGGAAGCCAAGACTTAAGTTGAGATGTTTTCCAGGCAAGGAAGAAGGGTCAGGACGGGAGGAGAGACCGTCTGAGGTAACGGGAACACAGACGCAATGACAGGGAGAGAAGGGAGAGCAAAGGATGTTCGCACAGCAGCCAGCAGTGCCTGCTTACAGCACAGAGCGCATTGGGGGCGGAGACAGGAAGTGTGCTTGTGGAGGTAAACTGAGTCCAGATCAAGAAGGGACTTGTCTGTCACCATACAGGTCTGGCACTTATCCTCGAAGTGACAGGCCCCTGGAAAAAATGCTAAGCAGGGAAATTACATGACCAAGTTCCCCCGCCTGAAAGGCCCCTCTCGGAGTGGGCTACGCGAGCAGAGGGTCTGCAGATGAGGAGACTTGCTGACCCCGCACAGATCCGGGCAGCAGACGAGGACGACCCCCCAAGGGCAGTGCCCACGAGACATGGAGGGGGCAACATATTCATAATTCACACGCAAAGGAATAAAATCTAGAGTTGGGCCAGTCATCTGAATTTGGTAAGTGGGGAAGAGGAGCAAATAAACGCAACTGCCAGGTGCTGGTACTGGATGAAGAGAGGCCGAGGGATTGCAGCAGGCTGGCTGAGGAGCACCAACACAGGAGGCCGAGGGTACAGCCGCGTGGAGCTGTCTGACCACCAGTGGGCTTACCAGAGAACGGCCCAAACTGGTACACTTTGAAGGGTGACAAGGGGGGGCTCTTAGTAATTCCACTGGGATGACAGGCATCGAGGATGACCGTAGTGGGCAGAGGAACTCTGCTGCCAGGGTCTTCAAGGAGACGCCGTGTAAACGGTGGCCCTCCCGAGTAGCACCTTCCTGGACAGACTCAGGAGATGGTTAGGTAGGGCTAGAGGTAACATACTGGAACCTCTATAGATTATAAACTGGGGATCAGTATGGTCACTCAAGGGAAAAAGTACAGAGTGCAAGGAGGGAAAGGATCAAAACCCAGATCCATGAAAGCTGTTAGTGGGAAACAAGGAGAGTCCGTGTCTTGGGTGAGGAGTGGAGCGGGACTCTGGTTGGCTAAGTCTAGATTAGAATCCTTCAGAATCCTGTTAATCACTGCTGCTCAAATTAGGCAAGGATGCAATAATACTCTTCACTGAATATTCTGGAATAAGTGTTAAAAAAAAATAGCCTTCCCTTTGTTTGCTAACAGCTGACGTCAGTCTGGCCTTTTCAAAGATAATTTTATAAATAAACGTTAAGGGGGGAAAGAAAGGGAATAATTGTGGAGAACCCACAGCACAAAAACAGATTCCAAAGAGCAGATTTCTATTTATCATGATTAACATCCAGTTCCAAAGAGTTGGGCCGACTGCTAGGTATCTTATCTTTGTCCTCTCCCAGCCAGTTACCCAACTCCGCGTGACAAGGAAGAAATTTAGTGACTCCCAATCACCTTATTCTTTGCAGCCATGACCCAGGGAAAGGAAATCTAAATCTCGGGGCCCCGCGTGGGCCTCCATACTTAGACACACTCCCTTCTCCGGACCATCCAGTCAGGGTGGATGCTGCTGCGTGAGGGGAAGTGCCTGATACCCCCTGGATAAAAGACAAAACGTATGGGCATACCCTGGTCCTAGCACAATGCAGAATGGCCTAAAGATGGTGCGGAGAGGGCCATGCCTCATCAGAGGGCAGGGGGCCTGCCCAGGGAGGATGACCTCTAGGATGCTGGAAATAAATGTCTGGGAGACAGGTAAAAAGCCAGCTGTGCAGATCTGGGTTTGGGACGGATTACTGCAGAAACCACAGGTAAAGCTGAAAGACCGGATAAGCTCTTAAAAAACAGGACCGGCCAACTGTAAGTGGAGCATGGGAGTTGCTCGTGGTTAAACAAAAGAGAAAAAACCAGTAAAACCAAGAGAAAGCCTGGTCATTATATTTGGAGGGGAAGTGAGGGTGAGGCAGGGGTCTGAAAGCGGAGGAAGGCGTCTGCGTGAAGTAGCCCACCCGTTAACCCAGAGCCTGAGCGACGGGCCACCAGCTTCGGTCACACGCATAAGCTAGAACCATAAGCGAGCCCTGCAGCCAGACACACACACACTCCTCCAAAATAAAGAGTCCCTTTGTACGAGAGCTTCAACAACAGAGATATCAAATTCAGATAATCGCCCTAGTGTTTCTGCCGCACAAACCCGACATGTCAAAGGTCTCGTGACACAACAGGGTTTCATGAAGGAACTCTTCTATTGACACTGCGATGAAAACAAAGGTTTATGCTCAATGATTAGTCACAGGCCTGCTTTAGAGACGCACTCCATCACCAAACACGCAGTGGTCACCTGCGTAAATGGCTTAACCACTGGGAGAAAGACCAGGGCCTGAAGTGGGAAAAGCACTGGTTTGGGAACCTGATCTTCCGTGAACGGACCTTGGGGAATTAATTACACTATTTTCTGAGACTCGATTTTTTTGCATCTACTAATGAGGAGGTTGGTCCGGATGAGCTATATATCCCCTCGAGCCCTGAAATCCCACAATTCTTTATTGAAAAATATGGGGACACTGGAGTAATGATGTACCTGCTACCTTACATAGACTGGACACATACATGCTGCTGGGCAGAGAGGAAACATTCATTTCTTAAGCTCAGCTTGTGGTCAGAGTAGAATAGAATCTTTCACAATGATTAATTCAGAATTGCAATTAGTTTTTTCAGGAAATTGGTCTTCGGGCCTCAGTTGTAAAATGGATCGCCTCTCTGGAGAAGTATCTCAACCAGGATACGAACGCTGCATTAGGCAAATGGTGCAGAAGAACCTTCCAATGCCTCTGACTAGGAAGGAAGGCGGCGTGGTACAGTGTGAAGATAACGAAATCAGGCAATCTGGGCTTCATTCCCAACTTCTCTCTATTACTCCCTCCAGGGTTTAAATGTCCTAATCATAAAATGAAGAAGCTAGACTGGAAGATGAAGTATCCATTCCGGGGCTTAAAAAAAAAAAATCTATTATTTTAATCTATGATTTTACTCAGCAGGGTGCCAATGTTGTCAGTCATGATCACTTTTTAAAAATCTCTCTTTTCTCGTTCAAGATGTATCTTATGCCCTTAAAAAAACAATACAGGGAGAGTCACATTCTATGAGGGAAAGTGGTCATACTTCCCTTTATTCAGCAATGACAGAGCATCTACTTGTTCCCGGGGCCTGAGGATCCATGAAGACGGCATCCTTGATTACAAAGAGCTCCAGGACTAATAAGGAGCTCATAATTAAGGAGCCAAGCAACAACACAAGTGCCCCACACTGTAGGGTGACTCACCCGGGGAGTGGTTTCTCGCTCTGCTTTGCAGAAGAGATTCGGCAGCTGAACATTCTAGATCAGTGATGCTCAGGTTTTCTTTTGTTGTTGTTACTATCGTTTGGCTCCAGGTTGAGTATGTATACAACCCACTCCCATCAGTAACATCTTGCACTATACTCAGAGATTTTTCTTGACGGGGGAGAAGTAGGTTGAAAACAACCCCTTCAATGCACCTTTCTACCATCAAATTAAAATTCACAGTCTTAGATTAACTGTGCATTTTTAAACGCAAACTTTTCACAGTTCACATCTCTGTCTCCTAAAAACCTGTATGTCACACGTGTTGCATCCCATTCAAATCAAGACGTGTGTATCAGGTTCCCAAGATTTTTGTACCTTTTTGTTAAAGGGTAAAACGGGAGCAAACTACTAACAAGTAATAGCTCCACACTGAACTAAATCATGCCTTGGTCTCATTAAAAAAAAAAAAAAAAAAGGGATCCCTGGGTGGCACAGTGGTTTGGCGCCTGCCTTTGGCCCAGGGCGCGATCCTGGAGACCCGGGATCGAATCCCACGTCAGGCTCCCGGTGCATGGAGCCTGCTTCTCCCTCTGCCTGTGTCTCTGCCTCTCTCTCTCTCTCTCTCTCTCTCTCTCTCTGTGACTATCATAAATGAATAAAAAATTTTAAAAAAAAAAGTTCAAAATGAGCAGCTTTTGTTCTAGATCATAATAACAAGAAGTTACCCAAGCAGGAGCTCCAAATGCAATTTCTAGCTATTCCCAGATATCTCCATCTGGATGAACATCTCAGCACTTAAATCCAGCAGGTCTAAACCCACGTTCTATCTTCTTGATCACAATGACGCCTCTTCTATTCTCTTTCTGGAAACATCCCTGTTCCCCTTCCTGTCAGCTCCCTCTTTTCCTGCATCTAATCTGTCTTCAACCTATGGATACTTCTGGTCTGTAACGTTTCTCATTATTTCTCCCACTCTCTTCATCTTTCACCTAGTCTCTCTCCCGGCCAATATTTTTTTCATAACCCCCAACCTTCTGTTTGCTACTTCTAAATTAATCATTCAAACTATAGGGCTGATTATTTTGTTCCCTTGTACAAAACCTTTTGGTGGCTTTACTCTGACCAGAAAATAAAGTCCCAACTCTTTAAAATGTCACTAAAGCTCATGTCATATTCTGAGACCCCCAGACTCTTCTTATTTCTCACCACCCCTCATCAGCGCAGCCGATGCTGAAGGCCACCTCCCTATTTCCAGTCTCTGTTTCTGCTGCTCTCCAATCTGAACTACTTTCCAATCCCAGTGATGAGCAGCAAATTTAATCCACCTTGCAAGGCCAAGATCACTTCCACTGACTCCAGAAATAGCCACTTCTAAGCCTAATATCCCTATGACTCTGCTCCCTGAAATACATGCATTAAAAAAAAAAAATCTTAAAATTTGCATTTTTATACTGTTCCAACCACAAATCTGTTACCCTTGTTTTAATTTGTTGGGTTCTCTTATCCTACTCTTGTCTTGTATCTTGTACTCTTGCCACGAAACTAGGAGTTAGCTGATGGCATAAACGATTCCTGAGAATGTGAGCTTTTAGTGTCTTGTGCTCAGAAGCATCCTAATAGCTTTTTATTGCTAAACCAATCAAAACAGAAAAAAAAAGTGTGAGTGAATGGCCTACTGTTTCTCTAATAATCAGAATCATTTTCTACTCTAACTGGTGAGTGAAATCTTGAGCTCCCTCTTACCTACCAGTAAAATACACAGGAAGGGTGTAAGTGAGGCAGTTCAGAGGTGAGAGCTTTTGAAGAATCCTGGCTCTCCCTCTAACCAGTAGCATGGCCTTGGTCCTTGAATCAAACAATCCAGTAGACTAAGTCAAAACCAAACTCTTTCTCCTGATTTTACATGGGATTTTAAAAAAATGTCTGAAATTACACCCACATTTGTTAACAAACTCCAAGTATGATTGTTATAAGAAGTCTCAGGGCGCCTGGGTGGCTCAGT
The DNA here is from genome assembly GCF_053574225.1 of Canis aureus. NCBI lineage: Eukaryota > Metazoa > Chordata > Mammalia > Carnivora > Canidae > Canis > Canis aureus. The sequence continues at coordinate 4,393,416 of NC_135628.1, read as the reverse complement.
CAGTTAAGCATCTGACTTCAGCTGGGGTCATGATCTCGGGGGGCCTGGGACGGAATTGCACGGAAAGTCCACGTTTCCCTCCCCTGGCTTGTGCACATTCTCTTACCCTCTTTCTCTCTCAAATAAATCTTAAACAACAATAACAACAACAACATCAACAAGGAAGTCTCATATATGGTTAACTGTAAACACTACCGGACAGGAAAAAAGTCAGTTCATATTGGTAGCTGATCGTCTCCTGCAATGGTATCCCTCAGTCTCGAGCCATTCTGTTGAAATCTACTCAGCCAATAGCACACAATTTTGTCACCATCAAATTACAGCTGTGTAGTGGCCCTAGCTGCTACCAGACACACCTTAAAACCTTTCGAAGCAGCAATATGGGCAGCGGTCCAGCCTTCTCTGTCAGCGTGGTTAACGAGGTCTGCAGGAACCACAGGCTTGGGTGTGCCTTCAGGACTCTCTTCTCCTTCATCCAAGCCAAAGACACCGGACTCGGGTTCTTCCTCATGCAAAGAGTTCCCGCTAGCTGGTGTTCTATGGTACATGAGAAGCTTGAGGCTGTCCACATTACCAGTGTCCACAGCTGCATGAACCGGTGTCCAGCCATCCTGAAGATAAAATGACCAGGAGGAAAGGGTTGATTACAACATTAATGTTGAGAACAGTGTTATTTAAAGTTCACCTCTAAACGTTCTTGGGCATGAACCACTGAGCTCGGAAAAGCAGGCATTCCAATCCTGAATATCACTGATGAGCTGAGTCAAGTTCTCTGACCTCTGCCAATTACCATATTTCCCATTGCTATGACTCATGTTTGCTGTTTTGTAGGAATTTCCACTCAACAGTCAACCACTTGGAGTTTAATTTAACAATACAAAAGAGAATGAACGTTAGCATACAGATTTTTCAAAATTTACATCCAATTACAGTATTACTAGTAATGTACTACATGAATGCTACTATAAGCTAGTTTTGGTTATAGGGCAGAGTCTTAACTGGTGATCTTAAAATTTTGTGCCAGTGATTCCCAAAGGAAAAAATTTAAATAATAGGGAAAAGGTAGACATACAGGAAAAGCAAGGCCAAATAACTTCGTGAGATGTCTGTGGGCCTCTATTGAGGGTTCTGTGTAAGCTCAGAAAATGTCCCAACTAAAATTATTAGGCCCATTCTCTAGAATATATTCCTGTGAGGCCTTCCTCATTCACTTTGCTGGCTGCTAGAGTAAACTCAGTGGTTCTCAGGTGTGGTCACCAGGCCAGCAGCCGCAGCGTCACCTGGGAACTCGTTAGAAACGAAGGTCGTTGAGCCTCCACCCAGACCTACTGAATGAGAAACTCTGGAGGGAGACCCAGCAATCTGTGCTTTAACCAGCCTTCTGGGTGATTCGGACACAACCGAAGTCTGACAAGCACTTTTCCAGGGAAAATCTTGGTCCCATTTCCATCTTTCAAGGGTCTTCCTTCCACGCAGGCACCAGTCTTTGCTACATTTTTAAGACTTTCATAAAAGAACAGAATTATTTTGGTGATTTGTGATTTTGACTTGTTGCCCTTACCTTTATTTTCTTTTTGGCCTATTTTTTTCATGTGGTATTTCATATTGCTCTATTAAATATCTCTCAGTGAGCTAGAGAACACTTTTTTTTTTTTTTAACAATAGGGTAGAGGATAAAGGAGAAAGACAGTAAGTGGTAACAATGTACACTTAGTGAGTTATCTGATTATTTGCTAAAGCCATCTCTTGAGGAGGATTTTTCTCTGGTTCTATACTTCATTCCAATGAAGTCAACTTGGCTAAGACAAGGCTGTGGCTGCGCGGTAAATGGAATACCTTATAGTCCTTGGGCGTACTCCAGCTAGTAAAGCATTTCATGGCTTACTCTTCGTTGGGCTGTGGATGCCCTTACTTGGGCAAGCCTTAATTTGGCACAGAGTGTAAGCGCTCCTGGCCTTCTCTAGTCAAATCTCTTAACTTGTTTCCTAATTCTTATGTTACAAAGACGATCTAATCATTTCTGAAAAACTTTCAATTTCCCATTCCCCCTTTGATTTCTTATTAAAAGACTTAAGAAATAATTATTCCCTTAAGTTTCTCTATCAATTATACTGTTTATCTCTGTACTTGGGAGACTCTCTACTCCTCATGATTTTGTTCAGTCCATCAACAGGTAGCTTGAGAGCATGGACTTCTGTGTTCTCTAACTTACAGGATGTGACTTAAATTTTTATTTTTATGCTGCACTACTTATTTTTTTTATTCAGTTTGGTTATGTAAAATTTACTCATTTTTCACATATAAGGTAGAATTTTATATTAAATATGTGTAATACCACAGATTTCTTAGATCAACTATATAAAATAATATGAATAAATGTACCACTGGGCTATTTTCTCAGGTTTTCAAAAAATGAGAAAAAGCTTTTACTTTTTTTGTTTTTTTATTTAAAAAAAAAGCTCTAGCAATAGAACTCAATGGAAAATATTTATCCTGGCTTATACCCCTGGTTATAACATTAATTGTTGGTTCTCTTTTGGTAAATTATTTAGGAAAACTCAGGATCTGGTGCAGCCACTACGGTAAAAAGCATGGAGGTTCCTCAAAAAGTTAAAAATAGAACTAACTTATGACCCAGCAGTTACATTACTGGATATTTGCCCAAAGAATACAAAAACACTAATTCAAAGGGATACATGTACCCCTATGTTTGTAGCAGCATTATTCACAATAGCCAAGATATGGAAGCTGCCCAAGTATCCACTGATTGATGAATGGATAAAGAATAGGTGAGATATATATTATGTAGATGCATGTGTGTGTCAGAAATAATATATATTAATATATATATCTTATGGAATATTATTCAGCCATAAAAAAGAATGAAATCTTGCCATTTGCAACAACACAGATAGAGCTTGAGAGTATAATGCTTAGTGAGTCAGAGAGAGAGAAATTCCATATGATTTCACTCATATGTGGAATTGAAGAAACAGAACAAATAAGCAAAGGGTGAAAAAAAGAGAGAAAGACAGACAAATCAAGAAAGGATCTTAATAAAAGAGAACAAACTGCTGGTTACCAGCGGGGAAGTAGGGGAATGAGGGGGAGATGGGTTAAATAGTTAATGGTGATTAGGGAATGCACTTGTCACGAAAAACAAACAAAAGAAAACATAAAAACAACTAATCACCTAGGATCTAAGGGTGACCTGTAACGTAGATACTGTTCCTTCTTATCCTGGGAAATCTTAAGGATGTTTCCTATGACAGGAATGCACAGCACAGCCAATTTTCTATCAGAAGAAATCCAAAATTCAGATAACCTTTGGAAATTAAGTATCTACCCTCGTCTTCCATTAGGAATATATGATAGGGGTGGTGACTGTTACACAGTCCACATTCTGGGAAGCTGCAAAGACCAAAATAAAGTGATTCCTGAGCACAATGAAGAGCAGATCACGATGGAAGCTCCTCAACTCCTCCAGCGCAGAGAGGGTGCCACCAGAAAAATGCCTGTCGGTAAACACAGGGCTGATTCCTCAGTCTCGGCGGGCTGATGGAGATTTGGGAGGTTTCAAATGCACTTCTGTGTGGCTGAGCCAGAAGTGTTATCCAAGGACTCTTCCCACGCATCCAACTCTCAATGTCTTCAGTTTCTAAACTGCTGACCATCTGTGCACCTTGCATGGGAGACATCAGACCTGTGTGGGATGGAGTCAAGAGCGACCCGGGGCGCATAGCGGATTTCTGCAGATAGCGCTTCCTGAATGACCCTGACCTCTGTGAGGCGCTACACATCTCAGCAATAACAGACCATCAGTCACAGGAGTGAGGGCGAGCACAAACAACCCTCCTCTCTCAGGGCTGGCAACGGGCACTATCTTGTCACAAAACTCCCTTTTGTGTACGTGTTTACATGTGTTACAACAGAGTCCCGTGTTAACCGGGGATGGTGGTGACCATGGTGACAGCTAACATCTGTTCATTGCTTACAATTCCCAGGCTTACTATACCAAACTACCTTACGTAGATAACCTCATTTCACTTTAATTCCCCTAACAATGGCTACTGTTATTAGACTCATTCCATAGAAGGGTCAACCAGGGCACAGAGAAGTAAGACCACTTGCCTAAGCTCACACAGCTTTGTGAAGGCATGGCTTGAGCCCCAAAGGCTTGATATATCAGAGCCTGATCTCGCAGCCATTATGCAATAATTTTGTATCATCATTACTGCCACTATGGCAGCAGGTGATACTTCTGCAGCTCTTTGTAAAATGTACATTTTGAAAACATATCCAGAATCGGACCGTTTCCCACCATTTCTACACCTCAACCTTGATACAAACCACCATTACTTCTTCCCTGACTTAAAACCACAGGTTCCTACACGCCTCCCTTGCAGCTTCTCTGCCCCACCTAAGGTGATTCTCAAACCTTCAGCCAAAGTGACTCTTTATCAAAGGGAGTCAGTTCATGCCCTTGTTCCCTTCAAAACTGTCCATCCAGAGGCCTTATTCCAAATGCTCACCATGGCCCGCAAGGCCTTTTGTGGCGAGCCACTGGCCACCTGGCCTAACCGAAGTGCCCTGCGGGTACCCCCACTGTCCCACCTCCAGCCTGGCACACTGCTCTCCAGGTCTCTCCATGGCCCACATTCTTGCTTCTTTCAGGTCTTGGCTCAACTGTCACACTTTCAGTAAGGACTTCTCCCACTCCTCTGAAGTCACCCACCACCCCAGGCACTCTGATCTTCTAAACACCCAGCACCTATCTATCTACTCACTTGTTGATTATCACCCCTTCTGTCCCACGAGGATACAAGGCATAGGAGGGCAGGACTAGTTTATTTGCTGCTGTCCCTTCTGTCCCTAGGACAGCGGGTACTCAGGAAATCATTGTCGAATGATTAAAAACTTAGACTTCCATGATCTCCCCTGATCCTGAAAACAGCCAGGACACAGGTATTCATTTTCCCATTTTGCAGATGAATAATTTGAGGTTCAGAGGATAAAGGACTGGTTAGACGAATAGACAAGGCTTCTCATTAGCAGACACCCAAACACAAGTCAAAGGTCAGACACTGTCCATGTTTTATATCCAAAAAGCAAAGCAAAACAAAGCAACCTCTATCTTAATATATTTTGATTTTCTGGCTATAGAGTTGGCAGATAGGGTAAATTTTAAGACAAGCCCCCGCCCAAAATTGGTACTCACTCTGGTTTCCACACTTCGGTCAGTTCCGGCTTCCAGTAGGTATTTAATACACTCCTTATTTCCATTTTTACAGGCCAGGTATAGAGGTGTCTGTCCTTCATCAGCAGCATGATTAATGTTGGCATCATATGCAATTAATAATTCTACACACCTAAACATAAGATCATGATTAATCACAATAAAACCGGTTTGCGTTCTGAAGCACCTGACCCAGATACTATAATGCTAGAGGAGGTCTGTATCTTTCTACATCAATTGTTTTTACATATATCAATTACAGTAGGTCTTAAAATATGGATACCATTTTGTAGCAAGGATGGAAGATATATTTTCAATCACAAATTTAATTACTCCCATGAAAATTTAAAATGGCGGCACTGATCTGGTGCTAAAACTTGGTTTTGACACTTTTCTGTAGCCAACTTGTGAAAGTGGAGTCCTTGTAACATGTTTAATTGGGATGAATGGCTGAACTGTGGTTGACATATATACATTATTTGTGGTTCAAAATAGTTTAAACCTTGAGAAAAGTCATACTGCTGAGTCATTTTGAGACTTTCACTTGAGAAAATAATTATAAATAGCTCAGACAGCAGGGCACCATGTGCCTCCACTATAAAAGGCAGCAGGGAGGCAGAGCTAGGGGCTGCCTTGGGGAGAACAGCAGAGGCTAGCCTGTCTCCTGAAGGGGGGCTAGTTACAAGGAAAAAGACAGCTAAGCAGAAACTCATTGCTCTGAGAATCAGGGAGGAAAGAAATGAGGTAAATTTGAGACGTTGTGACATTTGTGCCAAGTCTTTATGAAATTAGATAAGAATAAATGGAGAAAAGTGGACTAAAATCATAATCAAATGAAGAAGAAATTTACATCACCTCCTTTTTTTCAGATATATGCTTTCTCCCCCCACCCCCACCCTGGGGCTTTTCTTGAAAACAATTGGTTTATATATATTTTTAAAAATAAGTTACGTACTGACATGTGTTTATATCTCATACACATTTAAACTGATCAACCCCAGGGTTCTTCTTTTTGGCAAAGCTACTCATGCATGGATTCCTAGGACTCTTATATCTTCCAAGTAAGTGGCACTACAGACTATGGGGTGACAGTAAATGTAAAAGCACAGCTGAAGAAGAAATCCCTTCTGGAGGACTCAGGATACATGCACCAAGTAACAGCAAAACCAATATCTGCGGTTCTCAACAATAAGCTCATGAGGTATACATCAGACATGCAGAAAAAAGAATGTATATTCTAAAGATACATTCTGAATATTTAAAACTTACATTTATGATTAATAACCTTAATGTGAAACTTAGAACCCATATTATAGGAATTACGAAATACGTTAAAGGGTATTTCTATCAGTTTGAAACAGTCCACATTTATTGCTTCTCGGCCTTTTGGCTAAGATCAAGTGAAACAGTCCGCGTTCCCTACAGGATCTTTCAGAACAGGCAGAGGAAGCAGCTTAGTGACTTTCTATTTTATTAAATTGTAACTCTTAATTTTAAAAACCCATGTCTATGTTCAACAGACTTGGTAGGCTCCTGAAGAAATCACTGCTAAACTGACATATGTTTCAGTTGGTAGGTTCTTTTGGGTTTGTGCTCTAAGCACTTTCAGTATGAGATGTTTCTGCTTTAATTTTTTAAAAATGGTATGACAAGGTGAATATATTGGGATTTAATATTGAATAAAGTGCCACTAGGAAGTTAAAATTCTTGTAATTAATATAATTCTAGGATTTGGGATCCCTGGGTGGCGCAGTGGTTTAGCGCCTGCCTTTGGCCCAGGGCGCGATCCTGGAGACCCAGGATCAAATCCCACGTTGGGCTCCCGGTGCACGGAGCCTGCTTCTCCCTCTGCCTGTGTCTCTGCCTCTCTCTCTCTCTCACTGTGTGCCTATCATAAATAAATAAAAATTTAAAAAAATTAAAAAAAATAAAAACAATTATATTAAAAAAATTCTAGGATTTATTTTTAATGCCATCATAAGTAAAAAAGCTTTTGTGTGCGTGGGGGCAGGGCAGAAAACAGTGAATGACAGTCTCTAACAGTGGATGTGTCACCACATAGCTGTTGACTATAAATTGATTATCTTCATCAGAAGCAAATTCATTCATGTGAGGTTGACACACGTTTCTCTTCTTTATTTCCCTCATATACAACTATTCACCCTTAAAGAAGAAGAGAGAATTTAGTATCCTACTTTGCATCTGAATCTTCAAATATATTTAGTGAATTTATTTGCCAATGGATTTTAAGCACTAGCGTTTACACATTCAGCCAGAACTGAAATATGTGTGCAAATTATAGAGAGACTCTTTTTATAGTGGGGGGAGAAAGAAGAATTCAGAGCATCACTTACTTGAAATGTCCCTGAGCAGCTGCAGCACACAAGGGTGTGAAGCCATTTTTATCAGCAGCATTGACTTGGGCTTCTGCATTCAGCAGCAATCTCACACAGTCTACGGATTTTAATAGAAAGCCATTTAAATTCCCCATTTAGAGTTACGGTGAGCCAAGTTCTAAACAAGCTCTATGTAAATGTTAAACCCAAAGGACCTCTCCCGTGCACAGTCCACCTGACAATTTTAGTATGGTCGATAGGAGACTCCACAGACTATTTTACAGAGAAAGGAGACTCTTTTCCTGAATATGTAAATGCTTCGGGAAGAGTTGCTAATGAGTGAAAGGATTATTAGGTGTCAGAAAACATTTCACCAGATTTTCCCATCACTCTATCCCAGGAAAATAATGTTATTGGATAGAGAACTAAATCTACTTATCAAATTGAAGTACCATTCTTTGTATTTAAAGAGTTTAATTCTCATTTTGAGATTTAAAACACTTAAAACACTTCCATGTAATGGTCATCACACACTTGATTCCATGGGTGAGGTGAAACCATACAAAGTCACCTGACTCTGGCATAAATATCATCTAGGCCTTGTGTTCCGCATGGTATTCACTAGCTTTAATTTCTCCACATGAAGGAAAATTCCCACAGGACTTTTGAAGTAAAGAAGAATCCCAAAGTATTTTTAAAATCACGAGCTATCTTATCTTCTTAGCTCACTAGATCCTTCCATTTAGTCCACTTGAACACAGTGAAGCTCTGAAGCTTCTCTGAATTACTCTACAATCATGCAGCTTATGTGCACCATGCTATCTGATTTCGGATTTGCAGTCAAATCATCTTTTTCTGCACTACCATGTTTTAGTAAATCTGACCACAAGATTCGCATTTTAAGATAGAATAATTCTGACTTCATCAATATGTCGCTTATAGCTGTACAACTTCTCAGTTCTCTTAAAAAAAATCCAAATAACTATAAATTGTTCTGACGATAGAACCGTTTCAGACCCGTGACCTCTAACTGCTAGATCTTGCCCTCACCGTAGCATGTGTTGAACCCGTCACTTCGACTTTCATACACAGATATTGCTAATAGACAAATTAGAGCTATTTTGTCCTAACTCAAGTGATCACAGACAGAAGGCTTTATTCTAAAATGTGCTTAGTGCTAGACCTCCAATTTTAACATACACAATCTATTTCATCGTGCATAAGACTAAAAATACTTTTTGCTAGCTGCAATAAAATCTAACTTAAAAAAAGTTTGTTTGTTTGTTTGTTTATTTATTTATTTATTTATTTATTTATTTAAGAGAGAGAGCATGCATGGTGGAAGAGGAATAGAGGAAGGAGGAAAGAGAGAACCTGGAGCAGACTCCCCACTGAGTGCAGAGCCCAACACAGCTCGATCTCTCTACCCTGAGATCATGACCTGAGCCGAAATCAAGAGTCGGTTGCTCAAATGACTGAGCCCCCCGGGCGTCCCTAAAATCTCACATTTTTATGGAACTACAATTTCCAAATTTTTTCAATATTTGCAAAATCTTTAAATCACGTAAGAAAAAATGTGTCCACTACTACCTGTAGAAGAAAATCAAAGCCAGAAGAACCTTTTGCTCCTAACAATGGTTACCAGTGCTTTTGGCTCTCCATCCTTTTGCAAGAGGGTGGTACAGTGAGGTAAGATCATGCCATCTTTACCTGTATGTCCATTCTTAGCAGCAGAATACAAGGCAGAATGGCCATCTTCACAGGAGTAATTAATGTCCAGTCCTTCTTCATTAAGCAGCATTGATAATAAAGTGACATTTCCCTGGGCAGCAGCTTGCTGAAGAAGGGTGGGCCTGCCAGCCAGGGGGGCAGGACCACCACTCATTAGCAAAGGGGTTAGGGAGGGTGACCAGCCTGTGGGTTAAAGTGACCCTAGTTAGAGTAGGAGCAAGGACAAGAGACAGATATTACCCACTTAATTCTGAATTATACACACACACACACACACAGAGATGTATGAATACATATCCTTAGAGGATTATGCAGTTTCTAACATTATCAATCTGTTAATATTTACTTAGCACAAATCTGTACTGTTATTCCAGTCTCATACCTGCTAATTAAATTAACATACACAGTGACATGATTTTTAGTTGTCAGTCTTACACTGATAAATGTTAAAGTGGTGGTTGGTTTTAGGAAACTAAGGTGGCTGTCTCATTTTAAGAGTTCAAATTTCATTGTAGGATTTCAAAACAATTTGAATTTTAAAATTATATACGGATTCCCTCAATTTCAGTATCAATCTGAAAAAAGTGAACTGACATCTCTAGGTATAGGATGGAAAGAATTGTAAGAAATGGAGATTTTCTCCTTTTTCAACAATGTTTCCAAAGGCATGTAACTAAAAATTTTACACAGACAATTAGGATGGGCCAAATATTGCCAAGAAATCTATTTATATTCCTTGAATTCCCTTAGTTGGGGATAAAAATAACGGAGGGGGCCAAGTGCTATTCAGTATCAAGAGCTAACAGAAGCACAACGTATATAATTGAGTCTAGAATACTGTATTCCAGCCCAAATATGCAATATGCGATTCTGCAGACTTTATCATCTGGCCATCTTTATAACTTGTGTACCAGAAACTTTTAACCAGCCAACGAAACAGGACACTCTACCATATAGTTTTAACAAGAATCATAAGAGTTATCATAGTTAGATATTTCTCTCATCAGTATTTAGCAGCTTTAGAAGAGAATCTGTTAAGTGTGTGAAGTCGGCTGCATATAGCATGGAAAATTTTCTGAATTCTTCCTTGGTCAAAAGGCTGTAAAAACAGTAAAGTAAAAAAATGTTTATTTAATGTGTCATATAGGTATTTTATGTGTTTTAGATACAATTAACTTTCAAAAGAAGTCGTTTTACTTTCTTCCTTATGAAGCCCCAAATACCTCAGGGTAATGTCAGCCTATATAGAGGGGCCCATGTGCACACAGCCACTCCTCAGGGAAAACGCTCTACATAAATCCAGTAACATTCTCTGTGAGGAGGGCACAATAGATAGATCTTTTATTAGGTTTCCTCCACCTTGGTATTAGGATAATATTTTAGGTATATGGGTATTACATTAATAAGTAATAAATTTGCATAACTGAGATTTAAGTTATTTTAATCAATATTGAAATCAAAGGATTTCCTGGTATTTTAAAAATTCTTTGCGAAAAAAGTTTATACAAATAAAACTCGACTCTCCATTAGAAGCTGGATATTACATCTTCATAATTAATTATTTGGGTCCATGAATAATTTATTGTTTTTAACCCTGTTAGACTGCAGTGACATATAAAATTCAAATGCTCATTAAATATTCATCTAAACTTTATGATATCTTTCCCATCGATATTCACTAGCTCTTCTTACAAAAGTAGTATTTTTACTTCATACTTACAAGAAGGCTCCTCTCTGGTACATTTTACCTTTTGTATTTTCTTAAAAACAAACAAAAAAACAAGCCCACAAAAATTAAATCAGTACTTATTAGAAATGGATGATAAACAGAGAAATTATAAACACCAAGGTATGAGAGCTTGACTGCAAAGCAAACACAAAGGTAACATGAAGGCATTGCACGGTGGTCCTCCGTGGAACAGAAGGGAGTGTGGCTCACAACGCAGTGAGTCCTCTCCTTGAGCTCCAGAGGCGGTCTCTCCCCACCCCTCCCTCCTCCCCTCCCTCCTCCCCCCCTTCCTCTCTCTCTCTCTGTCCTCTCACTGTCCTTCCCTCTACCCCCACCTCCTCTAGCTCATCCAAAGAGTCCTGGTTATTGACAGCCTCTAAAGAACATCAACAGGTATAAATAAATCAAATGGTTTGCTCTTCTTTTGGGCTTTGTTTTCATTCTTCCTTTTTCAATGCGCTTCTAGGCTTTGGGGGACAATTTAAATACAGATACATTTTTAACTGCCTTCTATGGAAACTTGGGATACAGCATCCTGGGAAACCCTCTTTTTAATGCTAAGCTATCTGAAAGAGAAAATATTCATTCAAAAATTTTCTCAATCTTTCCACCACTCAAGACTCTGTTTCCTGTCATACAAAACAACAGAGGAATATAGATTAATTTTTTTAAAAAAACTTTCTAAGAGACGGGCAACAGATTTTTGAAATCTTTGACAAAAGAACAATGCTTTATAAATACCCATATTCTTAAAGTTTAAATACATTTTTTTATCCCCATATCGTTTCCAATTGCTTGAGCTATTTTAATAAAATAAAGACTTTATGGTTCATTTGAAAATTCCCAACAATGATGAAAATGGTGATATTTATTGACGGGTTAGGTGATGCTAGAACAGGCCTGCGTCATACAGCTACTTTAATGATGTTAGAAAAAGGTCACTCGGCTTTGTGGTGTCATGTGCAAACATTAGTAAAGGTGAGCATCTTGCAGAACATGCGCTGGGCGAGTAAGGAAACAGGCAGGACATGCAATGCAAGAGGGAAGAAAAGTTGAGAACAGCTTCTGGCATCAGCTTCAGAGTGTGGAGAAGGTTAATGTCATAGCTCAGGTCAATCTCATTTTCAGATTTCAACTTTAAGCCAATCATACATGGAGGATAATTTTTTAAAAAATATGTTTTAAGGCAAAAAATGTCTGAATCAAATTAAATAAGATGTACGAACCCACCCGTTGCACCTCCCCCCAAAAAAATTCCCCAAATGAAACAAACCAGAAACAAATTTCCAAGGGTATGAAAACTCAGTTGCCTGGGGTGATTTCTGGTTTAGGCTTCTGTTCATCTAACAGTTAAAATGTGTTCACTGGACAAGTTCGGGGGAACAAAAAAAACAAAAAAAATTCTAATTCATTTAGAATTTAAGATGCTATTTAAAATGTAACATTTGGCCATCCCAACTGCTAATAGAGTAATTTACAACCTAATTCATGAGAACGGGCTCTTCTACCATTGCAGATCTCCTCAGGGGTGCTTTAGCTTACACATTGTCGCAGATCCAAGCTGATACGGAAACTCAGAGTTTTAGAGTTTTTAAAAATATGTGGGATCCAGTGGTTCTCCGAGAAGGGAGAGGTAACGTACTGCTGTTTGAAAAATTCAACAGGCAAGTTTAAGAAATCTTTCTGGTCTGGAACTATTATTATTATTTTTTTGGTTCGATGATTTCATTTTTGGATGAAAAAAACTAATGGCTCAGAGCAAATGTGCTCTTTAGGGTGATCTGAGAAAGAGGCAGAAATGACCTAACCCTGCCTTCTCAGACTCTCCAGAGCTCTTTTCCTCACTGAATTTGGAACAGACATCTATCTACCAAGGATTTGGCAGACGTGCTCTGTCCTCATGCCCGGCTCGTACCAACCACATGGCAGGAGCGGCTATTTAGAAGATTGATAACCTCCAATGAGCTTATGATCTAGGGAGGCACAAGCTCACCCAGGCACAGAGAGATTCAGAAGTAGGATGGAGGGGCACCTGGGTGGCTCAGTGGTTGAGCGTCCACCTTTGGCTCAGGGGGTGACCCCGGGGTCCTGGGATCGAGTTCCACAACGGGCTACCCATAGGGAGCCTGCTTCTCCCTCTGCCTGTGTCTCTGCCCCTCTCTCTGTGTCTCTCATGAATAAATAAATAAAATCTTCAAAAAAAAATAGGATGGAAAGAGCTCTGGTGCTTCCTGGTTGCAAGGAGCATGGCAGCAAAAATAGGGACACTGTGAATGAAAACCAGTTGAAATCCTGTATCTCATTTGGAAAATTGAGGCTGACCTACCTACACCCATGGTTGATTTAATCACCCTTCCTGTGTAACTATAACAACTTTTTTATTCCCCAGACAAGATGGTCAGGAAAAGCTTGCTGCATGACTACTCCTCCTTATAATCAAGCAGTGTGGAGATTTATCATCCCACCAAGGTAATCCTGGAATTCTGGATTATTTTGGCCAAACTGCAAAATCAGAAAACAGAAAACGAGGAACCGGTTTCACCTATCTTTAGTGGCTGCTACTTCTTCGGTTCCATTATTCATTCTCCTTTGCTCTCTGGACACAAGCCAAGGGCTTTATCCCCAGGGATTATTGCTCCTGTATCCGAAATTCCACTCTATCCCAGACAGGTCATTCTGGTGAGTACATTATAGACTAGGAATTCTCTGGTCTTAAAAATTTCAGATCCTGCTGAAATGTTCCTCGGTAATAGATGCTGATTTTAAAGCTTTTCCACTGAAACCAGACACTGAAGCTGAACCTGGGACACAGTAAGGACCGAGGCAATAACTGGTAAAGCATCAAGGTACAAAGCAAAGATGGTTTTGTAGCTTTTAAAAACTACAGGAAGTGTTTTCTGTTTTAGTTTGTGCATTTACATCAACAGCAATGCCACTGCCCCCAAACATTTTTGGAACTTGTGCTTTGAGGCTGCCTTAAGAGCTTATGGTACATTCTTGGATTCTCCTGAATGATAGCAAAAATTCCTCCTTTGAGCATGGATTTAGCTCTGGACAATACCTAACATCCTTTTAGGCCATGGGAAGGGCTGTCCAGCTCAGTAATACCATTTTGAATAAAAAATATGGAATGCCGAATGCCTGTGAAGCTAGTACAAAGTAATAATAGCATAGGTCAACTTTAAAGCAAATTCTCCAAGATTTTTTAAGCAACAATATCGATGAAGCAATAACATCACCTCTATTTATTCATCACTCATGCTGCTCTAAGTGCAATACCAAGCTCTTTGCACGTGAGGAGAGTTAATCCTAATAGCCACCCTGCCCCATATGAGTAGCATTAAGCTCCATATTAAGGATGAGAAAACTTGCTCAGTCCAAGAACATCACCAAAATGCACAGCCATAAATTGCGGATCCTAGATTCCAGTGCAGCTCTGACTGCCATCAAAGCCCGTGCCGTCTCCAGTTCCCAATTACGCACCAACACAGGAACAGCAGCCTCTCAGGGAGCATAATTTCATGGAGACTGCTTGTAATTAGATAAGTAAGGCCTGGAATATTGCTCTCATTCCCTGACAGTCAGCAAGAACAGTGCTACCTATGTTTCTCATTTCCATTCCCCACACCCTGAGTTTTAAATATAACACCACTCAAACTTTCCTTTAATTCTTAAAGTTCTCTCTCATTAGGACCAGCGGTCTCTGGTAGCCACTAAGATCCCACGATAGAGAGACTTCCGTCAAGTTTCAACAGAACTTCGACACTCTAGCATTATTTTAGAGCCACCTTTACTCAGTGAAGAACTGATCCAGTCATGTCAAGCATTGCTTCCTCTACACTGTGTAACAAAAAGGAGAAAAGTCTATTTTTTTTTTATCAACTCCCTTGTTTAAGAGTCCCCCATTCGGGGACTTCATAAACCACATCTGCCATGAGGACCTCTTCTAATGGAGCCCACATGCCAGGTTATCCATCTGTGCTCAAGTGTTGGAAGACAACAGCCTGGAACAGAATAAACGGCTTTTGAAACAAACTAAGAACAGAGACTTAAAATACTCTGTTTTTGAGGTCAAAAAGAATGCCATAACAATATTAAAACTTGGAACATACCAATGACAGAGCAAATAGAATCAACCTGATAATCCCAGGCAGACTGTCGTGTCAATGGCCACTTGAAAAGATTTTTTTAACTTTCTCTCAGAAGGGACAGAATTGAACGCAGATTGTCTGGTGATGACCCCCTAATACTGAAGGCCTGTGAGATAAATATTTAAAAAGTCTTTCTTCCCATGGAAATGCTTCAGTGTCTCTACATCAATGGTCTCCATGGGCTCCCAAACTGCTACTTTCAGGTTATTTTAAGAAAGTACTTAGCATAAAGAAACCACAATTCATAAAGCAAGATGAATCACTATACCCCGGAGCCTTTAAAGAAAAATACAAAAAAAAAAAAAGAAAGAAAGAAAGAAAGAAAAAGGAAAAGAAAAAGAAAAAAAAGAGAGGGGAAAGAAATAGGAAAATAAAAAAAAGTGTCAAGCTAAAAAAACAAGTTTCAAGGCAATGTGAAGGAAATGAAGGCAAGTGAAAAGACAGGCCGCATTTTTAAGGAAGGGTATAACATTTCAATCCCTTTACCTGATGCTGTTACCAGGAGGCTGTCTGAGGCACCTGCTCTACAGGATGAGGCACTAACAGGGTTTATGGAAGAGCAAGAGGCAATGGTGGTGGGAATGACAAGGGAACGCTCTGAACATGCAGGTTGGTTCGGTCCAGGGGTTTCAGCAGGCCGGGCACCCACCTGAGACGTGGCCAGGGCCGCAACGGCACAGCCTGCCG
Organism: Canis aureus; assembly: GCF_053574225.1. Taxonomy (NCBI): domain Eukaryota; kingdom Metazoa; phylum Chordata; class Mammalia; order Carnivora; family Canidae; genus Canis; species Canis aureus. The sequence continues at coordinate 4,377,546 of NC_135628.1, read as the reverse complement.
GTGCCACAGTTAAATCTATGGACGGTTTTGGTGGCAGCTGAGGGGAAGATGACTTAGGGAGAGTCTCCTCACTTATTACCCTGTTCCCTTGTGGCCCACTGGAAGGAGGCGAAGCCAGAGTTTTGTTATCAACTTTGGCCCCTGCGCTGGGGGCCCTGCTATCCAGGAGGACCTTGAGCTGGGGGTGTGGCGGAGAAGGAGTCTGGGAGAGCCCTGGCTTTTTTGGAGGGATGGGAGGAGGGTTTCCTCTGTCGACTCGGGCTACCCCGGGAGTCTTTAGGCTGGTCCGACCGACGGGAGGGCAGGTGCCGGTGCCGGTGCCGATGCCCACGTCGCCGCCGGGGCCCCCCGCGGGCCTGGGGGGCGGCCCTGCCTGGGGGCCCGTGAACCTCGACAGCGCCTGGGTCACCGTGTTCCGGGCCAGCTGTTTGGCCACGAGGTTGTCACGACTCGTGGGAGACACGTCCCTGGACGGGGGGCTCTGCGTGGTGTTCCCGTTCTGGTCCGGGTCGTTGGCGCTGGCCTGGAATCGGAATCTGGCGGCCTGGACGCGCGGGTTGGGCCCCGGGGGGAAGGCGGCGCTGGTGCCCGGCGGGTGGGAGGCGGGCGCGGGCGGCGGCGGCGCGGGGCCCTGGGGGGCGGCGGCACCTGCGGGGGGCGCGGGGGGCGCGGGGCCCTGGGGGGCGATGGCACCTGCGGGGGGCGGGGGCGCAGGGCCCTGGGGGCTGATGGCACCTGCGGGGGGCGGGGGCGCAGGGCCCTGGGGGCTGATGGCACCTGCGGGGGGCGGGAGCGCAGGGCCCTGGGGGGCGGCGGCACCTGCAGGGGGCGCGGGGCTCTGGGGGGCGGTGGCACCTGCGGGGGGCGCAGAGCCCTGGGGGCCGACGGCACCTGCGGGGGTCACGGGACCCTGGGGGCTGATGGCACCTGCGGGGGGCGGGGGCGCAGGGCCCTGGGGGCCGATGGCACCTGCGGGGGGAGCGGCGGCGGCGGGGGTCACGGGGCCCTGGGGGCCGGCGGCGCCTGCGGGGGGCGGGGGCCCGTTCTCCTCGGGCCTGCGGGCGGCGGGGGGCGGCGGGGGCGCGGCCGCCAGGTCCCCGGGGGGGGCCGCCTGGCGCTCGGGGGGCGGCCGGCCGGGAGGGGCACCCGGGCCCGCGGCCCCCCTGGCGCCCCCGGGGCACGGGCGGGCGGGCAGGGGCAGCGGCGGGCGGCGGGCGGGGTCGTCGGGCGGCGCGTCGGTCTGGCAGGCGGCGTGGCAGGGGGCGGGGGCGGGGGCGGGCGGGGGCGAGCGGCGGTCCTTGGCCGGGTCCTTGGTCTGGTCCTTGGCCTGGTCCCTGGCCTGGTCCCTGGCCTGGTCCCTGGCCTTCCGCGGGGGCGCGAGGCCCGGCCTGCGCAGCTGCTCCAGCGCCCGGCGCAGCCGCTCCAGCTCGTCCCGCAGCCCCGCGGCCAGCGCCTCCTCGCGGTGCAGCCGGGCGCGCAGCTGCTCGCGCTCCGTGTCCGAGTCCGACAGCTGCTTCTCCAGGTGCGCCTCCAGGTCTGCGCCCCTCCGCCGCTCGGCGCCCAGCTCCTCCTGCAGGGCCCGGCCGCGCGCCCGCTCCTCCTCCAGCTGGGACACGGCGGCGTCCAGCTTGCGCGCCTCCTCGATGACCTTGCCCGACAGCTGCTTGCACTCCTTGACCAGCATCAGCACCACGTGCTTGTTCTTGCCGCGCTCCTCCTCCAGGCGGGCCGCCAGCTTCTTGTGCTCCTGCTCCAGCGCCTGCAGCTGCAGCTTCTCCATCTCCAGCTGGAAGAGGGCACAGGGCAGCCCGGGTTAGCACGCGCACAACCAACTCTCCCGGCCGGAGGGGCGCCTCTCGGGCACTATTCTTATGAACCCTGTGACCACGGTGGGGGGGGAAGGGGCCACCCTGCGAGGCGGAGGCGGGCACTCCTGCAGCGAGCAAACGGGGCTCAGTGGCTAAGGACCACCGCCTAAGTCACGGCTGCAGAGGGTTTTTAAACATCTACTAACTGTAGAAAAAGAACCGTAATCTGATACTTCCAATCACAACACAGAGTTCGGAAAGTTCTGTTTTGGTAAAAATACAACTCTGCAAGGGAACTGTTCTTTTTTTTTATTTATTTATTTTAAGGTTGAATGTCTTAGGATTATTAACAAATCCTGGAGGCACAATATAAAGAAAAGTACTGAAAACGGATGACTTGAGTTAAATTCTAAGCTTCTATATTTGCTTCTTGTATGGCGTAGCTGATTTTTTAGCTTCAAGCTTATGATAGGTTGCCGTGCAAATCCTACAACATCACACATGAACATTCTTTGAAAACTGTAAGAACTAAAGGAATATTTTACTAGGACTATAATCAACGTCAGGAAACCCTGAGTCCAGCTCCATGTCCTCCAATCCTATCTGTTTGCTTAGCTCCCGCTCCACCCGCCTCCCTGGTTCTCGCCCGGCCTCGGGGTCTTCCACTTTCCTGTCTCTAGGCCCAGAATCCCACCACGCACGGTCATTCTGGGCTCCCGGGCTAAGCAGTTTCTGGCCCGCACAGGGACGGCCAGCTGGCGAGGTGAGTGGGAGCCAAACTCCAGCCCTGTCCACTCCCCCATCGTCTGCCCGGGCGCGGGATGGCACCTGCCTGGAGAGGAGGGCACCTTTCCCTTCACGAAGAGACCCTGTCTGCTCACCACGCCACAGGCCACTAGGATCCACGCTTTCCAAAGGAACACTTTTCTAGTAGATCAGCGTAAGGGAGGAGCTTTCAAAAAACCTCTGTATTTCCGGGGTGGGGGTGGGGGTCCAATATGCATAAAAGCACCCAACACACAGAAGTCTGACGTCCTGATTCCTCCAGGCCTCTGTGCAGCACCTGTCCGCTTCGCTGCGAGGGCTCCTTCTCAGTGCCCAGCTGAAAACAGTGGTCCCTCCCATCCCTGTCCCTCATCGCCCTTTGTTTTTAGCGCCTACCTGCACCCCCCCCCCCCCCCCCCCCGCACGTGGCTCCACAAGGGCAGGGACTCTGTCTCCTTTGTGCTGCGCTCCCAAGACCCAGAACAGTATCAGGCACGCGGTGGCGGTCAGCACATCGGTGAGTGCAGGAATGAAATCAATCTAGTTCAGAGAAACCACAAACTTCTGCACACTGATGGCCCTTCTGGGAGCACGGGCCTCACAGCCTCAGAGATGCACGACTGTAACAGGTTTGCACAGGTGTCTCACTTCTTTCCAGGGGACTGCCTGCTGCCATGAGGGGCTCACAAGGACAAATCCCTGAGCTGGGTGGCAGCAGTCAGGAAGGTTAGGAGGCCTCACCTTCCCAACTACAAAAGCATCCCTTTGGTAATCCAGGAAAGGGATTTCTGACTCACAAAGGTTAAAGTAGATCTACCTGATAAGGACGCAGAAGGGACTCCCTCCATCCCACGGACCACCACCCCAGATGTTACATATAAACATGCTCTCGGAGATCCAGTAATTATTTTAGTCAGTTTTTAGTCATCAGTAACAGAGGAAGGAGAAGCTCACATGACCGACCCACTGGTTGTGAGAACGTGCTCCTGTTCCTCACCCTGTTGAGAAAATCCATTACTTTCCCAATCAGTCATGGAACCAAAAGGAGAGAATGGCTCATTAGAGTCAGCGATATTATTCATTGACTTTAGGATGCTTCCTGCCTTGAAAAAGATGAATGGCATTGCATGGGTCCCGTTAACAGGTGGTCAGGAATACAGGTAATTCCCCGAGAATAATCAGTGACAACTGTTTATACACATACACTCGACTCCTATACGTGATTTTAGGGGTATCTTCATAAATACATTAGGTAAGATGTGGGGAACAAGGGCGCTGTCATATGTTTATATGCATATTTTATTATGTAGGTGCCTCACAGAAAATTTGACTTTCAATAGTCAGAAACACATTCAACTCTTCTAACTGCAGCAAATAGTTTCTGATGAAGGCATGGCATACACAGAGTCAGAACTGTGAAGAAAATTTTAAATTTTGTATTAACCACTGCCCCAATTTTTTTACAGCAATGTTGGGAAAAAAGCCAAACTAGGTCAATTTTCAGCTTTTTTAAAAAAAGAGGAGTTCCATAATTTACCTTGGAAGCTGGAAAAAAGAAAGATGCTTTGCAGAACTTTAAGGGCTACCTTCATTTTACACAACAACTAACTAGAAGGCAAATTAGTGCTCTCTCTGATGTCATCGAGTTAACCAGTGTCAGACTCCTGGAACTCAGATTTCCACTTCTCTCCAGCTTCTCTCACCACATCATAGATCTTGCTCACATTATTTCTTCACTAGGGGTCATAAGTTTTTTGAAAAATTTATTTTGAAGACTTACACTTCACACTTGAGAATCAAATTTAAGAGAGACTTCTAACAGGAGATCGACTCAACAAATCTCACATATTCATACAAAAAATTATACTCCTATAAAAGCACTCATAATTCTTTTGTATCTATGTTCTCGCATCACTCAGATCTTACAAGTCTTATCTCAGATGAACACAAGTCTTCTAAAATCTTACCATAGATAGTGGAGCACAGAGGAAGCCACACAGTCAATCCACCTACACACACAGGGCTCCAGCCTCAATGGAGTTCCGAGCCCGTCATCAATCGCTCTACCCTGGTTTAGCCTCCTCTACCGTTTTCACTTTGGGGAATACTTAGGCTTCTGCCATTCTCCGTAGAACATCACTCGACGACCACTCAACTAACTCTCAGTCTACCGTAATAGTCTTTTACCAAGAAAATTCACTCCCTGTACATCCTCTCTCTCCCTGAAGGGTATTTTTTTTAAATACCCACACCAAGTTCTATTTCCCTCCCTTTACTCTAAGGGAGAAAAATTTCCATCTGTTCAAGGTCAGATGTTTCGACAATTAATCTGTCACCTGAGACTTGCTCCATCAGTTATTACACGGCTCTTTATAAATAATAAACATCCCCCTCTGTACCAGCTGCTTCCAACTGGTTTATAAATATATTCCATACTTAAAAATATTTTTTATATTAAAAAAAATTCCATGGCCATTCTGGCCCAGGGACAAAGTTTTTGTGCTTGCAAGAGGTAAGAGATGTAGTACCAAGGTCTGTCCCAAACTTCTTAGCTGTGTGACCTTGGTAAATTCTCTCTAAAGATCGGTTCTATTTGGTTCCCTTATCTGCACCATAGAGCAATACTTATTACTTTATAAGATCAAATGAGGCAATGCATGTAAAGCATGTATCATTGTGCCTGGCATTGAAAAATGTTATGTTTTCAATTCATAATATAATAATTATTTGTGCTATTTAAAGGTATTAATATAAAATGAAAAAAAAAAAAAAACCTAACTGGATAGGCTTAATAGATTTGAGAGAGTAGATTTGAGAGACAACGAGTTTGAAAATAGAACAAAAGAAAGTATCCTATTTAAGGAATATAAAAAAAAATGATTGAAAAAGTGAACAGCACCTCAGGGACCTGTAATATAAAGGGTTACAGGGACAATACAAAGTGTTTTAAATTCTACATAACTGGGGTCCAAAATGAAGAGAGAATGGGGAAGAAAAATGAAAGAAAAAATGGCCAAAAAATTCACAAATTTGGTAAAAAAAAAAAAAACAAATCTAGAAAGCTCAGTAGTCCTGAACTCATATATATGTATTATATATATTTATATATTATATATATATATATAAAATCATACCTAAGCACATCATAGTATAAACACTGATAACAGGGATAAGAAATGATCTTGAAAGCAGCCAAAGAAAAAAAGACACATTATAAACACAGAAACTATAATATAAATGATAATAATATAAATTATTATCTCTATTTGGAACAGAATACTCCAAGACTCGAGAAGCTACAGTCTTTCCAGATGCACTTGCTGAGCTATTAAAAACCACCAACAATTTACAGAAGACTAAAGTCTTACAGATTATGTTCTCTGACAACAGAATCAAATTGTAAATAAATCACAGTAAGATATCAGGAACAGGCCAAACTTCAAAAACAAAACAACATATTTCTAATGAGGAATCACAAAGGAATATAGAATATATTTTGTGCTGAATGAAAATTAGAATATATTTTGTGCTGAATGAAAATAAAAACACAACATGAAAATCTGTGGGATGCAGTGAAGGAAGATAATTTAAAGCATCTAAAGCAGAGAATAGAGAGAAATTTCTATCTCTAACTGCATATATTAGAGGAGTTGTCTCAAATCAATCTAAGTTTCACCTTAGGAAGCTCAAAAAAAGCAAATTAAATATAAAGTAAAAGGAAACAATAACATAGGTGATAAATCAATGAAATAGGAGACAAAATACTAGAGAAATTAACAAAGCCAAACATTTTTCATCTAAAAAATAATATTATTAAGCAGTTAGCATAAGAAGACTGAGCAACATAGAAAACACAAATCATAAAAATTAGGCTTTTATAAGGGAATATAAGTACAGAAGGAATTTTAAAGAATAAGGATTAACTTTGTGTCAATAAATTCAACAAATCAAATTCCTCTTAAACACACAACTTTTAAGATTGACATAAATTGGAATGGCTTCATATCTTTTAAGGAAATTGAATCCACAAATAAAAACTTTCCCCCAAAGAAAATTTCTAGCTCATATGGCTTTACTAATGACATCCACCACACATTTAAGAAAGAAATCGTGCCAAACGTATACATACCCTTCCAGAAAATAGTGAAGGAAATGTTCCAACTCACTTTACGATCCCAGAATTACGTTCAAATCAAAACCAGTCAAGTATTTTTTTTAATTTACAGAAAAATGATCACTCACGAATATAGACACGAACTCCCTAGAAAAATATAGGCAAACTAAATCCAGCAACACACAAAAAGGTTAATAAAAGGTGACCCTCTGAAGTTAACTTCAGGAATGCAAGTTGTTTCAGTATTTGAAAGTAAGTGTAATTCATCACCTTAAAAGACTAGAGAGAAAAACCATGACCACATCAATAGATGCAGATAAACCATTTCACAAAACGCAAAACCTACTCATGATAAAAACCTCTCATAGAATAAAACCTCAGTGACATTACGAGCATCTATAAAGAAGCACAGCTAACATCATACTTAATGGTGAAACACTCTTTCCTCCCTGGGAAAAGGAGAAGGCCCTGAAGTCCTTCTGTCACTACTTCTGTTCAACAATAGGTTCTAATCAGTGCAATGATGAGGGGCTGTGGGGAAAACAAGGCAGGCAGGCAGATAGGCGATTAGAAAGAAGTGGTAAAACGGGCTCTATTCATAGATGATATGCTTATTTGCCTACAAAATTATACACAATATACAAAACAACTGCTAAAACTAAAATCAAGTTTAGCAAGATCACTGGATACCATGTCAACCTACAAAAATAACTTCAATACCTGTATACGAGCAATAAATATCTGGAGAAAAGTTTTCAAGCTGTGTGATTTACAATAGCAACAAAATCATGAAATACTTATGAATAAACCCAGGAGAAGGCATTTAAGACCACTACACTGAAGACAACAAAATTTGTCCAAAGAAATTATAAAAAACTAAAAAAAAAAAAAAAGGGACAAATATGCTATGATAACGAGTTGGAAGACTCAATCTCATTCATGTCCATTCTTAAGAAATTAGTCTATGGAGTCAATAAAATTTCAATCCCTGCAAACTTTTGGCAAAACCAACAAGCTGATTTCAGATTTGGTTTTTGTTTAGTCTTTTTTTTTTTTAAGATTTTATTTATTTATTCATGAGACACACAGAGAGTCAGAGGGAGAAGCAGGCTCCCTGTGGGGATCCTGATGTGGGACTCGATCCCAGGACCCCGGGGTCACACCTGGGCTGAAGGAAGATGCTCAATCGCTGAGCCACCCAGGCGTCCCTCAAATTTGTATGAAAATAGGCAAAACAATTTTGATGAAGAAAAAGTTGATCTTTCTCTACCTTATTTATTTCACTTAGACTAATACCCTCTAGATCCTACCATGTGATTTCACTTACATGGTTATCTAAAACAAACAAAAACAAAAAATAAATGAACAAACAAACAAACAAAAGAAACAAATGCTTAAATACAAAGAAAAAACTGATGGTTGCCCGAGGTGGGGATGGTGAAGGGACGAGTGAAATGGGTGAAGGGGATTAAGGGGGACAAACTTCCAGTCAAACACGTCACAGAAATGAAACGTACAGCAGAGGGAATGCAGTCAATAAAACTGTCATTATACTGCATGGTGACAGATGCTGCTTACATTTATTGTGGTGAACGCTGCATAATGGACAGAACTGTCTCATCACTACATTGTCCATCTGAAACTAACATTGTAGTCAACTATACTTCAATACTAAAAATTTTTAAAAGAGAAATAAAATTGAGAGACTGTTCCTGCATCTAAAGCTTAATATTTAACTACGGTCATCATTTACCTGAATTTCTAGTATAAAGCTAAGATCAATTCATGATGAAAAATTTAGAAGATGGTTCAGTGGTTGCTTGGATTGGGGAAGCAATTTATGAGTTAAGTATCCCAGGAAACTTTCTCTGGTGATGTAAATATGTTCTATCTTATAAGGGGTACAGATTCCACCAGTGTATGCATTTTTGAAACTCATCAATTTGTATACTCCTCTAAATTCCACTCTGTGTGAATGTTTCCTTAGAGATCTGTAAACAACGGTGAATTCCAGGCTTGTGTATTTGCTCTTTAGTGGGCTACGGATTAGCCCACTAATTCTGAAACGACTCCGTGTTCACAGCTTGCATAAATGAGAAAATGAATTGAAGTATAATGGAAGCCAGGTTTCTCGCTCTTGGAGAAGTTAGTTTGAAATAGAGAAAGGACAAGAACATACTCTGTGGCTTTGGTTTAGAATCAGGGGCGTCAATATTAGTGTGAATTCATGGTTTGATAATAAAGAGACATATAAATATAAATATGTGGGTTTATAAAAATAGATAGGATTATGATAAGGATACCTAATTTCCTAACTCTAGGCTTGTTTCTAAATACTATTTTCCATTAAAAAGGAAACTAGTGGTCCTGGGACTAATAGCTAATTCCAGAAAAATGGGATAGGAAAAATATGAGCCTGGAATATCTTGCTTCAAGAAAATAAGGAAGTACTCAAAGAATGATGAAAACGCATCAAAAGGAGCCAGCTTAAAGGAGCTCTCAGTGGCTCAATCTGGGATGGTTCTGAGCAGTGATCCAGGGGCTGTGGACCCTAATGAGGCGGGTAGAGATAGCCCCCAACTCAAATACATATTATTATAATTATATAGGAGTCCTCACCTCCTATATACATAGGTTATGGAGTCCCAGTTGACTTTGTTATATTACTGTCCAATTTGTATCTACTTATAACCATTTTCAAGTAGTGGCCCAATTCCCTGAAGGGGAATTTTTGCATGAGCAGTATCGCCAAACCCTTTTGCAAAAAAAGCAGTGGATTGTGTGGAAGAGCTTAGAAGAACTAAGACAGCTTCATTGGTGGTGAGAAAGTGGGCGGTTGCTCCAAGAATAGCACCCAGACTGGAAGCCATGAATGAAGAAACACCAAACAACTGTTTTTTACAGAATGAAAGGGAAAACTATGTAGGTGGGAGCAGAGCAGCAATGTAAAGGCAATTAGTTCTAATTCAAAGCGGAAAAGAGAGGAAAGCAATTACGGTCAATCGTAAAGCGAGAAAGCAGAGCGCACGCGTCCGAACCACAAAGTACTCCTATGACATTAAACCACATCCCGCATTGCTCCCCCAAATCATTCAGTACTCATTGCATCCTTGTTCCCTTCTCCACCTGGTCACCCCCACCTATCTGCCTAATCTTAGTCAACAAATATATAACAATAAGATACCTGGAAAGATTTTTTTTCTTTACAGGGGTTATAGCTATCATCCAGGCTCTGCAGTTCTCCTCTAGCTCTTCCTCTTGATCTAGAGTTTCAAGAGAGGGAGGACAAGACATGGATCCAGCCAACTACCCTCTCTTCGAAATCTCTGCTCAGAGCCACAGACCTTAGTCTCCAGCTCCCCCTTTACTAATCACTCCGCGACGCTCCTGGGAAGTCATAGTGAATTACTGTTTATAAAAAATATTCATGAATGAGCTAAAAAAAAAAAAAAAAACTATTCTTGTACAAGGTATCCTAAATACTCTTTCTAAAAAATATTATTTTAGATGATTCTCTATCATTTTATTCTTGAAAGTCTAAAAAGCAACTTAAAGTTAAATTGTATTTCTATGTTACGAGGCAACCGCTATAATGAAGTAGAGAGTGCTGAATAACAAAAGGCAGAACCAAGTACAATTATTCATCACAGGAAGAAAAAGGCATATGAAATAAACTAAAAACAATTCGACTGTTCTTTTCTGGCCCATTTGTCATTTCTGTGGTTGTCTAGCACCTGTAACTCCTTCCTATGTTTAGAAGAATTCTCTACCTTATGATTCTCCCCTGTTAGAAGCTAAACATGCCCAATAGCTGCTTTCCTGGACTTCCCTGTAGCCAGGGAGAGGGTGTCGGGCCTAAGCTTGGAAAACCAAATGCATCTGCTCTTAGGCTTCAACTTGGAAGTGAGTGATGCAAAGAGCAGGGCTGGGGGAGGCCCCACTCAAGACCGAGAGCATGATGTAGTCATGCTGTCTGGTGTCAGCAAGCTACAGTCCTCACCTCTCATCAGCAGAAGCCTTACCCACTGCAGACTCGCTTGACAGTGGTCACCTGTCAGTGATGCTAGCTCATTAAGACCTGGTCCCCTAGCTTTTCCAGACATGCTCTACCATTAAACCAACCAAAACGCTTTCCTGCTTAACCCCATGAACACCAGCTTCACTAGCTCACAACTAAAAATCCTACCTGGCACATCTAGTGCCTTTCAGCGTACCTCATTATACTAAGCTGCTACCTAGAAGCCATAGCTACTACACAGAGCGTCTGTTACGTTTTTTTCACTGGTTAAAAAAAAAAAAAATGCTCCCTTTTGAATTTCCTAGTTATTATTTTGGCTTCTGACTTTGAAAGGCTCTGTTCAAATTAAAAGGTCTTTCCTATTCCAGGGCTAGAAATTGTACTTTATAAGTATGAATAAATGATTGAAAATAAATTAGCATGGAAATTCCATTAGCATATGATGCACATGATAAATAATAAAAACCCAAATATCATTTCACCCTAGGTTATTGGCTCTAAACAGAAAGTAGATTACTGGAGGCAAAGTTCCCCACGATGATTACTCATTAGCTTATTCAAAGTGGCTTTACAGGCTTTAGTGCATTTGCCAAATTGACTCTTGCCCAAATTTTCCTGGCACACAAATTACCAAACAGTTAACCCTCCTATTAGTAGTCTCAGCAGGAATCAATGCATGAATGAGCATGGAGCCTCTTCTCCCGCCTTGAAAGGCCAACCAGAGCAGTGTTCAGGCCAAATGTCTTAGAATTACCAAAGAGCTATGGCCAGTGTCAGATAATAAATACTTGAATTGTAGATAATGGGACCTTTGCTTTCCCCAACTTCTGTTCTGGCAGTAATTTAAAGAACTGGACTCATTTAAAATAATGGATTTTTTTTGTCTTGCCGCTTTTAGATTCCTAAAGCTTCAATTTATTCTATATGCAAGAGAAGTGAAGATGTTTGGATAAAATATTTACTTTCAAGATGAACAGCGTGACAGGTAGTTTTGGTGTTAAAAAGATAACTTTGGTGTTTCTGCTCTTATCAGCTGATGTGATGTTTTCTTTATAAGTAAAGAGTCAGGATAACAGTACAAAGTGTAACTTCTCACATGCTATGATCTACCAGGAGAGAATATTCTTTATGGATAAAGAGCAGCACTGCCTATCAGAGCAACCTTTCACTGAGACTATGCAGGCCAATGAATTTGACCATAAAGGACTCCTGTCTCCCCCTTATACATGGGAGACAGATCACTGGCTCATTTCGTATTAGCCTCTCAGGACCCATAGGACAGAAACAATTTCCTTTCACTCCCAGCCAGGTTGGAAATGACCCAGTCATTCAGAAACAAACAGGATGTAAGTTGATTAAAAAAAAAAAAAATCAGCCAGATAATAAAATCTTTGATTCGACTTGAAATGAGTTCCTTCCTTTTTCTCCGACAAGAGAAATGGTAGATATGAATGCAAAACTGAAGTAAAATTTAGGAAAAGCATGCATTTTCATACATGGAACGCAAATTACAATGAAAACAAAATATTTTCTTGATTTTTGATCACGCAGCATAAAACCCAGAAGGCACACTTTATTATGAAATAGCTCATTTGACACGTTAAGAATATAATTGAAACGTGCCTCATCCAAGAAACACAAACGAGCTTCAGTGACATCAGCTGAAATATACTGGTTCTTGCTTGTGCGGTTCCTGGGGATTTCCGAAAATCTCCAGTCACCTCAGTGGTCGTCTGCAGGGCTTCGCAAAGGGTTTGCAAAGTCCAGAGTAAAACTGTTTGGTTTTGCCGCACGTCCGGGGAAGGCCTTCTATCCCTCTGTACTAATTACCCAGTGCTTTAGCTTTCTACCTCCTGACATACTGAAGATGAAGTTTGCTTTCCGTCCACACCTATCCCGGAGCACGGGCACACATATGTCAATGCAAGGCTATGATTATAGGGACAAACACACACATGAAATGACAGCATCATAAATATTTACAGTATACTGCACTCAGGTTAATCATACACCAGGTGTTACGTGTGAACTATAACTAGTTCTCTGAAAAGGACAAATAGAGGAAACATTTAAACCTATGCTTTAACGATGGATGGAAGAACAGATCACTTTAAATTCTCATCACTCTGGATGATATTAGCCTCTCTGACTTCCTTATCCTCTTCTAATAAACGCAATCAGTAGTCTTGGCAGCCTATCAGAAGGACAACATTTAAACCTCCATTTCCTTACGGCTGATGGCAGTAAGTCAATAAGTTTTTTATCACTTAGGACTCTGAAGCGTGTACTCAAGTACAGTAAATACGTGTGTGTGTGTTGGTGGGGGAGGTGAGAAGGGGCGAGGAGGTTGGTTTAAATGAAACACATGTGAGCAGGAGCCTGGAGGTCTGCAGCAGACACCGCCACCAGCCCCCAGAGGCGAGTCTGAGACTAACCAGGACTTCAAATGACACGTTGTGAGACTGCATATACCACACAAATTTCATTCTATTCTCCTCATGCTAATTTCATTTTCCAAAGACATCACTGAAAAAAAAAAAAAGTAATTTCTAGTTGCAAAGAAATAGTTGAGACAGAAGCTGGATAAAGAAGTTGGGGGTGCCACTATCTGATCAGAATCTTGGTTCTAGGGGAGTCCTGGGTGGCTCAGCAGTTAAGCGTCTGCCTTCAGCTCAGGGCATGATCCTGGGGTCCCAGGATCGGGTCTTGCATGGGGCTCCCTGCATGGGGCCTGCTTCTCTCTCTGCCTATGACTCTGCCTCTCTCTCTCTCTCTCTCTCTCACTCTCTCTGTGTCTCTCATGAATGAATAAATAAAATCTTTAAAAAAAAAAAAGCCAAAAAAACTACTAAAAAAAAAAAAAAGAATCTTGGTTCAAATAACTGGATCCCCCACCCAGCCGCTGAGCACATCTTATGGCACTAGAAAAGGGAAATCAAAAAAAAAAAAAAAAAAAAAAAGACCACCTGCATATTTTAAAGACAGCACCAAAGTAACCTTTATAGGAAACATAATTTCTTTGTAATATTTATTTTATAGCTCAGTGTTATTCCTGAATTATATTTGAAAGAGGCCACCAGAATCTCTCCGCATTTTGCATTTTGAGGCATTTATCCTCACCCTTCTTGAAAATGACCAGATTAAAGAACAGGCAACAAGCCTGGAGATGGTTTCTTCATTCGACGCGGTGCTGGAGGAAAAAAATGACTGTGTGAGAGACTCAATACCTTCTTTTGTCGGCTTTCAGCAGCAGCCAGCTGCGTGGACATCCTCTCCTGCATCTTTCTGCAGTGGGCCATGACCGCTTCAAGGATGGAGAGGGGGTTGGTACAAACTGGCTTCTTCTCTTTCTCGCCGGCACCTGCCTCATAGTCTCTCTGCAGTGCCAAGAATGGGTCATTCAGATTAAATCTCCCATACCGTTCCTGGATAAATACCTCCTTCCTGCGAGCCTAGAACGAAATCAGAGGAATGTATTGAAGAAAGAAATAAAAATATACAGAAAGATATTTATAAGAAGGTTTCATGATTACTTTTCCAAATGGTATTCACAACTGTTTTGAGTAACGGCTTACATAGGATTTCGGGCAGTTGAGCGAGAAGTGAGGGAATGTGACCCCAATCCCTGACTAGCCTGGCGTGCCACTCAGTGGACATTCGAATTTCCTTCCTTTAAGAATGTCTTTTAAGTTACGAATGATGCAAATACAGTTTTTTTCCCACGACGCACATTTCTTCAAGGATCTGTGTTTTAGGTACAGTCTTTTTTCATTTAAGGTCAAGTCAGAAGTACCAACAATTAAAATAACTTTTAGCAAAAGTTCAAAAGTGAAATTATCTCTATATCCTGATAGAACTTCTATTTCTCCTAATACTTATCAAGCTAAGTCACCAAATATAAATCTACAAGTTTTGTGTAGTCAGAATTTATAAGGATCTTTGCTAAAGAAGAAAATACTTCATGAGATTTTTACGTCAAAGAGTCACAACATTCATATTTTGTGAAGTCTGACAAAGCAACAACAACAACAAAAACCTCTAGAAGATTTAAGATGCAAATATCTCCTCATTGTTGAAGGGCATTACAATCGAGTTCCCAGAGTCCCAGAAAAGAATGTAACCTCATTTCACTCTCAGTGTCAGTCCTTCAGCGTCAAAGTTAATTTCACATCCACATGGCACTAAATGCAATTTTCTATAATTAGCCTACAACAGTCTTTGCATAAGATGGAAAATACTAGAAACATACTGAAACGAGCAACATTTTCCAAACTCAGGTCATGTGGAATAGCCACCAGAAAAAAATTATTCTGTGTCACTGCCAGCGGAAAAACTAAATGACTTTACAATAAATCAAGCTAATTGTCCAAAATGTTAAATGTGTTTTCTAATGAAATATTACATAAACTTCCTCACTTTAAAAGTAGCTGCATTAAACAACTAGATTTTTCCATTTTTAGACCACTGTGGGCAAGCCAACAACTAGATAAACACAAGGGCAAATGACAAATGGGAAAATCTAACATTTCTTTTCCTATTACCAAACTAGATTAAGAAATACAGTTTGCAGAAAGCCCAGTTCCACCGTTAAATTTCAGCTAGCTTTCAGAGGATTGTTTTAAACTTACAAGTCAATCCGACTTACGAGTCAAAAAGCATTTGCTATTTCTCGATTCTTCAAATTCAATGAAGTGATCAGTACATGAAGTATCACTTCCAAGATGCGATTTCAAAAGCGATTCCACTTTGCCTTCCTTCACTTTTCTCTTACTTTTTATTCAATGTACTAGTTCGTCCCCTACCCTGGATAAAAACTTGAGATACTCCGATGGTTTTTCTCTTACTTTTTTTTTTTTCCTCTTACTTTTCTCCAATACAAGTCCTACAGTCATTGTAGGGCATAAACCCATTTCGATTTTATTAAAACATCCAACTTGAGTGGTAGGACAACTTCCTTTCCGCAGCAAGGACTGGCTGCAGGGTAATGTGTACCACCTGGGAAAAGAGGGTCTATGAAAACCTTTCTCCCTTTAGGCAAGTGTCTAAGGGGGGGACACTAGTCTCCCTTTCTAGGTGGTGTTAGTTCTCTCTAGGTGAGAAGGGCCTGGAGGTAGATGATGAAGATGGAGGTGAGAGGAGCAGATGACTCTATCCGACTGGTTCAGTTCGATCGCTATCCTTACCAACTTAGTGCAGTAAATATTTAAAGCCTACTGCTTCCCTATGAAGTGCCTGGTGACTTTAGAGGGCCACCACCCCATCGTCCCACTGCTGGGGTCTCTTCATCTATAGTTTCCCTTAATGTAGCTCATAAATTTAGGACAGACTACATAATCTGTAAGGCCCAGTAAAAAATGAAAACATAGAGCTCTTAACTCAAAAATTAAGAATTCCAAGATGGTGCCAGCATACCACTTAACCAAGCAAGGGACCTTCCTAAGTGCGTGGCCCTTTGCATCTGCCCAGGTTGCACACCCATGAAGCTAGCATTGCATACATTCCTTATGCAGCATCTAGAATCTAGTTTTTGTCAAGTGCTCCAGACTTCTCTATTGAACAGGACCTGAATCAATCTCATTCCCACTCTTTGGTGCTCATGGCCCAACCTAGTCTATGGGAAACGCTCATGAGACTTCATCTAAACAAAATCTGGGAGTACAAGATGACGGGGCACCCAGTTTATAACCTCTATTACAGGAAGAGTCCAGTCACTGTGGGCCTGGCGGGGCTGTCTTCTTAACATCTGCTTTGAGCTCCTTTCAAGGAGGGGCACTTTTCTCAGCTGACATCACGCCAACCCACCAAAGAACGCACAATGAGTATGAGTATGTCTTGTATTCTTGCTGCACAGATAAATGTAGCCTCTAACAGACCTAGGGAGACATAATGTGTAACCCAGAGCCCCCTAAGGCAAGAGCTCAGGCCATTCTCCCCCATTAGAGGACCTCAAATTTTCTCACAAACGGACAATCTCACCAGGAACCTGCAGAGGAAGTCAGACCCCTGTCAGACGCCTCCTACTTGCCGAACTAATTCCTGAGAAAATGACGACCAAGCATTAGTTGACGCACTACCTGAGGCAGAACTAGGGGGTCCCGGGAAGGACTGGATTAACTCACCAATCTAAAACAAGGCTAGAGCATTTTCAGGAAAAGCACAGGGGGTAGCAGTTGGTTTTCCATGGTTCATGATTCTTTGTACTACTTACACCCCAAACCTAGAGTGTGTGTAACAGAGGCACCCTGCTTGCCAGAGTTGTCAGAGTATCTTTCCAAGGAAACCTCACTTTTCTGCTTAACGCCCTTCAAGGCTTCCATATTCATCAAGCACCCTCCCCCGCCCCAGGCCTCCGTCCACGGACACCCTCCCACGGACACCCTCCCGGCCTTCGCCTGGGTAACTTCCCACTGACCACTAACCCTCACTGCCATCTCCTCCTCTTCTGCTCATCTCAAAAGATTCAGAGTTTAACCTAATTTGGAGTTAAGCAAGCATGAGCACATGCCCAAGCCAACGGAAACCCCTTAATTTTACCCACTTTTCAACTATTAATGTTTATTCCTTTCAACATTCTTGAAAGAATGTTTACCTTTCTCAGGACATCTTATTTTGTAACAGAGTATTTGATTCTTTACATGCTATGTCACTTTTGGTAAGGGCAGATCAACAATACAGACAAGTTTTAATACTGAAGGAGATCATGTAACAAGAAAAAAAGAAAAAGACTGACGTTTATCATACTGGGTTTGAAGAGGCCTTTCCCTAAAAAAAGGAAGAGCTGAATGTGCAGATAACTTCTTGGTTTATGCATCAGAATTACTTGAGAATGAAATGCATTGCAGGGAAATGAGTCATTATAAAGACATAGACTATAATTATGAAAACAGACTTTTAAAGGAACCCTTAAAGCTAGCTAGAAACATAATTTCAATCAGAATCTGAAGTTTTATGAGATCTTGTTGAGAAAGAAAGAAAAACATGGCCATTATTAGGAGAGGATTTGACAACATAGAGTTTCTGCTTTGGGCTTTAATTGTACAACCAGATCAACTGAAGTAGGTTGGACCTGATTAGTAATAATAAAAGAAAAAATACTTAAATATTCAACTTTTCCTAGAGCATGTAATGGTCTAAAAAAAAAATCTAAAACTTGCATTGTGGGTCACAATTAAAACATATCACCAATTAATTTTTAGACACATTTAAAGCTTATAGCTAAATTATTTTATGAAAGGCCAAAAATGACTTTGTAGTATTTAAAAAAATAAGACTAATGAAAGATAACTTTTATTGAGAACTTATTATTTATTGCTAGGTGTCTTATATTCATTTTCTCCTAAAAATAAATCCAACAGATGGTCATTATTTTAATTCACATTTTACAGACAAGCAGACTGAGGCTCAGAAAGATGAACTTTACTCTCCCAAGGTTACTTCAGATAGAGCTGGTGTTCAACCCAGGCAGTCTTACTCCAAAGTCCACACTTTGAATTATTATGATTATTTTGAAATACTAAAAAAGGTTCAAAAATAAGTAATGTTTACAACACTATCCAAACCAAAGACGCAAATATGACTTCATATCTCAAGAAGTTAAGCATATTCTCAATGTTCTACATGTACTTGTTACTGACCATATGGCTAATAAAATTTAGTCAAAGTTAAGAGTCTTTTTTCTTTTTCTGAGATTCTTCAGAGAATGTCATTAAATGTAACAAACAATTTAACAGAAAAAAATGGTTTCTAAATGTGCTCCTTCAAAAAGCATACTATCGAAAAGCACTGATGAACTTAAAAAATATGGGAAGCATTGATACAGATCTAACTGCAAGACTAAAAAATTCTGTCCTCGGCTCTGGCCTCCTCAACACAGCTTCCACTGTCTCGGATGCCAATGACATAAAACCACAAGGGATGGTTGAAATGATGAGCCCAATCTGACAAGACAGATTTTCTCAGGAATAAATATAAGTCAGTTCTTGAGCACAAGTACAGAAGCAAACCATGAAAAACCTAGGGGTTGCAATCAACACCATATTCAAGGAGCCAACAATGAAATGGAAACTGTCCCTCCCCCACACCTCAAACCAGCAACTCAATTCCAAGGTTCATTAATTAACAGAAGAAGACATCAGAACTAGACAATTCCCGGACTACTGGGCTCACTTCTGGGTAAAATATTTAGATAATGATCAACAGAGAAAGGGCCTGAGAACAGAACTGAATTTTAAGAGTAGAAGGAAACAGAAACACTTACAGAGTCACTTAAGTCCACATATTCTTTTTTTTTTTTTTCTTCAGTATTTGAAGGCATCTTGGGTTTAAAGAGGTATTGGACTTTTTACATGACTCCCAAACAACTGAATTGTAGCCATGACAATAAAAATTTGAGGGCCAAAGCTATTCTAGAGATACAATAAGTTGCCCTGGCCTGAAGTGAAATCTGTGTCTCGGGCTCTGCTGCAAATATAGGCTGAAAAAACATGTGGTAGAAACGGGTACAGGAATCTCAGAAATCAGGAAGGTCAGTGGCTTCTAAACTGTTACACCCCTCTCAAACCCTGAAATACTATTATTCAAAATCAAGAGGGATGGAAAATAGGTAGAGATTTTTTTTTTTTCCCCAACAGTCAACATAAAAATGTACTTATCTCACCTTAAATTTTGTCTTAGTGGAAGAGTTCAAATAGACCAAGATCCAAATAACAACCTCCTCCCCAATAAAAAACCCCCCAAAACTATAATTAAGAGCTCTTTTGAGAAGAAAGGGGGAGGAAATTCTACTTGTGAAAATTCTACTTGGGAACTAGAGATAAGCCATGGTCCTTAGAGCTCATTCTTACTCTAAGACGAGTAGAATAATGTAGGAGAAAGAAGGGTCTACTTGGGAATGGGAAACTAGAGACAAGCCATGGTCCTCAGAGCTCATTCTCACCCTAAGACGGGTGGAATAATGTAGAAGAACGTGTTTACATATTCCTATACACACACACACACATGCCTGCAGACACAGACACATGTCAGGAGGGGGTAAACAGACGACGGAGGGTAAAACCACAATATAAAAATTACAGTCTTTTGGGGGCACAGTCACTGATGTTCAACGATTGTTAAGTCTTAGAAATTCACTAGCCAGGAACGGAATATCACTTCTTGGATTATAAATTAAATCCCAAAAAGTTTGAAAAGTCCATTTCAGCGAATACATTTCAGAGGCTGTTTATGTGTGGCAGGAGCCACAAGGCCCACAGAAATGAAGGGGGTCACGGCGATACAGGCCCTGCCAAGCCATACTGGAACAGTAAGCCAGAGAAGAGGCCCATTTTCCCTGCTCTCTCTCTCCTCCCTCATTCCCCAGCCTCCTGCCACCTTCAGTGTCACAGCTGCTCATAGACCTGATAACCTGCATATGTGGAAACTGTCACAGCAGGAATATCCATAACACATATTATGAATCGTGTATCAAGATAGACTTGGGTTTATTTGGTTCCTAAGGCAAATATCTAGAGGTCGCACTTCAATAAACCACTAACATTCTCTCAAAAACACAGACCATCATAACAAAAGCCATGAAATGGTCTGGTTCCACGGAAATCGGAGCGGGAAGTAATCTTCCAACCTTTATTTGGAACTCGGACACCACTTACCACCTTGCACACATCCATCTCAGCCAGACGTGCGGCCCATGCACATCTGTAAAGATAAGATTACCTTTATTCCCTAACTAGGTCAAGAATGGCACACAGGGCTGCAGCGTTCTGTGCTCTTGCTCAGAGTACACGTTATTAAGTTATCGGCACACTTGAAGCAGAATCCGGGAAAGGCCTCTCAATTTGTCCTAATTCATCTCTCCAGGCAGCCACCGCCCATCAATCAGAACTGGGACACAGATGAACCTGCCTGCCAATGCTGCCCTAGACATTAATTGCTACGATTAGCTCTATCTTTCTTTACCTATACTCGACAGCTAAAACCATGCCTTTTCACATCTCTGTGTGATTTAAAGAACAACTAGCAATGTACCCCACTCATACCAGTTAGTTATTTAAGGTTAAGAGAAGTAATGGTTTCTGTTACTGGGATTAGTCATTCCTAGGACAGTTAATTATAAGTGAACTTTTCATATCAAAAAAAAAAAAAAAAAGACTTGGGACTCCTGAGTAGCTCAGCAGTTGAGCAGTTGAGCATCTTTGGCTCAGGGCGTGATTCCGGAGTTCTGGGATCGAGTCCCACGTCAGGCTCCCTGCATGGAGCCTGCTTCTCCCTCTGCCTTTGTCTCTGCCTCTCTCTCTCTCTCTGTGTATCTCATGAATAAATAAAATAAAAATATTAAAAAAAAAACACAAGACTTTTAAATTTCATGAGAGGCACTGTTTTTTTTCAACATTAGTAAAAAAACTAAGTGTATTTATCGAAATCTATAAGCATATTTTTACTATTTCATATTTTTCTTTAAAATAATACATGTTCACTAAACAACACAGGAAAATACTGTTAGAAGGGGGAGAAAAACTACCATACATACATAATTCAATCACTTAATAGAAGGAACCATTAAATTTGCCTTGTATTTTTTCCAAACATGCATTTTTTTTTACTTTATTTATTTGAGAGAGAGACAGAGATCACGGGTGTGCACACAAGCAGGGGGAGCATCAGAGGGAGAGGAAGAAGCAGGCTCCCCTCCGAGGAGGGAGCCTGATGAGGGACTCGATCCCAGGACCCTGGGGTCATGACCCATGCCGAAGCAGATGCTTAACAGACTAAATCCCCCAGGCGCCCCTCCAAACATGTACCAAAAAATAGTTATCCAAGGACTTAAGGGAATATATTTAAGTATCCTTTCCCACTTAATTTGCTATTTCCCATTTCAATGATCTACAGCAATATATTTTTTAAGATTTTATTTATTTGAAAGAGCATGCTTGAGCCCATGAGTGGGGGTGGGGTGGGGTGGGGTGAGGCAGAAAGAAAGAGTCTCAAGCAGACTCTGGGTTGAGCCTAGAAACCGATGCATGATCTCCATGATCCTGAGATGGTGATCTGAGCCAAAACCAAGCATGGGAGCCTAACCGAATGAGGAACCCAGGCGGCAAATCAATATTTGGAATAGTACTGCATAAATGACAATCTCATGGTTTCTGGGTTTGCATTTGATTGTTCTAACCTACCTGGAGGTAAACCTGTAGGAACATTTATTAGAGTAAATCCATAAATATTTTAAAGACTTCTGAAACTATCAAATTCCTCTTCAGAGAGAGTGTGCCAATTTATAGTCCCACCTAGTTTTTTTTTTTTTTTAATCTGTTGTTATGACAGGCATCGGTCCAGAATTTCCTTCTTTACTTTTTAAATATCTTTGTCAGTTTGGGGATTGGAGTCCGTTAACCTCATAAAATGAAATGGGCCACGATGCCTCCTCATGTATTTTTGGAAAGGTTTGTGTTTATTAGCAATTTTTTTTTCTTTTTTTTTTTTTTTTTTTTTTTTTTAGTGTTTGATTGCATTTACCAGTGAAATCATCTGGGTCTGGAACATTCCTTTGGGGAAGGTTTTTCCAATGAATTTTTAAAATAGCTATGAAGCTCTTTGGATTTTCCCTTCCTCATAGCAATTTTATACGTTGTATTTTTCAGGATATTTGCCCACTTCATCCAGGATGTTCAAGTTGTTCATAGTATTCACTTAGTATCTCTGTGATGTCGATAGGATCTGTAGTGATGATCCCTTTTTTCTCATTCCCAATATGGTGATTTGTCTTCTTTTGTGTTCTTACTCATTTTAGCTAAGGATATGTCAATTTTCTTTCCTTTTCTTTTTCTTTAAACTCTAGGCCCAACATGCACCTTGAGCTCACAACCTTGAGATCAAGGATCCCATGCTTTACTGTCTGAACCAGCTGGGCACTTCAGGAATATGTCATTTTTGATGATTTTTTTCATGAGCCAGATTTTGGCTTCATTAATATTCTATGTTGTCTATTTTGTATTTCACGGATTGCTGCCCTTTAAGAAAAACTTTTCTTCCTTCTACTTACTTTGTGTTTATTTTAATCTCCCTTCCTTATTCTTAAAGTAGAATCTTAGGTCATTTTTAGATCTTTCACCTTCTAAATAAAAGCATTTAAAGCACTAAACTTTCCTCTGAGTACAGTTTGGGCTATATCTCAAGTATTTTGATGTATTTTTTGCTGTCATTCAGATCAAATTATTGTCTAATTTCATTGTTTGGTCTTTGACATGTAAATTATAGATTTTTTTTCACAAGTTTCCAGATATTTGGAGTTTTCCTAAATAGCTTATCCTTATTGGTTTCTCATTTAGTGCTGTGAGGTTACTGAATACAATCTACAAATGCTAACTGATTAAGATGGTTGATAGTGTTATTCATATTTGCTGTTTTTACTGTTTTTTTCTCCCCTAACAACTACTAGCTGTTCTATCAATTATTGAAAGACGTATTGAAACCTGTAATTACAAAACTGTTTTTCCCTTTGAATCTGTTGACTTTTGTTTCTCATATTCTGAGGCTCCGTTACTAGTCACATAAACATTTATGTCTTTGTGAGGAATTATCCCCTTTATGATTATCGAACAGTATCATCTCTACAATACTGGGTCTGTTTTGAAACTTCTATTGTTTCCTTTATCTTTCCATTCAGAATTTGCCAGTACAAATATTTTAATTTGTATTATTAAATCCTATCAAGCAGTAAGACAAGCCTCCTTCACAATAACAATTTCTAAAACTTTCTTTGTTATGCTCCCAGCTTATTCTTCTAAATGAAATTCAGAAATTGATAAAATAAATCTCAAAGAAAAGCAGCTATAATTTTATTGCTATCATGTATAAGTTAGATATACATTTGAAGACAGATTTTCTCATAAAATCAAGTCTTGCTGCTAGAAAATAATCCCCTTTATTAAAATTTGCTGTTGTATCTTACAAAAGTTGTCTATTTTTAAATCAATTAGCATTAATTTGAGAATAAGGACATTCTTTTCCATTGTTTTGGGCAATATCCCCACTTTGCTAATTATCTCTGTACATACTTTATCTTGATTAAATGGCTAGAGCAGTTCTCAATCCAGGCCGCTCATCAGAATCACGTGTAACTCTGCAAACACTCAGCTTCAGCCCAATGTTCAATGATGAGTCTATGAAGATTCCCATAAGTACTTTAATGCCCTAGCCAAGCATAAGAACCAATTTCTTGTTTTTCTTTACACTTTAATACCATCATTTCCACACTTAATATCTTTATGCTTATTTCCAACTAGGTAAGTCTTTAGGGCATTAATTTTTCAAAGCAGCTTCTGGATGAGAACGTTTTATTTCTCTGCCAATCTAGGACTTCCATTTGCTTCTTACACGAATACCACCTTGTTCGGGTGACAATGTTCTTGGGTCGTCTCCCTCAACACTAGATACTATCCCATCACCTCCTGCATTTACTTGGGCACAGGAGCAAGTCTGAGGCTAGGTAGGTTTTCTCCCTTTAAGGGAAACCTTCTACTTTTCTTCTGCCTAATTAAATCAGTTCCTTTTCTAACACTTAAGATCATTCCTAGCATAGGCTGGTATTTTCCTGCCCCACAGCCTTTTTAACCTAAGGATTCTGCTACATCTCATTGGTAGCATCCATTCTGCTTGTCCTGGTCTTTTTCAGGAACATCAATTTTCTCCTGGTGGGTCTGCACTCCCTGTCCTCCACATACATGTGTCTTTGTCTCTACATTATCACTTTAATTTTTTCCTCTGGGTTCTGGGAAAACCTCTTGTTAAATTCGTTATGGATTCAATTTTGGAATTGGATTCAATGTTGATTGAACACTGAACATTCAATGTTCAATATGGATCCAATGTTGACTTTTCAGGATTGCTTCTAATATATGCTTCAATTCTCCTGGTGCACTTTAAATTATCACGAGTGAATCAGGTTGGTATCATTATCCTCACTTTACAGACGAAAAACCCAAAAGGGCTTGCTCCAGGTCGTAGGGCTAGAAGCAGTGGAGCCAGGACTCACTCCAG
Organism: Canis aureus; assembly: GCF_053574225.1. Classification (NCBI taxonomy): domain Eukaryota; kingdom Metazoa; phylum Chordata; class Mammalia; order Carnivora; family Canidae; genus Canis; species Canis aureus. The sequence continues at coordinate 4,352,807 of NC_135628.1, read as the reverse complement.
CAATCTGTCCCCAACATCTGTGCTTTCGGCTCCCCAGCTCTGCAGCCAGTTCACTCTTCATCATAGTCTGGCTCATCCACCATTCAGTCTCACTTCAAAGTCTATGTTTCTTTGAATTTTAAGACACAAAGCAGATGGTGCCTAAAAATTACTTTCTAAAATTTACTTGTTTCTCATAACAATGTTGTCAGATGTAGGTCGTTCCTCTGCATTTTAAGTGTTAGGTTATCTTCCCTTTTATTTGCTACAAAATCTTTCATAAGCCTTATGTTCTTTCTTTTTTCTGTTTACTCCATCTTTGGACCAGGAGGAGTCAACCCAGTATGGCGTTCATCCACAAGCAGGGCAGGAAGACCAAGTACCCTCAGCCTCCCGCTGGTTGCCATTAAAGTGCTTCTCTGATACGGGGAGCCAGTGAGCAGACCTGAGCAGACCGATGCTAGTTTACAGCAGAGCTCCGTTCAGCTCAGGGGGGAGAAGGCCAAGTCAGAGCCAAGCCCCATGAGAGAAACAGGCTCCTCTGGTGGGATTTTCCCTGCTGCCCTGCCTGTGGAGGACAAGGAATCTCTCCCTTGCACCTTGCCCCTAGGGACGAGAGCATGTCTGTGCCATCCCGTGGCCCTGGTGCCCAGATACTTTTCCGGTGGTGGCAACAATGCTGCCTTCTGGTGCTTCTCCTTCACACTCACAAAAGGTGTGTTAAGCAGAGCAACTCCCTACTCCGCCCAGTCTGCCCTTGCCTTTCCCAAAGCAGGAAGGTAGGAGATGACTGGCTCTCTCCAAGTTACAGTTCCGCCTCCTGAGAGAGCATCACAGGGGTCTCAGGAAAGGAGTCCAGGCCCATTTATGCCTCGGTCTGGCCATTCGGATGTTGCATCTAGCAGGTGTTCCTTCCTTCATAGGCCACGGGTAGAACAGCAGTGGAGAGGGTGGCCTCAGAGATCATACAAAATGGGTCTGACATTCTCTGCTACTTGGTAGTTATATACACTTGGGCTAGTTACTTTACCCACCCTCCACCCCTCCGGGTCTTTACCAGCAATGGGAGGATAACCAAGTACCCAATCCAGGGTTTGTAGTTGTCGTTTTGAAGGATTAATGAAATAATGCATGGAAGGCGCTTAGCTGAACAACAGTAAAACACGTCATCATTATCAGGTATCATTTTAATAATGATGACATTATTTCTTTCTTGTTTTTGCCTGTTTTTACATCATTTAGGCTATCTCATTAGAGAAAGGGGAAGTTCTAAGTCAGATGCCAAAGTGCTAAAGTTTCCATTCTAGAGCTCCCAGCAGCTGGGCAGTTGCTTTCACGTGTGCGTCTACACATTCACAACTATTCCATCTCCTCTACTGCATCACACTCTCAAGGAAAAAGCCCTGGGCTCCTAATTGTCCGTGATTCTTGAGCCCCCGTCATGCATGTGGAAGGCCAACGACTGAGGGCACAACTCATGAGATAAAGGCACATGAGGTAAAACGGGGCCAACATGCTCCTGGATGGAAATGAACTCATCATCGCCCAACACGTTCAAAAACACACACGAACACAATACTCCACCGGCAGAGAAAAATATTAATAATAAATTCTTTTAAGAGATTTGTTTTAAAGGATTACAGAGCAAAAAGCAAAGGCTCAAAACAAAATACAGTGGAATCCTATTTCAATAACACTCTTTAACGTAAAATCAGGTTTAATGTAAGTCAGATGATGTGTCCTCGAGCACCACATTTAGAGAATGGAGATGTGGTTATGTCATTATCGTTATAAGCTCTGCCCTCATTCATGGAAGTGTTTTTCAGGTTTCAGAGGACATTTAGATATCAACATGCAGCCCTAAAACGACCAATCTACACGAACCATTCATTTGCTGATGCTCTAAATCATATTCTTTATGGTACGTTCTCTAAAGCTTGTAGGTACGGAGTAAACCAGCAGAGTCTTCCAACAATAAATAACTGCATCAAAAAATTTTGCCACGTTTTTGACAAAATGGTCATCTGGTAAAGAGTCGACTGAGAACATCTGTAAGGAAATGTTTCCAATGATTACAAAGAGTAAAACTGCATTTGACCAGCGATCTTAGAATAAGTGTTTGAAAAATAAGGCTTCCGCAGAGTAGCCTGGCATGGTCCAGAGAAGCAAATAACCACCTGCGGAGACGGAATATTCCTGTGCCAAGGGCACGGGCAGGAACTCCGCAGGTACTGTCCACCCCGCTTCACACTTGCTGGATCACATTCCTGTTTCTGAAAATTTCCCAACAGATTTTCTCTCCCTCCCCCGACTTTTGTATTATTCACATTGTCATGACTGCACAGAAGCATTTTCTTAGTAGGCTTTAATCATCTAGGGCTTTTGACTCATAAACAAACAAAAAAACAAAAAACTGGCATTAAACATCTTGCCTAAAATGAACACAGACAATTACCCAAACAAACCGACCCATCTCAAGAGGATCGAAGGTAGCCTCCCTGAAATGTTTCAGTATTGTGGGAAAATAATGCGGTTCGCCAACAGTATAGCTCCGGAAGTGCCTATTTATTTGCAACAAGGGAAAAGAAATGTGGAAGCAGCAGTGGGTGGCTGTGGGAACGCTGTCAACAAAGCATCCCCAGCCGCAAAACTTTACAGCGAAAAACAAAGAAATAAAGGCCGTGTCTGGTCTGCTGGGGCTAATATAACAGAATGTCTGTGGGCTGAGGTTGTGATTAAAAATTTTAAACACAGTCCTTTTCATAACTTAAGGAAACATAAGTTGGCCTGGTTAAAGAGTTCCCCAGGCCAGCGAGGGGCTGGTGGCGATGGCTTTACTCTTACTGTCACGCCCCCTCCGACGGAACTAGCCGTGGACACTGAGGAATAACTCACCAAAAGCAAGAACCTGCTGAGCATCTGGAAAACTGAAACAGAAGGCGCTTCACATCCTCACCTTCCACCAGCTGAAGATGACTCATTCCGTACAAACAACGAGCAAGGGAAAGGAATGTCAAGGGTTTGAAAGCAGTCGTCACTCAAACCCTGCTAATAATTTTAGCACCATTAGACACTCCCCAGTCCTTGCAAGAGTGCATGCCTACTGCTACGCGGTCCCCACGGCAAACCAGAAACCCCTGCTGCCACCAGCAAGGGATCAGCACGCAGATCCCGGGGCAACCCCGCAGGAAGCGGAACCCCTGGAGGGTAACGTCATCACATGCCTGCCGTCGAGATGGGGGCCTGTCAGGCAGGTGGCCGACGCCAACCGCAGGCCCGATACTCCCAGCCACCGTCAAGTCAGAGGTGCGGGGACCGAGGCAAAGGTGAGGGGAAGACCTGGTCTTGTTCAAGGAACAGCGGATCTCAGCAGGCCCAGCGTCACTTGCAGGAACAGGGGGAGGATGCTTTAGCAACCATCAGCCGTGGTGCGTATGTGGATTGGTATTAACATAAAATCAAACAGGTCACACTCCTCACAAGCCCACCCGCCTCGGGTCACACCGGTGGGAATGCTCGCCTCTATGTTTCTGCTACACTTTCCCGTTCGCGTCATTTACTCAGTGAGAGCTCAAGCCTGCGTCTGGGCATGGGCCGCTTCTCTCCAAGCAGCTTCCCTGGTCTTCCTCCACAGCAGGGGGGGGGGGGCGGGGGGGGGTGTATCTTGATGGTCTGCAGTAGAGAATAAATTATAGGGCGCTGGAGACTTAGGCTCTGCATTATGAAACAGTGACCTGTGGCATCTCCTCCGAAAGAGTTGAGACCGAGATGAATGGCCAACATTTCCTGAGTCCCCAACAGTTTATGACGGGCCGTGATCAATCGCTGAGAGGAGGAGACCCGAGCGGCGGGGTGAAGGTCTATTCTTGTAAGAACCCATTTTCTCTTCTCCAGCTACGCCGCCCACGCACGAGTCTGCAAGCCTCCGTGGCCTCGGAGCAGATGACAGCACCCATCTGTGTAGGTGGCCCATTACAGCGCTCACTGGCATTTGCTGCAGGAGGGAGCCAGGGGCCCTGCCATTCCCACCCCCTCCACCTGGACCAGCTCCCCAAGGCAGCCGTTTCTGTCCTTCCGTATCCTCAGTCTCCCGTTAAGGTTCCCGGAGAACACGGGTGGTAAAAACAGCGTCAGGATGGGAACCGAGGTGCTCACCCTCCACCCAAACATCGCGGTTCGTGAAACCCTGGGGCCAGTCAGGCTGAAACGCTGATTAGACGGACCCAACGCCTGTGGGCACAGCCCCTCGGCCACAGTAGACAACCTGCCGTCCCGGTTAGAGGTGATCGTGTCCTTGTCACCTGCATGCTGTGGCTTTATATACAAGGGGACACACACCCGCATAGGAGCACGGGGCCAGGAGTGGGGCACCCCTGCCAGCGCCCCCACCCGCCTGCCCACCTGACAGGCCTGAGGCCGGGCCTTGGGGACCAGGGAGGCGCCCCGCCCGGGGGTCACAGCTGCAGCCCTGGCCACCGTCCCACGCCGGCGGGCACCATGAGCCGAGGGCATCGCACACCTGCCCTGGACGCACAGGCGCCTCGGCCGGGTGTCGGTTTCTAAATATCGGTATGTGGTGCCTGGGCCGTTGCCGCAGCGTTTGGGGGCAAACACGCCGTCCTTGCTCACGGAGGAGGGCCTGCTGCGTCGGGCGGGCACGGGCCCACAGGCGCCCCGAGGTCACGGGCGCCCCGAGGTCACAGGCACGGGCCCACAGGTGGCCCCGAGGTCATGGGCACCGGCCAGCAGGTGCCCCGAGGTCATGGGTACCAGCCGATGGGCACCCCGAGGTCATGGGCACAGGCTGACAGGCACCGCAAGGTCATGGGCACGGGCCGGCACCAATCGATGGGCACCCCAAGGTCACGGGCATGGACCGGCAGACAGCCCTGAGGTCACAGGCACCAGCCGACAGGCACCCCGAGGTCATGAGCACCTTCGACAAGGGCCCTAAGGTCACAGGTGCCCCGAGGCCATGGGCACCCCACCCCAAGGTCACAGGCGACCCAGGGTCACGGGCACCCCGAGGTCACGGGCATGGGCCAACAGGCGCCCCAGGGTCACAGGCACCCCGAGGTCACAGGCATGGGCCAACAGGAGCCCCGAGGTCACGGGCACCCCGAGGTCACAGGAGCCCCGAGGTCACGGGCACCCCGAGGTCACAGGCACAGGCCCACAGGCGGCCCCGAGGTCACGGGTGCCCCAAGGTCATGGGCACCGGCCAGCAGGTGTCCCGAGGTCACGGGTACCTGCCGACGGGCACCCCGAGATCATGGGCACTGGCTGACAGGCACCCCAAGGTCATGGGCACCAGTCGACGGGTGCCCCAAGGTCACGGGCATGGGCCAACAGGCACCCCAAGGTCACGGGCACGGACCGGCAGACAGCCCTGAGGTCACGGGCACCAGCCGACAGGCGCCCCGAGGTCATGGGCACCTTCGACAAGCGCCCCAAGGTCACGGGCACCCCGAGGTCACAGGCACCCCAAGGTCACGGGCACAGGCCGACAGGCGCCCCGGGGTCCCGGAGCGGAGCCGCGCTGCGAGGCGAGGTCCCTCCGTGAGGCGGGCTCAGTGGTAGCAACGCCCCGACCCTGTCACCGGGCCCCAGCACTGAAGGGACTTTCCCAGAGCTCCCGCACACCCGACATACACGGGGCACACCACGCGCTGCCCGAGTCTCTTCCAGGGAGGACGATGGGACAAGTGCCCCTGTGGGGTGACCGAGGCTACAGCCCTCGTGCCGGGATCCCGCGGGGCCACAGCAAGCGCTCGGCGAGGCCTCCCCAGCGCCCGGCTCCGCGCCCTCGCCCCCCCCCTCCCCGACCGAGGCCCAGGCCCAGGGTCTCTCCTCCCCTGCTTGGTCCAGAACTTGGGTTGGAAACGAGCGCCGAGAGCTGGGAGCCCGTTCCGCTGGCAGGAACGTTGCCCTCGGAATGGGCCCATCTGGAGGGAGAAGGGACCCCGGAGGGCCGGAGGGTGGCGAGCGAGGGCCTGCTCCTCCTGCGCCGGGCGCCTCTCGGGCTGAACACCAGGCCCACGGCCCCATGGCCCCACGGCCCCACGAGTGCCTGCCCTCACAGGAAGCAACATCCCCCAGGCTGAGTCAACTCCAAAAAAAAAAAAAGAGAAAAAGAAATATTGTTTTTGTTTCACAGGTATTAACAGGGATTTACACTGGAACCACCCCTGGGGATGAAGGGTCTAGATTACCAAATGGTCAAAGAATGTTACTGGTTAGAAGGAGGCGAATGGTGTTTCCACATATAAGCTTCTAAAAATAATAATAATAATAATAATAAACTGTAAGGTATGATTCTGTGAATGGAATATTTATTGTTTATTACATTTTCATTTTAAATTTAAACACTTAGAAAAAGAGAAACCATAAAAGTGCCTTCAGCCTCTAGTCCCCTGTATTCACGCAGAGCTTTGCCCGTACCCCAGAGCACGCGGATCATATGGGTAAGCAAAGGGATCAGACCCGCAATTTCTTAACGTCCTTGGTTCCACCAGCCATCATCTGAGCTCCCCGTCAACGTCCTCACATCCCCGGACTTCCATCACCACACGTGGATCTCCTTTTCCCCTAGTTCATCTCCCACTCCCCAAACACTGTTTTTCTCCATCCAGTGTGGAGCTCATCTTTCTCCAGATGCTTCTGTTCCTTCAGTTATTTCTCACGGCGGTAAGCGTGGGTCCATCCAGCATCTGCCACCTGTGCTCCCCCAGGATGCTCAGTGGGGCTCAAGGACACTAACACCCTACTCTGAAGCCAGTACACATTCCTAGTCTCCACGCTCACCTGGTCTCAGGGAGCCGAGAACACCGCAGGTTCAGTGAATCACACTGGGGAGAAGGAGGCCTATCCTCCCAATGTGCCCCTGGTTCCACGGTGGATGGTCCAAACCTCCTCCTCTAGGCTCCTCCTCCTCCTCCTCCTCCTCGTGGCCTCCTTGCTTTCTCCTTCCTGCGGGTGATCTTTCCCCCCAGTACTCTCAAAACTACCCACTACCACTTTTCTCAAAGGAAAGTTTCTTTGCCTCTCTCCCTAGGGTTGTTAATCCCATCCATGCCTTGTCTTCCCTCTCTCCTTCCTTTCATCCCTAAGCTGCTAAAAATGGCCCTCTACAACCAAACCTACCTCTTCCAGAACGTTGAATTCAACTGCTGCTAAATAACTTACTCCAAGTGTCCAATAAGGCCAGAAATCCATCAAGTACCAAACTGAACTCTTCATCTTCTCCACCGGACACCTTTACCTGAACTCATTCCCTGTCTGGGGCTGTGGTACCACCAGCCTACAACTCACCTGACAGTCAACAGAGAGACACTTTCACCGTCTCGCACCCACAGCCAACCAGTCAAGGCTCATCATTGCGACCTCGTAGGAATTACTCGGATGTTTCCCCTCCTCTCTATCCCAGCCACCGCTGTCTTCCTCCAGCTCCTTGTCCCCCTCACACTACCACTTGCAACTGTCTCCTGCTCGGTCTCCACACCTCCCCCTCGCCAGTCAATCTCACTCTTTGCTGCTAAAAAGAATTAGGCTGAAATGCAGGTCTAAGGTATCAAGGCATTGCTCAAAGTCTGTCAAGGGCTCTCTTTCTTAACAATAAAGCCCAAACTTTCATCGAGGTCTTCTATGATCTAAACCCTTATTCTATCTCTACTCTAATTTTTTTTTTACATACCAGCACCTGCCCCTCCTTCTCTTTACCCCCTAAGCTTTGTATTAACTGCATTTTCTTATTTTCTGCATTCTTCACAGTCTGGCATCTGAGGTCTCAGTGATGAGAGAAAAAGAGAGAGAGAGAGAGAGATCCCTCCCAAGATTAGCCTGTCCTTAAAGACAGCCAGCGACTCCCCTGCGAATGTGCCAACCAGTGCAGAGTCCATGGCCCCTCTGCTACCTCCTGTCAGACGCTCACACCTGCACCCACTATTCCGCACCCTGATCTCCCCCAGGGCGAGGCACCCAACAGCAAGGGGCAGTCTCTCCATCCTGGGGCCTCTGGAAATTATTCAAACTGGCCAATTCTAAGTCTGCTTACGTAGCCTTATCCATTCCTTCCCATGTAAACCACACGCTCTCCCTCACTCTTTCCGCCTCCAGACTGACCCTAGGGCTTCCCCATGTGGTCCTGGTGGCAATGCTGGGCCTACTTCCAGGGACCTGAGTACAAAAACCTCTCCGACACAAACCTTCTTCCTTCGTGACTGTCATTTCCACAATTGTGTGTCTTACCATATGTGATTAAAACAAATCCTGGGTTAATCTTAAAACCAGTTTCATCTACGAAACTATTTACAAGGCCCTGAGCTCACCATGCTGTCTTAGGTCTCCGAGCACTCAGCTCGCTGGTAAGTCGTATTCTTCCTAAGGGAGTCGATGTCTAGTTTGTCTTTCTGTGCAAAGCCTTTTCTGACCACCCCAGGGCTGAAGCCCTTCTCTTTGTGCCTCCACTGTATGTGGCTCGTGCCCAAACACTTCGGTTCCATCTCAACCAAGTTAACTGCTTCAGTCTCTCCCTTCCCCCATCCAAAGCCAGGACATGAACTATAATGAGACTGGCCCATACTCATGTTTATTATGAGCACTGAGCCTAGTATGCAATAAACAACCAATTCTTTATGAATTTAAATGTACATTCATGGGACGCCTGGGTGACTCAGTGGTTGACCGTCTGCCTTCAGCTCAGGTTGTGACCCCAGGGTCCTGGGATCGAGTCCCACATCGGTTCCCTGCAGGCAGCCTGCTTTTCCCTTTGCCTGTGTCTCTGCCTCTCGTGAATAAATAAATAAAAATTTTAAAAAATTAATAAATAAATGTACATTCATAGTGCTCGTATCAAATAGTGCTAATGACCAGCTTTGCTGCTTTGCAATAGAGCTTTCCATTTAAGACTTTCCAGCTAGAAGGAAAAGAAGTTAATCAGTAATAAATAGCTCCAGACTTAATTTATTCTTAGTCATTTCAACTATACCCTCCCCAAAACAAATACAGATAACATCTTAATGGTGGCCCAATGAAATGTGCTGACTTTGGAATGTATTTTCATAAATATGTCTGGCTAGGGTCTGTGATATAACCTTAGGATCAACCACACAGTCCTTTCAAAAAACAAAAAAAAACAAGAAAGCCAATCTGATTCTGAATTGGGAATCTATGCTAATTTCCTTTTTATCTCCCTACTTAAGATTCTTTTATAATTCACTCCAGTTAGGAAATGATATAAAGCACAGATCTAAACAAACCCATCTTTCTTTTCTTCCTCATGAAAGGCAATTTAAAATTTCAATGCTAGCTTGGTTAGAATTCAAGGTAAGTGCATAGTCTGAGGAAAAGAGTATTAAAGAACTATAATAAAATTAACATTTAGAAATGAACAAACATTGCCTTTTCAAGTGTTAAGCATAAATTTTTCCATCTTAACATTTGGAGAAATCTCATTTAGACCATTCAAGTCTATTGCTTTGAAGAAGTGACGAGCTTCTCTGTAGTTCGGAATACGGGAACAGGAATACACAGACTAGTTCCTCGGGCCACAGGGAAGGTGCTTGGTTGGGTTTACTCATGAGCTCAAAACAAAATAATTCTAGCCCTTCAAAAGCTACACAAGCAGAAAGGTTCAGGCTTTGTTTCTGCAGAGGTGCCTCTTAGCCACGGCTCCACGGCTCCACGTCAGGCAACCGCCTTCCAATGTCCTACTCTCGGAGATGACCCGCAGCAGCAGTAGGGGGCAAGCGCTGGCGGGGCTCACTTCCCTGGTGGAGCCTGAGCCTGAGCAGGCCGGCGGCCAGGCCCGGATGGGTGCTCAGGCCCACCAAGCTCCCCACAGAAGGCGGCTGAAGGTGCTCGGAGGAGTGTTTGCAGGAGCAAGCTGAGCCTCAGGGACAGCACGACGGGTCATCAATGTGTCCTGTCCACATGAGAGACGGGCACGCTAACTCACACGGGCTCATCTTGCTCAAAGCTAAAGGGTCTGGTTAAGCATCTGGAAAGAGACCCGAGACGCTAGAGACGTAAAGCCACATAATTCGGTCCTGAACGGACACTCTGGCTTCCAACTGCCCGGATTCGAATTTGGTCTCTAAAATCCCCTAGTTCTGCGGCCTCTGCAAAGTCGCTAACCACTGAGGCTATGATGCGGAGGTCCCAGGTGTGCTGAACTGCTTAAGGCGATGACGCACTGTGCACAGCAGGTCACGGGACACCAGGACCAGTGTTCAGCCCTGTCACTCCCAGGAGAAGAGAGGTGACGCCCCTCTTCTAGGCTACCTGGGCCAAGTCTGGGCTGGAGCAGTGGGTAAAGGAGGCTTCATTACCAAGACTGCTGTTCCTACTCCCTCTTGTTACAAGTTTCACGCACAAGTCACATCCTTGGATTAGTAAGCTACAAACGGCTGCTAAAAAGTTTTTTTAAAGACCTTATTTTTAAAAGTATGTTCAGATTCACAGCAAAATTGAGAGGCAGGTACAGAGATTTCCCGTCCACCTCCGCCCCTACACACCACCACCTCCCACATGGCCAACACCCCCCCCCCAAGTGGTGCATTTGTCACAACCGATGGAGCTGCACTGACGCGTCGTCACCGCGAGTCCGAGTTTACCTTAGGGTTTCTCTTGGTCTCGGACATCCTCTGGGTTTGAACAAACGTCGAATATACGTCCATCGGTGTAGTATCATACGGAGTAGTCCTGCTGCTTCAAAAACCCTGTGCTCCACGGAATCATCCTCTCCCCACCCCGCTCCTGCCACACCACAGACCTTCTGACTTGGTTTTTCCTTCTTTTTATAATGTCATATAATTAGAACCATGCAGTAGGCAGCCCTTTCAGATTAGCTTTGTTCACTTAGTTACATGCATTTAAGGTTTCTCCATGTGTTTTCGTGGCTTGGTAGCTCATTTCTTTTTAGCACTGAGTGATATGCCATGGTGTGGCAGGTACCACAGTTTGCCCCTCCCCTACTGAGGGGCGCCTCGGTTGCCGAGCGTTGGCAGTTATGCAGAAAGCTGCTATAAATCCCTGTGCAAGTTTCTGGGTGGACATAAGTCTTCTGCTCCTTTGGCTCACTGCCGAGAAATGTGACTGCGGGACTGCATGGTAAGAGTGTCTTCAGTCTCATAAGAAACCTCCACGCTGCCTTCCCAAGTGGCTGCACCATTTGCATTCCCAGCAGCAGTGGAGAGCTCCCACCGCTCCACGTCTTCACCCGCACTGTGTGTTGTCATTGTTTGGACTTCGGTCATTTGAATAGGTCTGGTCCCTGTGCCAGCCCCCCCCCAACACACACACACACACACACCCGCTATTGGGAGGAGATCATCTGCCACCCTTTGGTGAGGGACAGCACGCTAGGGCTGGTGGCAGTAGCGGTAAGGAGCCCACCACCCTTTTTCCTACAGTATACCCAGCCCTCGGGATCAGTCAACGGAAGGTACTAGAGCCCCTGGATAGAGACATAAAGGAGAGATCAACCATAAAGGAATACTTAAAATGTGAAAGTTTGTAAATAGTCTAGTCCATGATGTTGGGGCAGAGTCTGATTTCTACATCAAAATGACTTTTTTTAATTCCTTACTGCGCAAGCTCTGTGCTTTTAAGAGTATGGGAAATGGCTTGGGAAGGGTGGTCCCCAATCTAAGAAGGCTGTTGTGTTATTTGTTTAGTTTCAATAAAATTATTTGTAGACCCTGCAAAAAAAAAAAAAAAAAAAAAAAAGTGCTAATTTTTTTTCATTTCATGGGTTTTTTTTTTTTCTTCACATATTTCTCTTTATAAGACTGAAGAGAGAGCTCTTTAAGGATATTGGGAGGGTCAATAAATGTAATTCTTATAAAAGATACCTTAACCTTCCAGTTCTATCAGCACTGTACTGTTCAGAGCAACCAGGCCCAGTCCTGTGCCTGAGGAGGGTTAACCTGAAGAAATCAGAGTTGAGAAACAGGGAGTGGGAAACTGAGCTCTGAACACTGGCCTCGTTTGAGTCCTTGGGTCCAGCTAGCCATTCCTAAAAGCTGGACTTACACATGAGCCGTTATATTTCTTGGGAGATATTTGGTTTCTGTGACTTGCAACGAAAAAATTTCTCAATAACAAGGCATTCAATTCCACGCTTTTGTAAGGACAATACCACCAATCACAACACAACAGTCACTTGTTAACGTCTGTGAGCCTAATGGAATTTATCACCACCGCTAACCCTCACTGACAGTATCCCTTCTAGATTCTTTCCGATTTCTGCTTCCCCCTCTCCTGGTACATCCTGGCAACCTTCTTTGCTCGCTACTCTTCCCGTCATTTGCCCTAACCAATCTCTCCCGGTTAAGGAAATACCAAACACTTGTATATAAAGGATGGTCTAGAGGCCCCAGAAAAGTGGCATCCCCCCAGTGCCAACAAGGTCCTCTGGCATCTGACCTTTGCCCTCTCAGCCTCACCCTACCGCCCTATCCCTATCCTACCGCTAGCCCAACTGAAGCCAACCACCCTACAAAGACCATGATAGAAACAAATCCTTACTTAAAGCCAGAAAATTCAGGTGTAGTTTGTGATGTGGCAATAGAGAACTGAAATATCTGCCCAAGCGTTACACTCTCCTGAGGGGCGGTATGTAGACTCCACCTAGAAGTAAGGGCTACATTTACAGGATGCTCAGTAGCATTGAACCATTTAAAGCTTTCTATAAACCCTCCGAGCCTCAGAGCCTCAGAGCCCACCGTTGGGGTTAGCAACAATCACAGTGAAATGGGGGAAAAAAATCAGACTCTGAAGTCAAAGATCAGAGTTTTGCCACTAAGACCACTGGAGAGTTAACCCACTGAGCTCGATTCCCATTTAGTAAAATGGAGCATGTTCTAAAGAATGCATAGCACACAACAGAGCGTGGTCTGCGATGCTAACAGTATTATTACCGAGCCTCACACGGTACCTGATGCCGTGTTGGAGGGCGTAACTTAGACTACAGGCAATTCTCTCCATACGCTATTTAATCATTACAGAAGGAACAGAAACAAGAATTTAAGAAATTCATTAACATATATTAACTCTGCATTAATCACAGGTGCAATCTTTGAAAACCCTCCTAAGCTGTTGAAAGCATTTATAGATCTGAATTCCGGGTTGTGGGTTTTTTTTTTTTTTTCCCCCAAACAAATGATAAGCTGTTTAACAAGTGATCTAACTTGAAGGATCTGAGGCAGAAATTCTCCAAAAATGTACTATTTCATTTCAGGGGTTGGACTACTATATATCACCTTTCACTCTGTCTTGACAAAAATGTTAACGAAAACAGTAGCATATAAAATACTGAAAGAAACCTGCGCTAGGATGAAGATTTCAGGACTTAACTACAATTTCTCTAGGCTTTTTCTTATAAATCTTTTCAATAATAACCATTTATGCAGCAGCTGGTAGGCACTGTACCATTTTATTATTTAGAATTTTTTCACTACTTTGAAGAGTTTTCCACATTTTTGTTTAATCATGTATAGAAATGTTCCAAATGGGAACTTAAAAAAAAAATCCTCTAAAATGCAATTTCCATAGTTTCATAGTCACATCCCAGAGAAACGTTAAAATTTATTTTAAGGCCTTCTCCAACCACCTTAAGTAGGAACCTACCTATTACACTCTTAGTACAAAGTCTCATCACATTAGCAATTTTTTCACGCAGTTTGTTCCCCTTCCCCTCTCCCTATCCACATCACGAAGGCAAGGTAACTGTTAGATATTACTATAAGAATTTACATTTGTAGCCTCATTAAAACCTGCCACATTAAGATAGCTATTTATACTCTATTGTCAAAGTGGTAAATGAGATTTAAGTTACGGGAATACATTTCCTCAAGTCTCACAGCTAATAAAGGCAGAGTCTGGACTTAGTCCCAAAGCCCTGTATTAATATCACAGAACTGCCCTTAGAGTGCATCTGTTGGTTAGTAAAAATCCTCTAGTAACTGCTAAAGGGATCACGATAAATGAAAAACTTCAGCACACTTATAAATGTGACAAATCGTTATTTTTAATATGCTAGCACACTATTCATTGTAATGGGATCCAAACACTTTACTCCCGTCAATGTTCTCTTATGAGCATTCTAGCCACACAGTTATTTAATAAAAAAAAAAAAAAGAAAGAAAAAAAAAAGAAAAGAAAAATGCTACTTCTAACTAAAGAAGAAATTAGGTCAAATCTCTGATTTCAGGAGTCACACAGCAAAGAGGCAGGAACCTGAGGCCCAGCTCTGGTTCGACCTCCCACGCCAGTCCTGCCAGCTTTCGGGGTCGAGCCACGCAGCCCCACCCCACTACCTTCAGTTTATCACTGACAGCCCAACAGCTCAGGTCCCACATAGTAACGCATCTTTACTTCTACAAAATCACCCTAAGATGGTTTTAAAAACAGGCTTTACCTATCACATATTTTATTTATGACCATGAACTACTCTAATAATAACACATTATAATTACCAAATAACCAAATCTGATTAATCTGAACTCCGAACATTACATCTCAGAAAGTTTCACTCTCCCTAACTTACGTGGAGTATAAAAACACATACACATGCTCATATATGTATATGAGTATCTATACAAGAAACACCTGTTCACATATTCCATAAACACTTAAGGCATGTTTTAAAGGTTCTGAAGGACTGAAAAGTACAAAACTATAACTAAGTAGCACAAGTTGCTTAAACCCATAGACTTCCAAAACATTTCTAGCTTCGGAAATAGCTTAGATGGGGAAAAAACTGCTTTTTATGAAGACTAGGATACTCAGTCACCACCAACTCCTCTGTCCAAGAATCAAGGGAGAAGGGATTATTTCTGATTCTTATCAGCTTCTCCCAGCATCAAGTTGGGGTCAGGCGCATCACAAGGTTAAAAATGAATCCTTTCCCTCCCCCCTAGTAACGTCCTCCCCACACAGGTAAATTATCATCACCCAGGTACGTAACCTGCAAGCACATGCCTAGGATCCTGCAGTCATCTTTATGGTTATAGCTCACTTCAGCAGAACATGGCTCTAGCTCTTTGAAAGCAGTCTGGGTTTTTCCTGTGGGTATTTATGTCCATTGTCATTGGGGAAAGCTATGTTTTCCAGCAGGAAACAGGAATGATGAGGGCAAAACCAATTAATCAAGAGAGACTGCTCAGTGTGGGATCCGAAGGAACAACGGCTGTAGGTGGGACACAGGTGAACATGAGCAAGTTATATTTCAAAAGCCAAATTATCTGACCAGTGCTTCTGTAACTTTCTGATCTCAGGATGATTCTTTAAAAATATTAAAGACCCAAATAACTCGTTTATGTGGACTACAACTGTTGTCATCTATCTTACTGGAAATTAAAATTGAGAAAATTTAAATCTATTCATTAATTTATTTTAAAACAACAAACCCATCGCATGTTAACATAAACATGTTTTATGGGAAAAAAAAATCACTACGGTTTCCAAACAAAAGTGAGGAAAAAATGGCATTATTTTATATTTCTGCAAATTGCTCTAATGTCTGGCATAATAGAAAATATCGAGATTATCGTATCAGCTTCTCCATTTGATCTGTTGCCTAATCATACATCACATAACCTCTGGAATACTTCCATCTACACTCATGACAGGATTAAAGTGGGAAAAGAAAATACTGTCTACACTTGTAATAAAAATTGTCTTGGTCTCCCGGACTTAAAGGGGATTCTGAGGACACTGAACCACACATTGGGGGGGGGGGGTGCTGGTCTAGATTCTACAACCGTTTTCATTTTACTTTCATCTCCACCCTTTCATTAAGTCTTCTGGAACATTTCTGTCTCATATCGGTTTTGCTACAGAGAACGAAGAAGAGCCCTCTATACCCACTTGTGCCAGAAAGTTAATAGGAGAACAGCAACCCTCACCTATCAAAGTGGTGGTAGCCTCAGGATCCTAAAAAGGTCTACACCTCTCCAAGGGTAAAGTAAATCTCAAATAAAAAGCCAGGGCCTTTTGGTAGAATTTCTTCTTCTCACCAAAAGTCATGTGCATAAAATGCAAAAGAAGGTAGGGGAGGATGATGAATACATGGCTGTGTGCCACATGCAGAAAGTCAGAGACATCAACCGGTGCAGTCAGATTGAAAAAGCCACTTTCTTTTCCCATGATGGTTAAAAAATGATGGGGTATGAAAGAAAACAGAAAGTCAAAGCACAAAAGAGGAAAAACAGAACAGTAACAATTACAAATAGTCGCCATTAGAATCCACAACCAGAACAGCAGATGCAGGGAGGAAACCACAGCAGCCACAGTTCCCCTGGCTTTAGGGAGAACATGGGGGGAAAAGGGACACCTGGTTGGGCCACAATTCTCCAAAAGCTCTTCCAGGCTTCATGGCACCACTCTAACCACTAACTAATCTCTATATGTCATAAGGCGAACAAACAAAAAGCCACAGTGAAGTATAGAAAAGTTGGAGCACTCTAGAAATGTAGACTCAACACCACAAAGTAGTACATAAAAACTGTCCTCTACAGAAAAAGAAAACAGAGGCAGGGGGGAAAAAGATATTCACAGAAAAAAAAAAATCAGAAAATGTGTATTTCTGTGTAACAGAACAAAGATAGAAACAGAGTGCAATATGTCTATGGCTATGCCATAGTCCTCAATCTAACCTCCTTGATACAAAGGCGCATCTGTATTTCACAGTGGAAATTTGGAGTCCACCTAAATCCATCCATTCAATAAATATTTATTGAGCCAGATGCACTAGAGTGGTGAACAAAACAAAATCCCTGCCTTCACAGAGCTTATATTCTAGTGGGAAAATAAAGACAAATGTAAGTATGTTAAACGTATAAACATATATAGTATATTAAATGGCAATAAATGCAATGGAGCTAAAGAAAGCAAAAAAGGAGGATGGGAACTGCACGTGATATGGACAGGGGTGAGATTTTAAAAGAGAAGGGTCGGAGAAAGCTTCACTAAGGTGATGACAGTTGAGCAAAGACCCACAAAGGTGGGGGAAAGAGCCACGGGTCTGTTCCGAAGCGCTTCCTGGCCAGAGAAAATAGATGCAAGAGCCCCATGACTGGAACAGGCGAGGCAGCCAGCAGGGCTGCAGGGGAACGAGGAGGGGGACACTGCAGACAGAAGTCAGGGACACCTTGGAGCCCCAAGGCCACTGAAAGGCCGTGGCCCCAGCATGGTGACCACTGAAAGGCTGTGAGCTGAAGGACGACAGGCTCAGCCTCCTGATTTAAGAGGACCCCTCTGGCTTCTCTGGAGAAGATGGACTGCCTGGGCGGCTGCACGACAGGGGGACCACTGAGGAGGCTACTGAAACAATCCAGGGTGTCAGTGGGCAAGATAATTACCCCGAAAGATGTCCTAACCTCTGGAACCTGTGACTATATTACCTCACCTGGCAAAAGGGATTGTGCAGATGGGATTAAATTAAGGATATTGAGATGAGACGCTGATCCAAGATTATGTGCGTGAGCTGATTCCAGTCACAGGGGTCCTTGAAAGAGAGACGCAGAAGGGTCTGAAGGAGACGTGACTATGGAAGGAGAGGAGGGAGGAGAAATCACTTACTACACAGCTGGCTCTGAAGATGGGAGAAGGGACCAGAAGCTAAGGAATGCGAGCGGCTTCTAGAAGCTGGGAAGGACAAGGAAATACTCTCCAACAGACCCTCCAGAAGGAACCAAGCCCCCGACCACCCACTGTATACTTCTGACCTCTGGAAATATAAGTTAATCATCTGTGTTGTTTTTAAGTTAATTATCAGTAAGTTTGTGATATTTGTTGCACAGTGCTAAAAACTAAATGTTCGTGCCCTCCCCCCGCCCCCAAATTCACACGTTGCAACCTAATCCCCGAGATGATTGGCATTGGGAGCCGGAACCTTTGGGAGGTGACTGGGTCAAGAGGGTAGGTTCTGCATGAATGGAAGGGGGTTCCCTTGCACCTTCTACCCTGTGCGGACATGAACCAGGAGGCGGGCTCTCCACACACTGAATCTCGGTCGTGGACTTCCCAGCCTCACTACTGTGAGAAATGTTCGTTGTCAAAGTCACCCAAATCTAGGACACTTCTGTTAGAGCTGCCCAAGTGGACCTAGACAACAGGAGCTCACAGAGAGAGGTGTCCACGGAGGTGGGAGAAGCAGTCAGGCTGTGGCTTACAGTTAGAGCCCAGAGGATTTATAGAGGCTAGATGGGGGCGGGGGGAGGGGAGGAACCAGGTCTTCCTCCAAGATTGTTTTTGATTTTGTCTTCTCCTGGCAACTACAAGAACGGGTTGACTTTTGGTTGGGCTAATGTTGGAAAAAGCCTGATTAGAACAGGACCAAGAGAGAACGGGCGATGAGGAATGGCATCAACTAACAGACAGCCACCTCAAGGAGCTTTGCTCTAACCGGAGGGAGCACGCAGCAGCAGAGGGAAGGCAGGCAGGTCAGATGAAGGACGAAATTCGCTGACACAGAGGGCTGGCATAACTGCTGAAGAAGTCACTATGTGAGAAGGCGCAGAAGCCGGTGCACAATGGCCAGCCGAAGCAGAGCCCAGAACAGAGGGTCTGTTCTCAGTGAGCAGAGATGGGAGTGTGTGGTACAGATGCCAGGGACCGGAGTGAGGTGACGGGGACAGGATATGGGAGTTCGGGTTGCTTCTGGCTCTCAGAGAGTTTCAAAGCAGCTGAGAATGAAGCAAAGGGTGGAGGTGCTGGAGGAAGGTCTCAGAAGACCGAGGAGAGCACGAAAGAATCCAAGGGAACAGGTGAGTCAAGTGCTAAGATACGTGGTGCAACTGCCAAGCAGCATGAAGCGCCCGGAAGAGGATCCAGTTGTGAATTCAAAGGGAGGCCGTTCGGCAAGACTGGGTGGCTTTTCTCCAGCCTGTATAACCCGCGCAGGCATGAAGGGGGCAGAGCGTTGAAGTCAGCAAGCATCAGGTGTTTGCCAAGTGAACTGGGCAAAGTGAGAGGACCACAGGGATTCGGAGGGTCTGAAGGAGGAACTGCAGCAGTAACTCATGTAACCTACCAGGGTGGGCGAATTTTGGACCACTGAGGTCTCAGCTTAAATCCACGTATGCAGTGATTTAAAAAACCACAATGTGGAAGAATATCTAGCAATATGTTCACAATGTATCACGAAAGCAGGTGGCCTAGGGGCACCTGGGTGGCTTAGTTGGTTAAGCGTCCGACTCTTGATTTCTTGATTTCAGCTCAGGTCATGATCTCAGGGTTGAGATCGAGCCACGTGTGGCCCCATGCTCGGTGTGGAGCCTGCTTGAGATTCTCTCTCTCCCTCTTCCTGTGCCCCTCCTCCCCTGCTGTATTCTTACAGAAATGTCTTTTCTTTTTTAGAGAGAGAGATTTTATTTATTCATGAGAGACACAGAGAGAGGCAGAGACACAGGCAGTTGGGCGTGTCAAATCCCCCACGGAGCAAACAGGAGTGTAAGACATCAACGAAAACTACAACAACGGTAACAGAACATGGTTATTACACCCAGTTCTTAGTGTCTTCATGATGGAGGTTTTATTTGAATCCAACACTTCGTGAAAGCTCCTTTAGCCCCATTGCCACAGACTCCTCTAAGAACAGGGCTGGACTGAGTGGCTCTGAGCCTCCTGATGTTGGCTTTTGGAGAAGCTGTCCTGAGACTGGCCGCTGGCGGCCTTCTTCCTCATCAGAGTCCCTTTATATCTACAACCAGCATCAGCCACCCATTTGGCTGGCCATCCTGCTTACTGAGCAGAGAGTCCTTCCAGCTCTCAGGGACTGTAATCAGCACCAGGGATCCTCGGTGCACCCTGATGTCCTGCTACGTGAACACACCTGCTGTACAAGTGACCATCCCTCATACCAGTGGTTCTCAAACAAAGATTAGAATCACTTGGTGGGTATGTGAAACCACAGAACACTCTGCTCTTCCCCCCGGGGTTTCTGAGTCAGTTCATCTTGGGTGGGTTTGGGGGGTGGGGGAGTCTGAGAATGAACACTTCTAGCAAGTTCCTTTGTGATGCTAATGCAGGTGGTCTGGAAACCACTTTAAGAACCAAGGCCTCAGGGACGCCTGGGTGGCTCAGTGGTTTAGTACCTGCCTTCAGCCCGGGGCATGATCCTGGGGTCCTGGGATTGAGTCCCACATCGGGCTCCCTGCATGGAGCCTGCTTCTCCCTCTGCCTGTGTCTCTGCCTCTCTCTCTCTCTGTCTCTGTCTCTCATGAATAAATAAATAAATAAAATCTTTAAAAAAAAAAAAAGAACCAAGGCTTCAGTCCATTCTTCTGCTTAAAAATCTTGAGGGGCTGTGCCCTGCCCATCGTGTTAGGTACACAAATGTATCAGCTCGGCATTCAAGACCTCCCAGGTGAAGCCTGGCCTACCTCCTGCTCCATCACCCTACGCCTGTGCTCCAGCCCAACCTACCTCCTGTGGCCAGAGTGTACACCGATTCTGTGTTCCTGACTCCCCCCCGCGCCTCGCCGTCTAGTTACTGATGTCCTCACTCTTCAGAAGGCTCCCAGAATGCCCCCTCTGCCCAGAAGGCATCCATAACTCAACTTCACTAGAATGTTTTCGTCTGCGATCTTCTTACACACAAGCCTGCCTTGCATTAGAGTTCATAGCAAGGACACAGCTCTCTGCCACTAGATTATAAGAGGCGGTGGTTAAGAAGATGCACTTGGGGTCAGCAAGGCCTGGGTCCAAGTTCTGTCCCCACTTGTCAGCTGTGTGAGAGACGACGCTACTTAACCATGAGTCTGACTGTGAGATAACAACAGCATCTCCTTCAAGGGAGACTGGTGGGGATTAAATGAGATCATCCGTGCCAAGTGCTAAAGAGCAGTCCCGGCAGATAAGGCTCAGGAGATGACAAGCAGTTTTCTGGGTTTATAAGAACATTACCACATTTCTTTGACCCTCCTTCCAGGTGGTCAGGTCTGCGTCTCTTCCTCTTGAATCTCAGCACTGCGACGGCTCCATGGATCCAACAAAATGCAAAGTAACTTAGTGACCCAGATTCCATTGCAGATTCTGTGTCCTGTCTCTTAGGATGTTCGCTGATGGACCCCAGCCACTTTGTGACAGGGGAGCCCAAGCGGGAGAAGAGGAGCCCAAGCCCCGGGCCGCAGGGAGCCCTCTTGGAAGCCGGTCCTCCAGCACCCTCACTACCCACCACTGCCACATGCGGTGCAGATCGTCAGCTGTCCCCACCAAGCCTAAACTACAGATTTGTGAGCGAAATAAATGACATCGTTTAAAGCCTTAAGTCTTAGAGTGGGTTTGTAGCATAGCAACAGGTGACAAAGCAGGCGCCTATTATTACCTTTGCGTCCTTTCTCCTCTCTAGAGGAGAGGATTGTAGGTAAGCATCATCACAAGACTCAAACTTTTCTACAAGGAATAAACTCCCAGGGGATCCCTTTTTGTGAGGAAACACAGAACTTCCTGGGAAAGAATTCATTTTAAAGCAAAACACAACCTCAGTTTTCATTGTGCCTAACCTTGGCAGAACCCTGCAGAATCGACAATAAATAGGATATATGTAAGTAATAAATGGGGCTTTAAAAAAAAAAAAAAAGCTCTTTAAAGTCAGTAGTACAAATAGCTGTACTGCTTTTTAATCTCAAATAGCCCAATAATGCTACACAGGAGAAACTAACCCCCACTTTGAAAAAGCAAGACATACAGGAGGCCACCGTCTGCACGCATCTAAGGAAGGAGCTAGAGACAAAGCACAGCAGGAAACACCCAAAAAGAAGCAACTTTGGGTGAGAGCTGCGCACAACCTAAGGACACACAGTAGGTAAGGAGCAAACTAGAGAAGCGTGGTTACTTTCCTTTCCTAAATACATTAAAATGTTAATATTTTGTTTAGTTATTAGTATTCTTACGTTGACTCCAATTTTTTTTTTTTTTACACGGTCTTCCACGGTGAGTCTGGGAAGCACACCAGTCACGGGACCCGCGCTTAGTGCCCAGTACTTGTGCTCTGCTGCATTTATCACAAATGGGACGTGTTAGTCCTGATTTAGCCTCCTTTCCGAGGCAGGAGGTCCCACGAGCGCAGGGATGGTCTAGATCCTGCTGTCTCCCGAGCGCCCAGCACCTGCCAGGACAGAACGTGCTCAATAAATACCTGCCGGTGAGATGCTGGAGGACTAGCGCGGAGAAGGCCACCGGGAGAACCGCGGCCGATGCTCAATTACTCGTGTGAATTCTCAGGGGGCACAAACACAATATCCTTTAAAAATAACAAGGGTTTATTCCCTGGCACTGAAATTGCTTTAGAAATTACTGGTTGCTGTCACGAGTTAGAAAAATACTGTGCTCTTCTCCCGGAGGAGTTATTTTTATTCACAACCTCCTCTCCCGTCTACTCAGGCCTCGTAATACCCCCCAGGAGGGTACCACCTCGCGCCTAGAGCCCTCGCGCAGGATTCAGAGCTCCACGGAACCTGTACTTTAATAAATGTCAACTGTAATTGCCTCCTCAGATCCCTTCTCTCCCTGTTTCTGTCAATCTGCTTTCAAAAGCGGTTAACATAATCTCCCTTAAACACTGTTTTTGTCATATCCTTTCCTACCCGAGCCCACGGTGAATTTCAATCCTCCACTGTTTGAAATTTAAAATCATTAAGAATTTAACATATTAACGATTCCCATTAAAGGATTCTGAGGTCCTCCCGTTAATTGTGCTACCCATCATCCCTCCAGACCAAACTCCCATCTTATCATTATCCCTCACAGGGGCACAGAAACGCACGGAAGCCCTGATGCAGCCAAGCAGAGAGGATGGAAGGTTTCTTCTCCAGACACCAGTGAGGGCTCGTTATTGTGTCAGGACGCTACGAGAGGAAGTCCAACGACTTTCCAGAGTGTGCATGAAGGACTTCTCTCCAGTCGCTCATCGAGGGAAAATCACTGTCAACTCCAAATTAATTTCTAGGGATTACTTAGACGCTTGTCTAAAATGATCTCTTTAAAAACTATTTGATTCTGTTGATGTAGCCTTTGTGAGAGGGAACCTGAACTCTCTCACAAAGTCAATGATCCATCTGCATTTTAGCATGCTGATTACTGAGAATATCGAACTCCTTACTGGCAGCGAATCCATTATTATCCTGACTATATAACCCACCCTCACAAATTCCCTGTAACTCTAACTGGAAAAAAAAAAAAAAAAGAATTGAAGGATTACATAATTCAAGGAAATCAATACAACAAACAGCCTTTCAAGAAAACCACTCCATTTCTATTTAATGACTCAACTTACCACCTGCCATTTTTTAAGATGCAAATGAAAAGAGAAAAGATGATCCAGGATCAAAAATGATTAAGAAATTAAATAAAAATGTGAGTACAAAAGACAGAGTTAATGATGACTACAAAGGGAAGGATAAGGAAACGGCAGTTCCTTGACTATTGATTGGATCCTTGTCCATTTTATGAGTCTTTACCTTCCTGCAGTAAATTCGGATCGTTCAGCACGCAAATGTCCCAACGTGTTCTCATGCAGAAGATGAGAGGATCCTCATTACAGAAAAACGCCAACTTTTTTGCACTTGGTATGATAATTAGAGGAACCGTTTAAGAACCCCATGGATGCTCTTGGGCGTCATCCTAGCTGCCATTCAGGCCCTCCGAGTCCTGCAGGATGCACTTGTTTGTCGTCACCTGGAGCCGACGGACCAGGAGCGAAGCGCAGATGGAGGGGTGAAGGGCGGCGACCGCCCAATGACTCGTGCGCGGCTTCGGCGGCCCAGCAGGTGACAGGTGCGTGGGGAAGGCCCTGGGCACCCACCGCGTCTAAGGCAGAGCCCCCACCGACGCCTCGAGCTTCCACTGTCAAGGGCAGGGGCCCCGCGGGAGGCGGCCACGCCCGGGGTCAGGGCAGCGCGGGGACCCGCGGGGACACAGCTTGCGGTGCCAGGCCCTGGTCGCGTCCTGCTCCCACAGGGGCCTGCAGTCCTGAGCGTCCCCCCAGAAGCGGCCCTGCGGCCCCCAGGGAGCCAGGAGGTTGGCCAAGACGCCCGTCTGGGTCCCGGAGGACGGAGCCACCTCCTTCCAGCCCCCCGCGACTGCGAGCAGGTGGCCGTGCTGCCGAGCCGGAGCCTGTACACGGCCCAGAACACGACGTCAGCGAGGAGAAGGCGCAGGCCGCAGGCTGGAGCTCGGGCTGGCGGCGCCCAGGCCTGTGCTGCACCGGCGGGGCCACGCGCCTAGGAAGCCACTTTCACAACGGACACATATGATCTGACCCCCAGCACACCCTCGAAGCTTCCCGAATTGTGAAGCCCTGCTGGGGGTGGAGCGGTTCTGCTTTAGGGCAGCACCTGACACACCACCGCTCCCCGTCCAAGGTGCCCTCACAGGCAAGCACTCAGGACCGCGGCAGCCCCGCACCCCCCGCACCCTCCTGCAGCCGAGCCGGCGAGGACGTAACAGATGGGCCTTGGCTTCCAACAGGCCGCCCCCAGCCTGGGGAGAGCTCGGCCCTGGGCAGGAAGAGGCACCAGCACTCTCTGAGGTAGGAAGACCGCCACCACTGATCTTAGGACACAGAGGATGGCCTGTAACCCTCAAAGCATGAAGAGAAGGGGAAGGTTTAAGGGGAAGATCTTTCTACTAAGATTGAGGTTCGACTGGAAACAATTTTTTCAAGAACCCTCTATGTGCCGGCCCCCGGCTAGGTGCTGTAGCCTGTCATCCCATTTAATTCTTCCAATTTGGAGCCAAGTCCATGACCACACGCCGAGACCAGAGAGATGTGATATCAAAGCACCCACCCAGCCCCATTTACCTGGAAATTTAAAAGCTGATTTAAAGGCCAAACGGCTGTCATACCCAGACATCAGCACACAGACAGTCCTTTCCCCCTAACCTGGGGAGTCTCAACTTCTCTACGCATAAAAGTTACCGCTCAGGCTTGAATATACAAAATCACGTCTTATGAATTATTTCAGAGCTTCCCCAGGGTTTAGTCTGTGCAATATTCTAACCATTAGAACCTAACACCTGTAGGAGCTCCCCCTCCCCTCACCTGCACGGCTGAGTGCCTAGTTGGTGCTTGATACCAAGAGTGAACTCGATCCATGGTTTGCTTTCCATGGAGGAGTTTCAAGAGAAGTGTTAAGGGCTTGTCACCTCTAGCAGTTTATTTTAGCGGAGGGCAAGCATGTGGACCCCAATGGTCCACTAAAGGCAGGTCAACATGCACACATTCAAGCAGAACACATCCAGACCCTGTTGAAACAATTTTTTTTTTATCGTTCCTAGGTCACTTTCAGTACTACATGAAGCAATCCCCCGCTCCTCTATCC